>NC_137872.1:25004907-25189907 GCF_963924005.1 Protomyctophum bolini
TTTGGAAAATCGTGAAAATATTTATTTCAGAAAATTGGAGGATTTAGAAGATTTCTTTAAAATTTCGAGGTCTAAATGGGTTAACCAGGGGGAAGGCAGAAGGGTGCGCATCGATCCCCTTCCGAGGCCCATAATTGCTCCTGCAAGCCTGCGAACTCACAGCTTGTATGTGTCTGACTCATTAGCTCCAGCCCTGAGGTCACTTCCTCTAGGAGCTGAGCTCATACATGTGCAACCAGTGGTGGAAAGTAACTACCGGTAAGTACAGTGAGGTATTTGTACTTTACTTGAGTATTTCCAATTGTCAATACTTTTACTTCTACTACTGCTACATCTTCAGATGCTAATGGTCTTTTACTCCGCTACAATTAATTAAGTTGGTTACTTTGCAGGTATACAGTACATTGTTATATTATAAAACATACATTAACCACTTCAGCCCTATTTCACACATAGGCCATTTAAAAAATAGCAGATCTACTCGCTTTGCAACGCATTGTGAGCTTGTAGATTTTAAAATGTTATTACTTGTCTATAAATCTGTTTGTGGCTTTGGGCCCAATACATCTCAGACTCAGACTCTCAGAACCCTTAGGTCATCTGAGGCTGGCCTACTGATAGTTCACCCGATAGCTGGAACAAAACATGGTGAAGCAGCATTCCACCATTATGCACCACAAACCTGGAATAGCATTCCAGGTTACATTAGAAAATCCCCAACCATAGCCGTTTTTAAGTCAAATTAAAAAACTTATTTATTTAACATTGCATATCCCAATTAACTGTGTTTCTATTAAAGGTGTTGTAATGTAATGTAATTGTATCTATTATAATCTGTATTCATTTTAAAGTGCACTGTTGCACTCTGTATTTGTTTTTATTCTGTAAAGCACTTTGAATTGCCTTGAGTATGAAAGGTGCTATATAAATAAAATTGCCTTGCCTTGCCTAGATCTGCTATTTTCAAACATTTTAGTAGGCCTACTTTTACTTTTGGTACTTAAGTGTATTTTGACGCCAAAAACATTTGTACTTTACTACTTTTACTCAAGTAACATTTTGATCACAGCCCAGGCCTTTATCTTGTAACAGAGTGTTTTTTACATTGTGAATTTGTGGACTTCTTCCACCACTGTGTGCGCCGCGGCAGACCGGGTGGTGACCTCCGTGGCAACACCCATGGGCGTTCTGTAGCCGTGGGCTGAACCCAGCGGCAGACCGGGTGGTGACCTCCGTGGCAACACCCATGGGCGTTGTGTAGCCACGGGCTGAACCCAGCGGCAGACCGGGTGGTGACCTCCGTGGCAACACCCATGGGCGTTGTGTAGCCACGGGCTGAACCCAGCGGCAGACCGGGTGGTGACCTCCGTGGCAACACCCATGGGCGTTGTGTAGCCACGGGCTGAACCCAGCGGCAGACCGGGTGGTGACCTCCGTGGCAACACCCATGGGCGTTCTGTAGCCGTGGGCTGAACCCAGCGGCAGACCGGGTGGTGACCTCCGTGGCAACACCCATGGGCGTTCTGTAGCCGTGGGCTGAAGCCACTTCACTGGAAGTAACATGCATCAGGTTGACATGGACGGATGGAACATCACATCATACTCATTACTCACACACGCACTGCACATGAGAGTGAGATTCAAGTCACACAGTCAGGAAGCCGGCTTACACAGTCAAATCCTCAGTGATACTTTATCCACTTGTACCTCTGAGCGTGTATACATTTAATAAATAGAACCCTCGCGGGTCCATGCATGTGGCTTCATGTAGCCTATGTGTAGAATTGTACTTCTCAGAGTTAAATGAACCCATTTTGGGTGGGAACCTCTTTTGGTGTTAGCATTATGTTATGCTTTAGCTATTTTTGAAAAATCGAAGAACGGCTGACATACTGTAGAAACATAGCTTTTTCAGAAAACTGTCAGGATATAGAAGACACTTTTTTAATCTGATCTCAGGTCAGATTCACACTCATGGGTTTGACTGTGCAGGGGCTCTTTAAGTGGTAGAATCAGTGACATGGAAGGGAGAGACGGCCCTGCTGTCTGCTATTACATCATTTCTCTTTTGAGGGCCAAAATGGCTCCTTGACAAAGGCTCTTTATTACAAACAAACTACCCCAGCTGAAAGTTGTCTCTGAGAGGCACTGCTGTGGTTACTATGGGAAGTTTATCGTAATGCAGTGATTCGGGTCCTTGACATTTTTCATGTCAAGGACCCGCAATTTGATATGCATTAGACCACAGCCGAGCCACAACTTGATCTCTGGGACAGAATTATTTTATCGTTTGTTAAACATGATTTGGTCAGATATTTGGTCCATAATATGTACAGTACTGTAGGTAAAGATATAACAGTTAAACTCTATCAAAACGTACGCTGTAGTTGTATATAGTAACTTGTACAAGTTATAATAGTGAACATAAACTATCAACAGGGATGCACATAACTGGTGCGCACGTGTGCATGCGTGGTCAAAATAAATGTTGCGCGGCAGATCAAACAAAATGAAGTGCTCTTGCGTACTGCCACCAGTACCAACATTTACTAGCTCTGGTGTACTACAAATGTCACGTCCTTAAAGTAGTCTTAAAAATAAAACTACTGCTTAATCATTACAAGTGGCTCTTATTTTGAAGAGGAAGAGGAAGTCCATTTTGGTTGTAACCAGGCTGCCATAACAGTTGTTGAAAGTGAAAGTTGTTCATTGTTATGATGCGTTTGGAGCTATAGTCTAACCAAGTAAACAAGAACCCACAGAACAACACAAGCTTTAAGCCAAAGTTCATTTAAATACGATATGAAAACCATGCATCTGTGACCTAACCAATGTAGGCCTACATTAGGTGAGTAGTTCATTTTATTTGTCTGGTGCTGGCTAAGTAGAGTAGAGACGTCTGCCCGCTGTACGTACCAAGCAACATCTCCAAGTGATCCTCTGAGAAGCCCCTGGGACCTGCTTAAGGACCCCACGTTGACAACCCCTGACCTAATGGAACCTCTAGTTGCAGAGCAGCTCTATATAGTAATATATATAGAAATGGATGAGTACACACAGTTGGGTGTATATGTAGTGATGACTCAATTCAGATTATTTACGACTACTGGCGCCGATAAGAACCTGCGTCGCGCGAGAGGGCCTTCGCTTGACAAATAGGGACGTGGAGACAGTGGCGATTGTCACTCAGAGCTCGACAATGTGATGAGCTAGAACCTCCACAGAGGTGCGTTAAATAGAGCAGTGAATCATCTGCTGTGCCGGCGAAGGCCAGCTGTCCACTGCACCGTCCTCGCCTGCTAAACCAGAAGAGAGGCTGTGTGGGAGCAGGACAAGGGGAGAGGAGAGAGGCCAAGATGAAGGAACACAACAGCCAGATCACTTTGCTGCTCTGCATGTAATAGGGTTACCTCCTATGGAGTAACGTTACCTGCCTGCCTGCCATATGCTCCCTGCGTTCAGCGCTCCTCCATGCCAGGACAAAAAGGTCCAGTGTTGAGCAAGCTACTTTTACCACTCCTTAAACCCTATAGAGCAGTGGTTCCCAAACCTTTCAGGTCGTCAGGTCGAGACCCAAAAGGGAAATTAGATATTTGCCCAAACTAGTGAAAATAGCAGATCTACATGCAAGCTCAAAACACGTACACACACACACGCGCACGCACACACACACACACACACACACACACACACACACACACACCCTTGCATGCAGTATAGACAGGAGAGAGGTGTGAGAATCCGCCGCTCATCTGCCAGACTTCCAGTTGCTGCAGTTCTCTCATAATGGTGCCATAGCGTGTCCAGGGGAAGCTGAGTGGGTGGGGTGGTGAGTGGTGACTGATGCAGTGTGGATATGGGTCCATGAGACCAGGGAGGATGTTAAGGGAGCTATAGGTAAAGGAGGGGGCAGGGTTTCCCTTCACAAGTATGCAAATACAAACCCACAGATTCAACCAGTACTGTATATGTTTTGAATAATCTCTTCCTTCCCTTTATCACTTGACTGTCGCTGTCGCATGCAGACTCACAGTCTATACTGCATGCAAGGCATGAATTATTGTCATAAGCTCACGGCGTTCAGTCTTTTTAACAGGCTGTCCTAGACCTAGATAGGGCAGTGAGATGGGGAATTGGCTGAGTGAGAAATGGGTCAAGAAGAGAAAAAGGGAGAGTGGAAACTAACTGAACCACACTTTTCTTTCCTTTTCCCCCCCGCTGTACTGTATGTATGTCAGGAAATTAAACAGACAAATCATCTCAAACGTAGTACATATTATGGTTTTGTCTTTTGCACCTAAAATATGATGTCAACGTTCCTTTGTCTCGCCTATTGTTCCACAGCATGGTCTTGTTCTTCTTCAGAATATGCATGGCTGCACATCTTCCAACTGGGAAGTCTCAAGGATTGGTCAGGCTAGTCGTCATGTGACATGGACCCCGCCCAGGCAGGCAGGCAGAGAGCCTGAGATGCTGACACAGCACCCATGACCCACAACCCCCCCAATCCTCCATACATGTAAAACACACACACACACACACACACACACACACACACACACACACACACACACACAGGTAATAATGTCAATGCAGAAGTCGATTTGACACTTGACCATTTCCACTAGGATGGCAAAGATGCATGGAGTCTAATACAAGGTACTGCATAGTGGTCAGCATACACTGATGGCTCCCTAGAAACGGCTCCATTAGGGGTTGCAGCACAGGTCAACCACTCACTCTCCGCAAACGTTCTAATAATGCAATGTATGGTCCGTCGTACGGCAAAGAAACAGCTTTGTGGCAAAATGGCACAACTGATGTCTCGCACAGGAGCTGAATCTATTCAGGTCTAGTAGTAGAACAAGAAGTAACATTAGGTATGGATCAGGATCCAATTAAAACTGTGACTTCACTGCAGTGTTAAAACTAAATAGAAACTAAGACATGAAGACAAAATATTTGGGGCTCCATTTTCGTCACCGCTAAACCCCTTATCCCTAAACTTCTTTGCCTTTTTTTTACTATTTTGCAAAACATTTTTGAATAGTTAAAATGGCCAGTCTACAAGCTCACAACGTGTCTGTCAATGTAGATTGGCTAGTTGAACTATTCAAAAATGTTTTGAATAGTTCTAAAATGGAGCCCTAGACTATAGACTAATAGCAGGTCTACAAGCTCTTAATACAGGTGAGCTTGTAGAACGACTTTTTTCAGTATGTAACCATTACCAAGTGTGTACTAAAACTAAATCAAAATGTGATGTCAAAATTAACAGTGCTTCATTGCCCTACATATCCTCAGATTGTTTCAGTGGCATGAGAAGCATTGTCATAATGGTTTGCATACACAGAGAGAGAGAGAGAGAGAGAGAGAGAGAGAGAGAGAGAGGAGGGGGGGAGTTTGGTGTGGAAGCCCAAGGCGTATCTCCATTACAGTCAACATAGCTCATCGCTTGCCTCGACACCCTTAGTCAGTTTATTTACCGTCCTCCATGTGATGTGTTCTGCAGCCATTAAAACGGCGATGCAGTTCTCTTCCGTGCAGCAGGTATGAGATATAAGCTGCAGTTCTTTTGTTAAGTGAAAGACAGCTACAAGATGTAACGTGTCATGTCCCCTTGTTGTGCGAGTCGCGCTTCATTACGGTTGACCGTGACCATACTGTAATTCATCATTCACAGACAATTATCTGGCACGCACACTGATGCGGTGTGGAGAAATTGGAGTCCCAGCAAATCACGCACACACACTTTTGAGCCAGGTAGGCGGTAGTTTTATCCTGGACCTGTCCTGAAGGAACACTGCTTCCCTTCACTTCTGCTTCCTCCAACGATCCCACGCTCTCAGCAGAACGCCCGCCCACTCTCTCCTCCACCAAAATATGAATGGGGCGCAGCAGAGGACACAGGGTCTATAAATACAAGCGCTGTGACATGTCACATTACAACAAGCCACAGGTAGCAGCAAGCTGTCCATGGGGGGAGAACACAGACTTGGACAGTCATTTGTACCAGCAGCCATCAGGCTACACCACAAGCACCAAGCTTGACCCCTCCGAGTCCATATGAGAACTTAACTGTAAAACCTTCCCTCTGTTCTGTTCTATGGGATTCTCTGACTCCTGCCAATGTGTTATTTTTGCTGACTCTGGCTATGACTCAGGTGCACTTGTCCATGAACTACTAGGATGTACACAACAGATCCCTGGCAGGATAACTGATGAGAGACTTGCACAATGCAATGCATATATACATATATATTCACTGTTACATAATATTATCCAGACACTAAAGGTGGTTGCACACTGGACGCGTTTTTCGGAAAACCGACGGAGAAACGCTGCTAGAAATCCGAAAAACGCGCTCTGTGTGCAGGGAACTTTACTGTTGAAGCCTGCACTGTACATACTTTAGGCCCTATATTAATTATCATACTCACTGTATAGACTCATTAGACTGTACATATTCATTCTCATATACTGTTGATAGTCTGCACATAGTTTCCTATATACAGTACATACCATGCTATGTATTTAAAATGATTATAAAACAACCTACTCACATCATACATTGTAATTACCTGACAGAAACTCAAAGGGATAATCTAAATCTAAACATAATCTTAATGTGAGAGTGGTGCATAAGGCAGCTCCAGTAGCAGGACCTGTTCTTCCCCCTGCCTCTCCATCTTTCCCAGTACGACCGACCAACAACAGTCCTCAAGGTCACACACCTACAGTAGGGTGTCATTATACCTGTTTCCCCTGCCCCCCCAAAGCCAGTGCCTGATACCAACATGTAGCAATAATAAAGCATTAAGCCTCATTTATACTTGGTTGCATTACATTTGTGACATGTGGTGAGTTTGTAGATCTGCTATTTACTAAGCACAACAATGGCACGCAAACTAAGTATAAATGAGGCTTTAGATGGCTGTTTGACTTAGTGGCCACTGGGGTAAGTAACAAGGGGCAGTCTTCGGGTTGCACACAGGATACCCTGCTGGGTAGCTGGGATGTGAGCATGTGTTTGCTCATTATGGCACAGACTGTCACTACAGAACAGACAGAAGCACCTCGGCAGGTTCCTTCTGCCCACCCCGGAATGCCCATCTTGGCAAAGAGTCAGTGGAATGTGAATAATTAAAACTTTATGGAATAATACGAGCAGCAGATGCATCCACTTCATGTGGGCAGTGCATACAAATGAGGCGGTGCACATAATACTTGTGCGTGCACGGCACGCCCACACAGGTGCAGATATGCACACAAGTTTGCACATCAACAAACCTGGGAAATGCAGGCACCAACCACACGCACGCACGCAAACAAACACACACACACACACACACACACACACACACACACACACACACACACATCTACACACTCTCTAAATGATTCACACAGAAATGGCAAAAAAAAAGGAGCTGTCAGGCTCTGTATACTATAGCCTGTAGGTATAGGCCCACCACTGGTGGCAGCCAGGGAGAACGCCTTGCAGAGCCCTGTACTAACTGTGAGGGTGTCCCCCCTCCAGAGTGCATGACAAGCACAGAGCCTTGCCCTCACAATGACCCACACCTCCTCGTCCTAATCCCCCAATACGGACTGGAGAGCACCTTCTGGCCCTGCGCTGCATGACAAGCTGCTCTGCCTCCCTGGGAGCTGAACAGACAGGGTGGTGGTGGTGATGGGTGCATGGGGGATGTGATAAACACACTCTACAATCTTACAACATGTTACTATAAGAGAATGCTGCAAAGCATTGCGAGCTTGTAGATCGGCTATTTTCGACGACTGTTTGCCCAAAATTATGGCAAAGCTATAATTATTAGCCTGGCATGACCAGACCAATATCACTGCGTAGATAGAGTCTGGAATCTCTTCTGTGTGGAAGCTGCATTTCCAAGTGGCAGATTAAAAAAAATGCCTCTGGTGATAAACCTGCCCCATATTTGCATACTGGTTCCTGATTGGTCCCTCACTACTTCAGAGGGAGTGAAATCCAATCACAACTGAGCAGTGCCAGACCTGGTTTCTACATTCAAGGTAAAAGCTATTGGGTTCATGTTGTGGTTAGAAAGGTCAAACCCAAACATGTCAGTGAGGTGTGAAGTTAGAGACAACATCGTGATCGTGATGTGGGACATGTATGTTACAGTACAACACAGGGATAAATCATTTCAGAGATTTCAACTGAGGATATTTACTCTCTGAGAGAAGATGCATGGGAACCTCACCAACCTGAATTTTCTAGGCTATTAAATTCAATCTTCTCTAGTGTGTGTGTTTTGGGGGGGATTCCCCCAATATTTTAAATAGGCTATTTTACTAAATGAAAATATATTCAATAGCAACTGAAATGTGAAAACAAAGCAGGTATAATAGCTACAGCAGCAGATCCGGGAGTCGACCTTCACGTAGGCACAGATTTGCTAACATATACACCTATGAGGTGCTTCCCCTGGTCACAGTGGTCACGCTGACATTACTGCGTAATGAAAACATTGCGCCTTTTCCTCCTTGCATCGCAGCTACCCGAGTCGACACCGCATCAGTCTGCATCATATGCACCTTTGACAGGTCTGGTGACAGCCAGGAGGCGATTTTCAGCACCACCGTGGCCATTTATTATGAACTTTCCGTGAGAGCCGGCAAAGCATCGTTTCACTGCAGTCAGTGCAGACGGAGTGTGTATTATAATTATTTCTGTATTTCAAGTGGAGTGGTCACTGGTCAGGTTGTATCTCTAGGGGCTACTGTAGGTGTAGGGCAATGCGCCTACACACTGCCTATGCGGTATAATTACAATAGCCATTACGCAAAGGAGTGCTATAAATGCAATGCATTGTTAATATAGCCTGCTTTGTTCCGATTGTGTCATCCCCGCTTGCATTGCTCATGTCTATTCTGTATCTAAATAAGCATATTTGCATGTATTAAAAATGACATTTGCATCATGCATGGTAATGATTCTCCTCCCGAAGTGCAAGCAGCGCCGTGCTGCCTACAATACGCAGCAGGAGCGGTTTATTTTCCTTTCACTAAAATAATATAATATATCCAAATGGAAACGCATCATCACCTACCTTCCCACCGTTTGGTTGGCGAGCTGTCGCATTCGATTGAATTGCTTCTTCATCTTGTATCTTCTGCGTTAACACCTACAGGGGAAAAGATACCGCATTTCTTTAAAAATAACGGCCTTTGCTCCACAGAGGCACAACGAACGATCCGCTCTTTCACATTTTCCTTCCCTCATTGCAATCGGCAGCACGGTGTAAATGTTGGAAATTACATATTTTCAATGGATTTTTCTCCCTATCTGACTACATCTGTCCCACTCCCATGGTCTGCGCAGGGATGCTGGACCGCTATGGGCACTTGGGCAGAGCGCGACGGCACAGTGACAAGTATAGTCGCTATACGGCAATGCAGTGTGGGAAATGTAGTCAACAGAGCCAGTACAGTAGTAGGTCTACACAGTTCTACACTATACTCTACTGTAATAAATTCATTCGGGTTTTCGTGAAATAGGCCTATATTTTAGTAGGCCTGTGCCTAGATAACCTCGCCACAAAATGAAACACAATTACATGGAGCATTATAGCACATTTGTTTACTATTTACACAGAGCAAAAAAAACAAATTGATATTGAATAATGTAGTTCTATAGACGATTATGAACGAGCCTATAAGGATACACCTCCACCCAGTGGTCTCGCTGCGTCAATACATCTATACTGTTACTGTAGCTTACTAATCATGGCAGCTGTAGGCGAATATCTCATCTGTAGCTTAAAAAGAATGAGAATGTGCTGAAAAGTATGAAATATTGTGCTCCTTGTTCATGTAGCCAATTCAAGAACCCTTTCCCTCTCATAGTATCAAAAATATTTGTGTTGTTTTTTTATTTTTATCTTTTTAGCTTTAAAATACAATAAGTAGGCCTATTCCTTCCCATTGTTCTTAACTCTTCTTATTTTTCCCATATTTATTTAGGCCTAGTTATTTATTTATTTATTTATTTCACTATTTAGTTAATTAACTATTGAACTGTGCTAGGTTCGATATGTTTCAATTTGAACGATTTGTGTAATTCTTGGCCTGCATCTAATCTGGTAATGCTTTAACTGACCAGAAGAGAGCAGCCTTGTCTAAAAAAAATACACTCAACTCAGCATCATTTATGAGCCTGGTTTAAAGGACCACTTCAGCACTCTTCGACCTATCTTCATATAAACAGCACACTTTCTTTCTACTCATTCTGTCTCATAGGAGGGCTGTGGGCACCATGTCCACCAGTGACATCCTCATTAGGCAAATTTATTTTTATTATTATTTATTTTTATTTGTATATATATTTAGATTTTTATTGTCATGACTCATGAGAACGGCATGGCTTCCATTTTCGCATTGCAACTTTTCAGGAATAGAAAGCCTGCAGTTTCTATTAGTATTAGCTTGGATTCCCCATTGATGATGTCACTGGTGGACGGGTTTCTGAACTGCCCAAAGCCCTCCTACAGACTGAGTAGAAAATAATTGTGCTATTTTATCACTATTATTAGGAACGATTATAAGGAAGATAGGTTGAAAAGTGGTGAAGTGGTCCTTTAAAGCATAATTAGCCTACAAGCAATGTTAGTTGTGCTTGTGCCATGGTAACTATAACAATAAAAGTATAGTTGCACCGCTCACAGATTTGGATGCACTAAGGATGGATGCACATCGTTCTGTCATGTTAACAGGACCCAGAAGTCACAAGAGCAATGCCCTCAGGCCCAGAATCCTAACCAAATGAACCCTATACAGCAGCCCTATTCTCGGCATGTCACAATAGGCGAACATTCTGTGAAAATAGTTGAAACTTTGTCGAAAATAGGCAAAGATTTGGTGAAAATAGCAGATCTATATGACTTAAACTTAAAGTTTGATTATTTTTGCGATTTGACATCCAATGAAGTATATAGGATTTAAGTCGTTTTAAGACTTAGTGGGCCAACAGGTGGGCTAATCACCCCTACCACAGTGTTCTGGTGCCTCAGGGGGGGAAGTGATACTGAGAAATGACTGCTCTCTGGGCCATTATTGCTTAAGCATCATTAATCTTCCACATTGGAAATTGAGGAGGGGGGGTCCCGTGCCCTTGATCTCAACCTCCTGACCTTGTCCCAGCATTTGTTTTCATTAGCCCCCACACAGACAAGCAGGCCGGTCCCAATCCAGACAGCGTACCCCCACACCAGCACTCAGTAGCATTTCTGCAACCATCTCAAGGCGTCAGGGGGTCCTGTCAACTCCATATTTCAGGTCCCCCCCCCCGTCCCCCCCCCCATTCCCTGAGGGTCCCTGGACACTTCTAAATCAGTATGGATGATCATCACATGATCCGCTGTCTCGGTTCAGAAACTCTTCTCACCCAACAAATCCCTCTGAAATGAAGGCTATACCCTTGTGCAGAGAAACAGAGGAGAAAGGACAATCAGGGAATAGAATATAACTCTAACAGGACCCAGAGGAGGGTCTCAATCCTGTTTTGCAAGTCAAAAGTCAAATAGTAAGTCAAAAGTAACATATTTGTCTTTGAAATGTAGTGGGGGGGTAAAATAATAATAAACAAATACTCAAGTAAAGTACATATACTTAAAATGTGTACAGCGCTTAAGTACATTTACTTAGCTACGTGCCCACCACTGGCCAAAACAAAAGGATATGAAACGACCACAATCCTTCATCGGACATCCCACTACTCCTGTCATGCACAGAGGTAACTGAGCGATGCTTCCCTTGCCATAATGTCCTCCCACTGGGCAGCTGGGGAGTCATTGCCCCCAGGCAGTACATCTCCAGTTAGCCTAATGAAGCCTTCTCTCGGGGTCATAACCTCGCCAACCTGCCAACCCCCAATGCTACTGATATGTGGGCTGGACTTTGACAATGACCTGCTCTCTCACTCACACACACACACACACACACACACACACACACACACACACACACACACACACACACACATGTACGCACACACACACACACACACACACACACACACACACACACACACACACACACACACACACACACACACACACACACACACACACACACACACTCACTCACTCACTCACACTCACACTCACACACACACACACACACACACACACACACAGGCATTACAGTTGCAATTGTATGGTCTTGGCATGCATGCTTTTCTGTCATTAGATGGGTTAGGTCCGACTGGAAACGTAAATATCATGATTGTGGAAAAGTGTTGAGCTTACACAAAGCCATCAGACTCAGGGCGTTGGGCAGACAGACTTTAATGGGAGGTTATGACCTGAGGTTAAAAGCAACATGGTCAACAGGAGGGTGGGTCAGTGGGATCACCTGACACCATGCCTGTGTTTTATCTTCAGACAAACAGCATCGTATTACCTAGATCAATCAGACTGGGTGGGCCGCTATACAAGCCTTTTAGCCTGTCATTAACAGGAGTATGACATGTCCATCTAGAACCTGTGTGTATTAAGCAGATCAACAATGTCATGAACTTTAAACTCTTTGCTCTGGAAAATTGTTTAAGTGCAATCAGTGTGTCCACTCACTTCCAAGTAAATTATGGATCGGCACTTAAAAACAACAACAACAACGACGACGAAATGCAGGATGATGCTTTTACTTTCTGTGGTTGAAGATGTTTCTCCCTCCTTAGTATCTGGGTGTGGCTTTAACTCCATCCTTTAAGGTGCTAATCTCAGGCGCTGGGGCCAGACTTTATGTTTTGTCTTTGAAGGGTTATCTGAGGCCATAATGAGCCCTATAGCCAGCCAAGCGCCAGACCTAATGAAAACGTTGCGACATCTGACGGAAGCCGATATTACAGGTCTAAGCTGCGCAACCCTGGCAGTTTGTGCGTGCGTCAAATGGAGGTAAAAATGATGGTTATCACACAACCCCTTTGAGACACTAAACTAAACTGTGAGATGGACCTGTTGTTGATCATATCCGTTGGGCTCAGTGATACCAGCGAAGCTCTCCATTGAGATTATATTAGATTAGATCACATGTCAGGTTAAAAAAAAAACAACAACATTAAAGCATTACAATAATCAAGAAATAATAAGTAATTATTAGTAATTACTCTATGGCCACATTGGCCCCTTTTCCACCAGGGTTGAACCGGTTCGTTTATTTTTTCCAGCCTAATATTGAACCAGTTCAGAGAGTTTCCACTGAATATTAATTGGTTAAGAAGCCTAAAAATTGGTTCGAAAATGTACCCAAAAATGGCCGCAGGGTCTGTGTTATTTTGGTGAAAAATGGGCCTATGATGATGATCTGAATTATTAACAGTAGCCTCAGTATTTTACAGATTAGATTGAGCAGGGTGTGAGGGTGTAATTCAATTCTATTTACAAGGAGAGCAATCTATAGGTGCCTGAAACATGATAAAATGTGTTGCCTTCATTTGTAATAATGGTTTCACATCAGCAAGTAAAGGTGCTATCTTTCACAGGACACCTTTCAACACTTTCATTTCAGCTTGATGCTGAGATGCTGTTAAGATAATAACGGCATCCAACATGTGCTGGGGATCAATTTCCAGGGTTCATGGTTTCTTTATCGTTACCTCTCGTGTACAGGTACATAAGAGTAAAACTAGTGTTTTCCAGGCGTATTTAAAAATGTCCTGGCTTATTCGTACATAAATCTGATTGTACGGGCCAGAACCAAAGAGTAGGACAGAGTTACGACTACTCCGTTCACTTCAAGGGGCCAGGCTCTTCTACATAGACTTCTATTGAATAGGGACAACTGGAAGTTTATGGAATGCATTGGAGTCTATGGGCTCGGACGAGTACATGAACCACGTGACCAGGCTGTTTCCTGCCCCCTCAATGTCGTAACTCTGTCTTACTCTATGGCTCTGGTACGGGGGAGGTAGCTGTTTAGCGACTCACAGAGTTAAATTGACGCTCAGGATTTTACAGTATAGTAGAAAAATGCTGGGTGTCAGCCATTGCTATACGGTATATGAGCCGTAATGGACCATCAGGTTCTATCCAGCCTAAATAAAGTATGGAATAGTTTGTGACAACAAACATTTGCCCTGAGGCCAGAATTCACTCAAGGCGATGGATCTTTTCATGCATGCTGCTGTGCAATTCACTTGCTCTTCGCTATACCACATCTCCCTGAACAACATAACTGGTTGCCAGGGTGTGGTAGAGGCTCCAGCTGCTGTGTATCCTTGCGTGTACAATAATTTGCATTCTGAGAGAGCGCATGTGTGCACAACTGCACATGCAAGCCAGTTTTGCAGGCACACATGCAACCGTAGGGGGAGTTTAGCGTGCCTAGTACATTGATGGAGAGCAGATGCTTGTGAGAGCCTATACTCAACACAGTACAATGCTATTTATAATGTTAATTTAACAAATAGTGTAGAAATAACCAAATGGACCCTTACAGGTCTGCATCTCTGTGAGTGTTCCATGTCATTTGTACTCAGAAGAAGTTTACAGTGAAGCCGCCGTGTATTGATTTGTGCCAGTACAGATGTTTTGGCGCCTTTGCGTTGCTTTGTAGTGTCTTAAGAATAACGGTAAATTATGAGATGTTGATGATAGATGCACAATATCTCTAGTATCTGAGATGCTCACATTATTAACTCCACCAACATTTGGAATATTAAGCCTAAACCCGACTTTCAGCTTTCTGCAGGTGTGGTTCGTTGCTGAAAGGCTAATCATGATGTCATCCAACAGAGTGACGCTATTGATGTCATTGTATCGTGCAGGAGGTTTGGCACGATGATGACATGTTACAGTATGTCACTGGTGTGAAGCATATACACAAACACATACTGTGTACACACACACACACACACACACACACACACACACACACACACACACACACACACACACACACACACACACACACACACACACACACACACACACACACACACACACACACACACACACACACACACACACACACACACACACACACACACACACACACACACACAAACTGCTGGAAACAAGAGGCCTTGAGGTAGCCCTGGCATTTCCTGATTTCTGAAGAACAGATTAAGCTCAGATGGTCCAGAATTTATGATATAAATTTAAGCAAACAGCGTGAGTGACAAGCCAGCTCTCTTTCTCTGGGCATTCTGCCACTGTTGATAGAGATTTACAGGCATCATATCACAGCTGAGACCATGGGAAGAATACCGGTATAACATACATAAATGCCCTCTCTTAAAATCTTAAATGTTAACCACATGAACTAACTTTCTGGTGGTGAACAATAGCTAATAATAATACAGATCTGCGATTTGAAGATATTTTGTGTAGAGAGGAAATAAGAAGGGACCAATCATAGGGCCCTGAGGATCTTACTAACATAGCTCTATACTGGAGGAGATGCGGAGAAAGAGTAATGCATCCCTCTGGTACAGTTCATCTCTAAAGCCTCAGGTTATAATACGGCTCGTGTAGAGGATTTCTGGCTGAACAAAAACTACGATTAGGATTTTAACCATGCATAAGAAAGGTACCATCACCAACCATTAGATGGTGGTTGTTTTTGCCCACCCTCACTGCTATGAAAACCTGGACGGAGACTGAAAGTTCAATGGACTGTCACAGTGCTGGTGAAATATGCATACAGTACAACCACACAGTTTGCTAGTGTAGCCGTGTGTTTATCTAATGCTAATGATTGTGGTTAGCTCTATGCGAGAGACGGTTCACATTCATCCCAATACGTTGTTTGGGTTGGCTTCATTCAAGATTTTAAAATGAGCCATATCTTCTGGCCTGGAAGTGCTATGCAGTCTCACATAGCATTGTTTATGTGTTGTTTGTAGAAGTTTTATGCACATACAGGATTTCTTTTTTGCTTGAGGCCTTTGACTGCAATAATTAGTCACTATTCCAGTTCAGCGTCAGCTTCAATGACTGACTGCCTGGCTGACTGCCTGGCTGGCTGACTGACTGACCTTATTTCCCTCAGCCCTAGGTTTGAACTCCATTAAGGGTTGTCTGCAGTCTGTAATTTTACCCTCAGCCTCTTATCATGTTTGTCTTCCTGAGGGGGTAGACAAGTCGCCCAGGGACCAACTTCAGTTCAGTTCAGCTGACTGCTGACAGAAGATACCGTCAACAGGTTTGATAAGTCTACCTCGGAACACCTTGAGTGGGGTGTTTTTAAAGCTGCAATGTGGAACTTATTTTTTATGAATAAATGAAACGTTATTTAAAGCAATCTGTATGATAAGTATGTCACTACAACATGCACATGTCCAATGGTTGGAGGTCGTCTCCTTGAGTCCTTACTGTTCCATAGAGACATTTATACCCTGATGTCGTATGGTCAGACAGTAGTGGGAAAAGGTACTCACATTTTGTACCAATACTATGTAGAAATGTACTTGAGTATTGGTATCAAAATGTACTTAAAGTACCAAAAAGTAGAAAGTTGTCATTATGCAGAATGTCCCATTTCACAATGTATCTTGTCTTGTCGAAATGTATATAGGGTGGATAATGTATGTTTTGTCATAATAATCAAAATCTACAAAGTAACTATAGTAACTAAGGTTTTTGAATAATTGTAGTGGAGTAAAAGTACAATATTTGTCTCCGAGATGTACTGTAGTAGTGGAATGAAGTAAAAGTACAGAAAATTGGAAATGCTCCAACCAAGTAAAAAATACCTAAAATTGTACTTAAGTAGGCTACAGTACTTGACTAATATATTCAGTTACTTTACACCGCTGGACAGTACACTGCCTGAAACAATACAGTAGCGGGGGTTTCCTCTTGGCTGAGTGGTAGATTTAACGTTTACAGATTGATTAAATCATAACAGCAAAGGATACATACATACTCTCCTTCGGTCGTGCTGTTGAGGTTTAGCGCACTGTTTAGCGAAAAAAGTAAAGTATTAAGCTTTTCAAGTGAACAGCTGGAAGATGAGTTTGTCGTGTGACACAGACATACAGGGCATCAAAGCATCATTTATTGTGCTGCTCACAAAGAAAAACTGTTGTGCATGTATGTCACAGCTAAAGAACATGTGTGTTCCTGACCGTTGGTAGCCTGGGTTACCAGCCTGGTTACCAGCCTGATTCACAGCCATTCCGCAGTGCCTGGACCGTGATTTGTTTTGTCACTGAAGTGACAAAACAAATCACGGCACGCAGAAAACGGAGCGCAGCGAGTCAGGCTGTAAACCAGGCTAGACCGTTGGACCTCCCCTGGGTGACCCTGTCATAGTGGCTCTGTGGTGACAGAGGTGGCCTGGCCCTGGGGTGGAGGGGACCACACGGCCTTGTCATCTCTCAACCCTGATCAAAGGGTCCTTCACTCAGGTATGTGGCAGCCAAGGTCCTTGTTGAAGGCCAGTATTATGGCACATGGGTGGGGCTTGGACACCACCATGAGTGGGGGTGGGTTAACCAGGACGTATATACTGTACACACACCATCATATACGGTGGTGTCCCTCCCTTCAAAAATATGTTATTTCTGGTGAGCGGTGAGTCGTGAGTCGTGTGACTAAGTATGAAATTGGCCTTAGGTGGAAAGTTTGTTTATAAGAGAGATGAATAGAGAATAGATTAGATTAGAGATATTAAATTAGATTAGATAGAGATAATTAACCACATGAACACTAGCAACCCGATTATGGGCATGTCATGATAGGTGAACATTTGGCAACCAGCTGCTTTGTGAGCTTGTAGATCGGCCATTTTTTGCCGTTTAACCTACAGCGAAGCATAAAGGGTTTAAGTGGTTTAGATATCTGTGGACAAACCGATATCTGTAAAGACTTCTAATCCAGACAAGCGAGACGGATGAAAGAGGTGTGAAAGGTGAAACATGCCAGGAATGTTTGAAACAAAAGCATGGAGCAAGAGCTCCGCTACAAAATGCTGGAGCGCAATGTGTCTTTAGAGGACCTCCACCCACAGCGCGCTCCGCTCAGAGATTTATCTTGGCCTCAGACCTGCTTTCTCCTGACCTCAGGATACTGCTGACATGCATGATCTCTCCATTGAACAATAAATTGTGTGAAATAATCCAATAATTGACACTGAGCACCGAAGAAAATGGGTTATGAAATGTCTTACTCACGGCGGGATAGTACATGGTTTTTACGTGTCTAAATCAAACTGTAGATCATAACATTGAGCAATTCAGTTATATTTGGTTGCCCATCACAACTAAAAAGGACTATCATATCAATAACATAAACTCAAATCATACATATATTAGAGAATGCTGCATTTTTACAAGACTTGGAAAGATCTTCAAACAATCTTCACCATGGTTGTGCAATCTAATGATACCTAGTAATTACAGTAATGAAGTCAATCAATCATACGTGGCAGAATCAAAATAACATTCTGATTGCAGACAACTAATCATAATTTCCATGTGGTGTCACAATGCTGATAAAGAAAACAACCCTCCGTTCTTTCCTCATTTAGAAACGCTTTCCTGTTGTTCATCCATATCATTCAAACAAATGGATTCTCTAGTTGACTCATAACCCCGGCTTGATCTGATCCATCTAATCTGCCCTAGCTGCATGTTCAAAGGGCTGTGTAGTAAATTCCTGGAGGTTGACATTTTCCCTTGCTTCCCAGAGGAATGTAATGATGCAGAGCTCTTTGTTGAAAGCACCTGTTCTCAGTTCAAACAATGGGCTACATTTTCATTCAGGGTATACCCCCCTGGGGTACTCCCCCAGCCTCCAAACCTTGAACTTGAGCATATCTAGTTGCTACTACTGTTACCACTCAATGTTATGTTTGTCGCAAACTCAACTAATAGAATCTTTATTTTGGGAATATTCACATAATATGAGGCTGTATGTGCATTAGCAGCAGTGAAGAAAGATACATACCATTGTATAGTTTCCTGTTAACCTCCACAGTTAGTACACAGTATAGTGTTAAACTCATTATGGAGAATGTTCTACCTTCAAGGAAGAAGAGCTTTCTTGGTGACAATTTGGGGAAATGCCAGCAGGTTCAAAATCATACAGTTTAAGCTGTAATATGTGATTTACTTCCTAGTAAAGTGTGTTCAGTTATTGGGTTTTTCACAAAGAATTTGACCTGTACTGTAGTATGAAGTAACATAATGGTATATTGTATTGCATGTATATTTCTTATAGATTAACCAAGAGCAAAAGCTGTAAAGTGAAATAAAAGGTCACCAATCTGCCTATTAGATTATATTTCTCATTCTAAATGGAGAATTTCTGAAAGGTGTCGTTGGAAAGGCGTTTTCATTATGAATCAATGACAAGGAAACTGATTAATACCTGAATAACAGGTAAGTGATGTGCACATCAAATTGAACCATGGCCTGAGTTTGCACTGATATACCTCTGCTAGACTGAGTTGAGTTTTAGGAGTAGTGAAATAATAATCAACTCCCTACATATGTGATATTTCTCACTTTCCTTACAGTTGTTTCATAATTCAGACCCTCAATATCAGATGGTGCTACTGAAGGGACCTGAGAGAAGAAGGAGGTGCTGAGAGAATGGATACTCATGCAGAGGAGTCTTGAGAAAAGCAAAGCATCTACAACAGTTACATAAAGACAGGGGATTCTGGCTTGGACCGCTGGTGTAGCGGTCCAGGCACCTAGGCTACAATGTAGCCTGACAGGATGTTTCAAGTCCCGATCCCGACGGCCTTTGCTGCGCGTCACTCCCCATCTCCCTCTTGCTATTTCCTGTCAGCCTACTGTTCTATCAATAATAAAGGCATGAAAAGCCCAAAAATAGACCTTAAAAAAGGACAAGCATAATGGGATAAAGGGCATAGTGACTGTAAAGTCTTATTTAGTTGCTCGCATAAAAAAACACAATGTGAGATAGATGTGCTATTTTCGCTGCATGAAACAATGAAGTACAAATGAGGCATTAGTTGAACACTATGGCAGTGGCACACTCACTCACACATTAAATGAATCAGGGCAATGCATCAATAAAATATGAGAATCCCATATAAAACTCTCTTTGTGATTTGTAATATTATTTCCGTTTAACATTTATAGCCCATAAATAACAAGAGAGATTGGGCCCATAATGGGGATCAGAATTATAGTCTAACTAGAAAGGTGCATTCAACACGTGTTGTGAGCTTGTAGATGGGGTATTTTCAGTGCGAGACACCAGCGCACAGCTAAGTATTAATCAGGCGTTAGAGCGGCACCAGGTGTATGTCTTTACTGTCTTCCTTCCTCTCTCTGATAGACATTCATGATTCATGTCTACGTCTTTCCTTCTTTCTCTACATCTGGGACATGTAAATGGATGGTAAATGGACTGCATTTATGGTAAATGGACTGCATTTCTATAGACCCTGGACTGTCTGCATTTATATAGCACTGTCTCCACTGTCTCCAAAGCACCATTTCACATTCACCTGCTACCTGAAATATTTAAAGCCACCAACCTGCTCATCGGAGATAGTTAAGGGTTCAGTGTCTTGCTCAAGGAACCCTAACAGCTTGGAGGAGCTGGGAATGGAACAGAGAGCCTTCCAATTCCAAGACAGCCGGTCTATCTCCTCCGCTAAAGCTGGGTGAGAGAGAGAGTGATATTATTATATTTATTTTGTATTAATATATGCAGTGTGTAACACACGGATATTTATTTATTATGGACTGAACTATCATGCAGTGTGTAGGCCCAATTAATCCAAAATTCTCTCTTTATTTTTCTTATCAGCAGCAAAATACCCATTTAGACACACATCATTATTGTTTACCTTACAATATTTCCACAGAAAAAAATGAAGCTTGTGTCAATGTGCTGCCTTTAAAACAATTCCAAGGGAAATGACTGCCACATCCCCACATGTGATGACAATGTTTTGTGACAATGTGCTTGATTGTTGATTCAATTATGTTTGTATCACCAGTCAATCAAAGGTTGTGATTTGAGATGTAAGCAAGTGACTCACATTCTTTGTGAGTGTTTTGTGAGACCTATTTTCTATATGCGTCTCTTCTGTGTGGAACACAGAGAAAGAATTAAACAAAGGCACACATTATCTTCTCAAATTGGACAAAATTGTTAAACATAGTTGACAGACATGAATGGCTGAACTAGGGGGGACTGTCTGCGATTGGCTATAGTTCTGGTCCATAGCCTGGATGGACGCTAATAATAACCAAAAGCCTGGAATGATGATTGCTTCGCAATTATAAATTCCCCCAAATAACATCATTTTCTTTGACCATTTTGATTTTTCCCCCGTAAAATTCAGGTTTGTGGCCCGCTGTCAGCATACACAAGAAATGTTACATTTACTGGCGGAGCATTATGCAAGATTAGCTGTAGACACACAGACACACACAGACACACACACAGGGCGGAGCCTATGATCTCCTGGCGGAGATAACAAAAACAAACTTCCCAGAGTGATGGTGTGTGTGTGTGTGTGTGTGTGTGTGTGTGTGTGTGTGCGCTCGCGCGCGCGCGCGTGCGTGCATACATTGTGCAAAACAGTTCCATTTCTTGGCAACATTACTGGGTAAAAGAGCTCTTAAATGAACTGGCAAAATCTTCTTGCGAGTACCAAGCATAATATCCAAATTAGAGCATGTGTTTAGATTGCTTGAACCCATTAAATAACATATCTGGGACAGGCTGCAGAACGTCTCTGCTGCTGAACATCTCAGCTGCCTCACCAAATGAATGCTTTTAACATGAGCTGATGGCTCATGTCTAGACTGTCACCAGCCGTTTAAAGAGAGGAAACATTGCCTCCTTGTCATTTCCTGTAGCCTTACATTAAAATCTTACAGCAGGCTACTACTCTGCTTTTATGTACAAAGTGCAGATTGTTGTCATAAATCACCTTATAAAAAGAGCAAAATGGAGCATGATATGAGCGCACTCTTATAAAAATGATTTCAGGAAATTAATAAAGACATTGTTTTTTTGTCCAGTCCCCCCAATGCGTACCTACAGTAGGACCTAGCCATGAAATGAATCCAAATATTGTCCATCATCTTTATCACTTGCTCCTGTGTTCTGCGAATAAGGGACTGCATTTTCTTCTCTTTCCATTCCTGTTACTTTTCCCCAGCTCTATTCCGCCCACTTGCAAGAGAGAGACAACCAAGTGAATTGTTATTGCCAACATTGGTGACCTAGAGATTTCTATATTGTGAAAAAGCCATAATATTTCCAAAGAAATACCATAACAGGACTGGATTTTTATACAGTATATATAGCGTTTGAAATTTGAATTATTTTAAATGTGATTGTTTTTCAATGAGTTCAAATGGAGAGAGAAAATGTAATTCCTTGTTCACAGAATCAAGAATCAATAGTTTCTCACTCATACGAGTACACGCCGAGAAATGTTGATTGAACGTGTTCCACAAAGACTGTGCTAACACAACAGATAAAGATCCAAAAAACAACACTGAATGTAATGACTTATAAAATAAGAAAATTATAGATAAGATAGAAATAAAGTTAAAAGTACAGGTATAATGGCAGGTAGGATAAACCTATTAGGGTAGGCATGATATCATTAGCAGAAATGGGTAATGGGCATTAAAGCATCAATGGAGATTTGTTTTGTTTTTGTCACATTCCTAAGCCAATGTTGTACTTGTCTATTTCACTTGTCTATGTATTATATACAGTATAGCCTACTATAAATTGTGAAACAATATGGACTTATATTATGACCCGGTAACTAAACGGTATATAACCCAAGGTTCTACTAGAGTTCCACCATCAATCTAATGGACTGAAAAATCACTGTTTTTGCACAGGGCTATTATAATGGAACTAACTGCATGGAGCTTTACCTTGGCGTGTGCTTAGTTTGGCAGAGTACTGCAACTATCTAAAGCCAAAGAACTGCCTCTAGCATGCGGAGAGGACAGCAATAGTCTTCTCAACAGGATGAAGTGAGGAAATCCGCTCAGGCTATCCAGGGCTATCCTAAAGAGAAGATAAGATAAAACGACTCCAGAGACTTGATAGGTTTTAAATGGTCTTAGGGCCTGAGCAGGAGACCTTGGAGGAGGGCTTAAACGAGCCAAAGCCTACGGGCCCACGGGCTAATAACCCTGTAATTAGTGCGAGGGTATTGTGTGTGTGTGGACGTACAGTATATGCAGGTTGGTCCAACTGTTGTTTGGGTTTGTTTGTACTTTGTCGGAGTGGAGAGAGGAGGGATGAGATCATCCATCAGTCCACTTAACCAGCTAATAGGCTCGGATCTTTGACATCTGGCGGGTGCTCCGGCAGTGACATCAGCGCCTATATTACCGTATGTGTACGTGAGGTTGTCTGTGTGTGCAGGAGCAGGAGGTATTGCCGTAGATTACCATCACACACACAAACTCACTCAAACGCGCGCGCGCACACACACACACACACACGCACGCACGCACCCCAGGCAGGCACCCACGCACCCCAGACACACACGCAGTCACGCACGCACCCCAGACACACAAACAAACAACAAACAAGCGCACAATTGCACACACAGATATACATTTATATGCATCCAATTCCCACATTGGATTCACACTAATAATGAGATACAGTATGGCTGCAGGCGCCGAAATCTAAAATGTAAGTGTGTTGACACGCTAAGGTGATAAGAAAGTACAGGCTGTTAACAGCACCATTACAGCTATATTCAGTATAGGGTAAGTGGTGAGTGAACACGCATGGCCATTTTAGGTAGAATGTTACAGCTTGCCTCTCTCCAGCGAGAAAGAAGCAGTATTACCTCCATAGCGACTCTCTTTGTTTAGAATTTTGAAAAGCACACTGAAGTATATTATTGAAATGTGTTAATTTTATTATGTTTTCCCAGCGAAACTCTTCAGTGTTAATTTAACTCAATGTAACCAATCTGGCTATATGTGTATACCCTCAACAACTGGCCAATTAACATTGAGGCGTGAGCCTCTTCCCATGCATGTTTCCATGTACGTGTGTCAGTGACATGTCATGTGTTTATGCTGCGGGGGAAGAGGAGCTTGTTAACATGGTTGAGTTGGTGTAATCTTATTGAAGATGTGTAAGGGCAAGAAGTTCTCTTTAATGTGTCGTCTGCACCTCTCCTGAGCCGCTGTGAGATGAAACAGTTTCTGTGTGTGTGTGTGTGTGTGTGTGTGTGTGTGTGTGTGTGTGTGTGTGTGTGTGTGCGTGTGTGTGTGCGTGTGTGTGTGCGCGCGCATGCGTGCACACACATGAGGTATTGTCTCCATGCATCATGAAGCATAACAGATGGAACAAATCAGTACACATGATCTTCCGGAACTGTGGAAAAAGTCTGCTCCGTTGTATGTGATGTGCATTGTGCATGCATCTGTGTGTGTGTGTGTGTGTGTGTGTGTGTGTGTGTGTGTGTGTGTACATGCATGCGTGCCCGCCCGTCAGGTATCTTTTGTTCCTATGCTCTGTGTCTCCTCCTGCCAGGACTTTGGTCTACTTTGAAGTGTCAATCCCCTCCAAAAGGATCCATGCACACAAAGGCTAAACCACAGGAGATGGGACAAATAAGGAGTATGTCTCCACTTGTACGTGTGTGTGTGTGTGTGTGTGTGTGTGTGTGTGTGTGTGTGTGTGTGTGTGTGTGTGTGTGTGCAGGTGTGCAAACCATTTTTTCATTGTAGTCTAAACTCACCTCTACATAGATGCATATATGTGTTGGTTACTTGTTCACAAATGCCAAGTATGTTAGGTATAGAAGGCATGTTGTTCAGACAAATTCTACGTTTGATGTATACCTGGTATATAGTTACTTTGAAGCACTGAATTGTTTTCTTTGCACTTTACTTTACTTGACCATTTACCCGCTTGTTTGTTGACCAAGGTTCATATAATTTACTCTGATCTTGCACTTTGTAAGTCACTCTGGGTAAGAGCATTAGCTAAACACTTACAGCGTAAATTGTGTTTGTGCTTGCAGAGCACATTTTTATATATTAAATATAACTATATATTTAGCTTTAAATGGTCAAAACAAATGCAAAAGACCAAAGTCCCAAAGTTTTCATCAGTCAAAAAAGGTGATATACAAATGCATGGGTCTCCTCCTGTTTTTCAAATGTCAGGCAGGTATTCCCTGTGATGCTAATTCAAATCCAAATTAAAAGCTTAGTGCCCTGCCTAATACAATTTTTTAACTCATATTAGTGTAATATGAAGAAAGTGGGGTGCCTGCATGGTGGCTTAGCTACAGACCATTCTGTATGCTCCTTGTAGCAAGGACACAAGTTCAAATCCAACTCCTATCTTGGGCAGTTGTGCCTCAAGAGTTAGATTAACCATCTGGGAACTGGTAGGTATAGGTACCAGTTTGATCCATATAGCTTTTCCTGACGTTGTGTCAAAGTGTCCTTAAGCATGATACCAAACGCCTAAAGGCTCCTGATGAGCAACTTGATACCTTGCCTGGTTGCCTCTGCCGTTGGTGTTTGAATGTGTGGATCAATGGGAGAATGTAAAGCACGTTGGATAAAAGCAACAGCAATGCATACTATGTATTTGTCTCGCATGTCTCTCCTCTCTCTGCCCATGATTAACTGTGTCTGTGCATTATCCAATCTGAAATAAAGCATAAAATGCCATGAAAAAATATATTTTTTATGTTGTGGTCTCATAAAATTAAAACTATCAACCGAGTGCAACAACTGAACCATGTTAAATGCCTTTTTTCTGTAGTCCACAAAAAAGGGCCTTGTGTATATTAGACATTTTCTTAGTTAATTCAAACTGTCATTCAAAAAGGTCTCCTGCCAACTGCAACAGCTCTATACATATTTAGTTTGACACGCTACAGTGGCGTTGCGTTTTCCGACCGCTATAACTCTATTTCAGTCCGTCTGAGAGTGCCTCAAGAAATGTTTAGGCTGATGCCTCTGTGGTATGTTTGCATTAGTCAAACCTAATTGGCTGGGCCCAGCAAGATAATTTTTTGTGACTTGGCTTGAAAAATGAAATAAAACTAAACAAAAACGTTGTTTCAGAACAAGTGCGTTTTGTTAGCAAATCTAAACCTTGATAGGCAGATCGTAGTTGATGTCTTTGTAGTTTCATATTGGTCATCCGGGCCGTACATAAGACTGTACAAAAGACATATATCGTAACGTATATCTTTGCATTATTTTGTGATTAATGTGATAATGTACTGTACACACATCCCACAAGGTTAGTTGATTACTTTGCGCGTGTGACGTGTCCAATGCGGTGATAATGTTCTGTAACTCTTCACTGTGTCTATGATGTGATACTTTGTATTGTTGTGAGATAATGATGTCGGTCCTGTGTTTGAGCTGAATGCCATGTCGCACCGGAGGCAAACTTCCACCAGCCAGCCTTGACTGTTGGTCATTAGTATCTGAATGTGAACACGGAACCCTCGAGGTATACAACTGAAACTAGCAGTGGAAATGCTATAACTTCCAGTAGAACACTCTCTCTGCTTCTTTCTCTCTCTCTGCTTCTCTCCCTCTCGCTCACCAAAAAAACGCACACACACATTGGTATTAGTATACTTGTGAGGCGTAAGAATGTTAGGCCATTTTAACCCTGGCCCTTAAGCCTGAGATACTTTTTGTTGTTTTGTGTGACAGTGTTTCACACTGAAAATAAAATAGCCAATCTGTGTTGAGACTCTAACCCTAACAACAACATTGTCTTCATATAGGACCAATCCTTACTAATAAGATGGCACAATTTCAGTCTATTCACTCTGCGTCTCGTTCGTGGGCCATGGATAGTTCAGGCCTGCCTAGTGATAACATCATCGATGGGCATTCCAAGCTAATAGAATCTACAGCCTTTCTCTTCCTGGAAAGTTATCGTGTTGAGCCTGAAATAGAAACCATTGTTCTTGCATTCATAAAAAAAATCACACCCGTGTGAAGTGAGTGGTTCAACTCCGTGTGGGGCTCCCCGGGGGGTCCCCGGAAGTTCCAGACCCACAGGATCACGGCCAGGGTGCTGGCTCGGTTCCGGTGAGCCGCCCCACGTCCGAAACGGTTATGACAGTTACCATGTGTGGGTCTCCAGGGTCCCCGGGGAGTCCCCGGGGGGTCCCCGGAACATCCAGACCCCCAGGAACGCACCCAGGGGGCCGGGCCGATTCCGGCGAGCTGGCGAAACGGTTGAGAAATGACCGTGTGGGGGTCCCTCTACTGTACCCTCTACTGTATTGTACTGTACTGTCACTGTACTGTACTGGCACACCCGAAATCATCATATATACAGTTAATATGTGCTTGTGTGTTGCTATTTCCGTGCTCATACCCAGCCACCCAGCCACACACATAGCTGCGTAAGGGAGTGGTTGCACCACTCAAAAATAAAATAAAAATAAAACAAAGTTTGAAATCTGAAATTGTCAAACCTGCCTACCGATAATGTCATTGGTGGGCAGGTTTATGAACTGCCCTGAGACATACAGACCAAGTATAGACAGAAATGGTTTTAAAATGGGTAAAGTCAACCCTAAACCGGAACTGAAAGTGAGAAATACCAAACTATTTAAGCATAAAAACAACCCTTTATTTTGTGAGGACCCACACCCACGCACCCACGCACCCACGCACCCACACACACACACACACACACACACACACACACACACACACCTTTATGCCCACCGCTCTCACATATCATATCTGGCTGTGTGAGATATGAGATAGGGGGCTTACCGGGGGGTGTCTCTGGTGAAACTCTGACTGACATGGCAGCTCTTCGGTAATCCTGCTATAATCCTGTTGCAGCTCAGGGGTGCTCAGGGTCCAGACGCCTTTGACCTGCACACCAGTTGAGGGTGCTAATCAACACACACGCGCACACACACACACACACACACACACACGCACACACAGAGTTTGGGTCATCAGAAGATAGTAGTCACACATCCAATTTAATCCTGACTGAGTTTAAAGGTGGCACCACACACATTTTCAACTCTGATAATGATATGGACTAACCTACTTACAGTATGAGCAATGATTCAGTGTGCAGTTTATATAACTCCAGGCAAAGTGGAGGAGATTGTGAAAAGTGACATTTTCCTATAGTGTCAGATCATTTTAACACGTGTACCCTTATGAAAATGATAAACAGTCCATTGATATAGATTCGATTGTCTATTACAATATATCACCCACCCACCCATTCACACACACACATTCCTACACAGATGGCGGAAACCATGCAAGACTTATTGGGAACAATTAGGGGTCCCGTGCCTTGCTCAAGGACACTTCGACACTAACTCTGGGACCTATAGGATCTCCTGGACACTGGGAACATTCCGGTTCCCAAGAGGCCACTCTACCCCTGAGCCACTGCCATCTGTGCTGCCCATTTTGTCAATGCCAAGTTCTCTATGACAGGAGTTTACAAGTGATAATGGAAACATTCTGATGGAATTGACAGGAGGAATGAGCATATCGGCCCATGACGTCATGTTTAAACAGTCAAGGCAAGAGGCGATCAAGAAATAAACGTAATCATCCATGCTGGAACAAACATGTTGATATAAAAGTGTATTGATACCTGTCCGGGTAAACAAAATTATGCTTTTAAAGTGACCATACACATATTAACCAGTTAAGTAATCATGTAGATAATCAAAAATGTTCTTGTTGCGTTTTTGTTTTGTTGTTTTGTTCTTGTTTTATATACTGCAATCATGTTTTCTGGATATTCTATATTTCATGTACAATGTTTCATTATAATTTATAGATAGGTAGAGGCCTATAAGCCCCTTTTGCCTCAGCCTAGCACTTTACCCTTCTTATATTTATATGTTCACTGTGTTGTTTTTATACTGTGCTGAATAAATAAATACAAATACAATACAGTTTCTTTAATATTATTTTATCAGTAAAAATGTCTGTTAGAAAACTACTGTATTTGAAGGCCCTAGTAACAGATACTGGTTCAGTGTGTTTTATAGGCTGAACTTCAGCCCCAAAACAAAAATCCTATAACCTGCCAATCACAGCAGGTCACTCAGGACTCCCCCTCGGGACTATAAAGGGGCTGTGCTGCTCTGCTGCTCTCCATTACGGCTGCTAGGATTGGCCAGCTCCGCTGTCGTTCAAACGCACCTCGCCTGTGCGCACCGTGGAGAAGAGTTGCCGCTGCGCTCAGACCTCAGACTCACACACACACCCGAACAAGTGATGAGAGACTTCACTTCTTTACGCACAGCTCAGCTGATTCACCTGCGCGACTGTCATTTTGTTTTATGCTTTACTTTGCATACAACAACAAGCTGTGATCCTCGAGATCACAAGTGATCCTCGGGAAGAAGATTCTTCAGCAGCGATGCAAGAGGAGTGAGGAGGAACTTTGCCAAAATGCCTAATTGGAATATGCCTCCTGTCCGGCAGCCCTGCTATGGAATATAGTCCGCTTTTACACAATCTACATGTTGTTGTGCCACCACCCCACGTGAAAAATAAACTGTTCGTATTCTGCATCATGCTGTCACTTTGGGTGTACATGATATATTGCTGTGTGGGCTACTGCTCGACCATGCCAAGCGGCGTGATAGTCGCTGTAAACAAGCCAGCGGGACGTCCGGAGACAGAGACCGAGAGCAGCGACGTTGTTGTTGGATTATTTGACAACCAGGACTCCTCTTCTTCTCTCGGAGTAGTGTCCAGGGACTTACTGAACAACGAGAACGATTTGGACAGCAGAGGAGGAGAGGACTGGGACGAGGTTATTAGAAGCGAGGCGAGAGCGTCGGAAGATAATAGCAATAATAACGCCATCATGTCAGGTTTCTTCAACGAGTCGGAAAGTAAAAAGTTGCCCCAGGCGATCATCATCGGGGTGAAGAAGGGAGGCACGCGGGCGCTGCTGGAGTTCCTCCGCGTGCATCCCGACATCAGAGCGGTGGGAGCGGAGCCGCACTTCTTTGACCGCAACTACGACAAGGGGCTGGAGTGGTACAGGTACATTATTTCATTTTTACTTGAATAATAAATGTCGTTTATTATGAAAGTAAAAAAATAAGTTTTAAATGGACCTGGATTTTCATATGCAGCAGCAGAAAAATCTAATGGAGGTATATAGGCTATAGGCCTAAATAGCCTAATATGATGTTTTGTATTGAACACAATACAAATTGTCTAATCAAATGTTTTGAATAAATATATAGAACGTATACATGCAGGGCAAATTAAATGAAATAATAATTGCAATAAACAATGTTTAGTAGCCTATACTAAACTAAGTCTAGCATAGTGAACTAATATATAGGCTACAAAGAAAATAAATTTATATTTTGTGGAGCAGAAGAGAATAGGCCTAGCTTAATTAACAGTATATACTATAGCCTGCATGCCATTGTCTCCCTCAACAGTCATACTTACATATACATATACGTCCTTGTTCATTTTCATCATATTGGAAATTAAACTCTGCTCTGGCCCTTTTTTTCCCAATTTTGATCCGAGCATAAAGTCAAAAGTTTCAAAACAAACCCATGGGCTTATTTGTTTTCGGTCCATATCAGATTCATAAACTAATAATTAAATACATTTTCCAATTTTGTATTAATTGAATATGAAAAAAAATATATAGACCTATTTGGCCTTAAACAATCAAGAGATGATATTGTGACAGCTAAGGAATTTAATTAATTACACAATGTTATAATTTAATCTAGACTAGGAATTATTTTTCTGAAACACTAGCTGTGAAAAGTGAGAAGAAGCCTCTGAAATCACTTGCTGTGAAAAGTGAGAAGGAGCCTAAAGATTGCATGGCCAATACCTTTACCACATGGCTTACATTTTTAATGGTGGTGGTATGCCAAAGGCAATCAAAACCCTCTACCTAACCCTGCTAGTGTTAGGTAGAGGAGCCCTTGCACATCTTTCCGTAAACACCAGAAATATTCAATTTACTCTGGTATTTTAGGCTACTCACCCTTGCCGTGTTCATTTACAAAGTACTATCGATTTTCTGCCGGTTTGCATGACCTTCGCTCACAGAGTTCCTGGAATTTTTATACATCTGCCCTTGGAATTCCACAAGCTGTGGTGCTCCGAAAAGGGAGGGGGGGAATACCAGTTTGTGCAATGAGAGTCCATTTAGAGTCCCTTATGCAGTAAAACAGCTGATGGTTTATAGTCAGCAGAGGCTATAGCTACATCATGGTAGGATATCAGTCCTGGGTAGGAGTGGCATGCAGTATGACTTCCTATGTTGTTGTTTCAGTGGCAGTGATTTCCTATAGAACTGGAGCAAGCCAGGCCTCAATTTCATATGACGAGATCAAGGAGGCCAACGTTCCTAACGGCTTCCACAAGTTGTGCGACATGATCATTTCTAATTCAAATTCTCTATAGTGACATGTTGTCCATGTCATTTGCGGTTCCTAATAGCTACCTGTTTACTCAGTCCTGTGTACAATTATGCAACTTGTTCTGTTGACAGGAACCTGGCGTAATTCACAAACACATGTAACCCTGAAAAGTATTGATCTTCTGTGTACCCAAAAAAGTTCCACGAGTCATTTTGCACTGAAGACATTGCATCAAAGGAACAACATTATCAATAAGGGATTAATAATACTAGCATTGCAAGTGTCCATTTGACTGAGCTGGAGATTAGCAGACTGATGTCAATGGCTCTAGACTAGACATTCTGTGTCAGAGCTGGCTCCATGCAGCTACAATAGGGGTGAAGTGAAGCATATTGTTCAAAGGACTTTTCGCTTAAGCATGTCCAAGAATTTCCGGACAGGTTTAGGTTGGACACAAATGATTACTATGTAAAGAAGAGTCCTTTGTCCATAGTTGAGGAATGAGAACAAACAAAACAGTAATTGACACACAGTAATTGAACCAAAAGGTAGTTATTTGGCAAGTGTGGAGAAATATCATCAAAGGCCAAAATGTCCCCTAATACTATATGTGATAATGCAGGTGTATATAATGCAGAGAAATTGCAGCTTTGGTTTTCGCACAGGATATACAGAATAGTATACCCACCTGCTGCTCTCAACAAGTACAGTACACTCAGTACTTTACATGAAACCTTACTATCCGGTGGACTTGGGAGAATTGTATTACAGATTTATCTGGAGATCTGTGTCTAATGAAGTCTAATTTCCCTGGAGTTGTAATCTGGCTAATTAAAACAACTTGGCTTGAGCAGGCCCAGCCAGAGTACCATGCTATAGAGTATAGACTGACCCCACACAGCAGAGCAGCGCCACAGTGAGCCCTTAATGATCATTGTGTGCAGTGAGGAAAACCCCAGCTGTCTTTATATACTAGAGCAAGACCACGGTCCAAACCAAAATAATCATCCCCTGTGACATAGTGAACTACATCTTTAGTGTTAGGAGAACTGCGGTTGGTCACTTTTTGTTGTTGTTGCACGCATCGTGTTATAGGCTACAATTTCACAACTTAACTCAGTTTCAAAATGGTTTTATTAGACCAATTAAAACTCTCACAACACATCCACCTGTCCTCATAAAGTCATGTGCATGTTACAGGAGATAACGGAAAGGGTGTAAAAAAACAGGTTAAAGTGTGTTGTTGACGTCATTGGCTAAATGTTTCGCTCCACTGCTCCCGGACTAACAGCAAGCGGTGGCTTTTGGCGAAGAGAGGCGGATCTCTGGGTGGGCTCATCATGGCCTGTGGTGGCATTGAGCTGTGCCCACACCATTTTGTCCTGACACGGAGGAGGTCTGCCATCATATGCCTCCTGCAGGGGTTAGCGGAGAGGCCGCCACAGCGGGGGTGCCAAACCACAAAATACACCACGCTTTCACCCACAGTCAGGAGAGGAGAAACAGCCAGACAATTGTACACGCTTACCCATACAGAACGCAGAAGGCAACTCCCAAAGCCGTGGGAAACGGCCTCCCCTTTGCCCTTCCTTTTCTTTAATAACCAGTTCTCTCGTTATGCCGGGATGTTCTGTTTGACGCCTCTTTTGACGTCTTTACTACTGTACGTGTCTACTGTATCTTTGGTCCAGCTAACAATCAAGGTCTTGAGGGTGCATGTTTCATGCTGAATTGTGTTTTCCTCGGGAGGTTCCAAATATAAAACAATGAGTGGTTTTCTTACCACAGCTCACTGAGGGTGTCACAGAAGACAGCCCAATCCAGAACAGTGCTCCAGGGGTGCTCATTGCAGCCCACACAGTAAAATTGTCAATGTTAATCTACCCATTTGTAACTCTGAGAACTTACAAATAATACTGAATGGAGCTGTAAGGGTCCATTTGGTTACATTTGCACACTCTTGAAGTTAAATCAACACTCACGATTTTACAGTGCACACTGGCAGATAGAGGGTAGTAAATTTTAAGTGAGTCTTTAGAAACTCCAGCAGTATTATGAAGCTGGAGTGAAAGGGGATGCCGGGGAACCCCTGAGGTCTGCATTAACCCTGACAATAAAAGAGCAGACAATTAGTGTGAAACATGTTTTCTCTGCCTTCACTTTGTATGCAAATGTACTCAGAGAGGGTGAAAGTGCCCTTTGACGAAGCCCAGCAGGGTTCCACCAGAAAGAACCCTCAATGGAACCCGACCAGGAAAAAGATTCAAACGCCTTTTTTTTTCTTCAGAAAGTTGACTTTGCTCTGAGGCATCTATGAGTTGAAAGTTGCATTTCCCAGGAGTAGGTTCATGTAAGTCCACCAGTGGCATTCTGCTTACTCAACACTCTTGGTTCGTCTTTTGCAAGGACGCAGGGGAATTTGTGTTAAGTAAGAGAGCTTTCAGTTTAAGTTCTTCCCAGCTGAGACATAATGTGTCAGCACTTCAACAGGGAAAGATCGGAAACACCCACTGATGATAATAATGAAGAACTCTATAGTTCTATACTTTAAATATTGCTAGCTGTCGTCTCAAAGTTCCCCTGAAGCGTTCCAGAGGTAATGCACCTGTGCCGTTTCAAACTAGTTTCTCAAATAGTCGTATTGGACAGAAATGATTCTCCTGTTACTGGAATCAATTGAGTACAATGGTAATAGTCGGGGGGAATCGAATTCTCCTTTTTCCATTGTAGTGATTGAAGATTTAATTTGGTGCTTTACCCCAAAGGATTTCACTTGGGCCAATTTGTCACACCACAGCACTTAGTATATAGCACACTGGAAGCATTGGAGCCTAAAGATGGAGCTCGCTGGTCAGCTCCTATTCCCTCCGGAGTTGTTGTCTTCTTCATTGTTCACTTTTCTAGTGTCTTTGGGGAGAATTCGTTATTTCCTTCCTGCCTCATCCTCTCCACTATAGAGGGGCACTGACAGCCAGTCTGCCAGAGTAACTTTCAATTTACAGTCTGCCTTGCCTCCAAATATCTCTCTGTTTTTGTCCGTTTGAACTCTTGATTTTTTTTTCCAATAAAAATCCTCTCAGACCAGCACAGAAAAACCAAACCAGAGCATACTTATCCACACCCATCAAATGTGTTCATGCATGTGCAGCGATATGCATATGTTAGCCGGTGGTAATTATATGGATGGTTTCCTGTATGAGGACGAAAAAAAATTATGAAAGACGAAAAAAGTTTTAGCGTGATTATTTTAGTGTGGTTACCTCGCTCTTCTCCCACACCACCACCAAAAAAAAGAGGTGTTTGCCAGTTCCATAAACAACTGACAGTCAGAATGGTTATGTGTTTAATGCAAAGCTGACAGTTGTGTGAGGGAAGCCAGCATACTGCCTCCTCCTCTTGGGCCTGTCTCCAGCAGCCATCCAGGTGGCCTTGAATTCTGCATACTGACAGCGATAATAATGGAGGATGGGGGGAAAGAAAAGGCTTCAGGAATGTTATCAAGATATTGGACATTAAAACTGTGCAAAGCCGAACGATGACGACTTTCACGCGCACGATAAGATGGCTCACGATGGCAAAAGGAACACCCTCGCCTAAAAATACTTGCCCCTTTGATTTATGTCTGGTTCTTGTCTCATAGGGAACTTGGTCAGATTGTTCTGAGTGGCTGCATACCACCACCTCTCATCTTGTCTTTAGTGCTGTGAGAAGTAGAACGATTCCCATAGCAGCACGCCCTAACGGAGCTCATCCCCTCTCACAGAGCTTTAAGATTAGAACCGATCATGACATTAGATTGACTCGTGCTGGGGTTTTGTGATGGAGCATTCATTCACAAAGCACATTTCAGGTCATGATGTGATGACCTGAAATGGATGGCCAGCGACAGTTAGTGAAACAATTACTGCAGGAAATATAAATATTGTAAACGCATTATAGATTATGTAATCTCTATTCAGGGTGGTGACTGGTCATGTAGTGGAGATACTTCTCTGCAAGCAGAGGATGCAGAGAGCAAGATAACACGAGGCAGTATCACACAGCATCATTCAGAAATGATTAACCACGCCTTAAACAATATATATTTTGTTGACCGGAGATAACAATGTGTCTGTCTATACTCCTCCTTGTATCCCTCTACACCAAATATATCTACTGAAAATAGCCATCTAGTTCAAAACGTATCGTGTTGCAACGTGAGCTTATAGATTGCCAAATGTTTGCGTATAGTTTCACCGATTATGACAACATGCACAGAGTTGGGATGCTAGGGTTCATGTGGTTAAACACATACATACAGTATATAAATAATGCAAGTCACATTACGTGACCAGAAGATATGTGATCCATAACAGACAGGGAAAGGAGCAGTGAAAACATGATGTTCTACAAGCCAGATCAATTGTTATTGTAGGACAGTTGCATCCTGCACCCTTGAGCATGCAGTGTTCCAATAAAGTAGCACTCATGGTGACCCAAGCATATCAATAAAGCAGCGAACTTGGCGTCAACCAAACATATCTATATACTGTGTATATAATGTATATATATATCAAAAAAAAGAGAAAAACCTTCCAAGGAAGGGACTGCACACTCCAGGGAACAGAGACAACTTACTGCATCAAACTTATTTATTAGCACGACGCGTTTCGCCGTGAGCTTCGTCAGGTACTATGTATATATATATATATATATATATATATATATATATATATATATATATATATATACACATGGTACTAAACCCTATATACTTTGTTGACGGGGCCCCTCCCCATGTTCCCTCTACACCTCAACTGCGAAAATATCATACATACAAGTTCACAACGTGTCACGTTGTGTGACGTGTTGTGAGCTTGATATTTTCTGCAAATGTCCGCCTATGTTTGCTGAATGTTCGCCTATTATAATGTGCCCAGAATAGCGATGACAGGGTTCAAGTAGTTCAAGTAGTGTTGAGTTGAATAATGTGGACCAGGCCTTATTAACTCACCATTAAGTGCATCCAGCACACATACAGCAACATTGTAAATTCCTACCTTTGAAACGGCTTCCTGATAGGAGCTAAATGTAAACAGTGCACATGGCTTTCAAACACCGCCCTCTCCTGCAGCCGGCTTAATGGATGCACCTGACTGCCCGGCAGACAAAACACAGAGAAATTATACAACCACACCACTCGTTGGATTAATGTCTAGTTCCTTGTCTGGTGGTAGGGGCGGTTTGTCATGTGGCTCTTCAGCAGGGCAGTGTGCAGACACGGCATCTGAAATGTCAGACGAGTGATGCAGGAGGCAGAGTTGGGTCAGAGGTTTACCCTCTATGCTCTCTTCTCTTCCTCCAGCGCACCTCTCTCCTCTAGATTCTATCTAATCCCCTCTTTCCTCCCTCATCATGCCCCCTTCTCTCTCTCCCTCTCTCCCTCTCTCCCCCCCTTATCTTATTCTCTTACACCTCTCGTTCTTCTTCTCTACTCTGTTATCTTCCCAGGCCTGCTGGTCTCCTGTGTGATCTTAAAGGGCAGGTTAGAGGGCAGAGGATGACTGTGTGTTTTAGTCTGCAGTCTTAACTCTAAATGACTAATATCGGTTTGAAGACTCTTAAAAAAAGTTTTTCAAAACCTTAACTTAACTTAAGCCCTGTATACTTTGCTGTACAATGAATAGTGAAAATTGCAGATCAACAAGCTACTGTAAGATTGGCTGGTTTCGCAATTTTGAACATTTTGGAAATTGAATTGAATTACTTGACATTTTGGGGGAAGTTTCGTCTATAATTACAGGCCCAAACTTAGGGACAGCAGGTTATGTGGTTACATGTTTTACTAAAACCATTTTCAGCCTGAACATATTAATCAAAATGACTCAGATGTACCATTGTACGACTGTTAAGTAATGCAACTTTAAATTCAGTTAAACAGTACGGGAACAGACCCCCATTCCGAAACACCACCATTCAGAAACACCGCCATTCAGAAACCCGGTTAGGGTTAGGGTTAGGGTATTAAATTCAACTAAATGTAACAAACATGTAACATGGTGTCACAGGTTTTCTTATCAGATCTAGAGAAAACAGCAGTAGTACTGCTTTCTCCAGGAAGGTTTAATGTCTTGGCATGGTGGATTGATGGATGTACTGAAAACCTATTGGTTCCAGGCGACATTGTTTATTAAGCAGAACAAATTGTGAAAGCTTGCTACATCTGCCCCCCTAAGGCTTCCCCTTCCTTCAGCTAGAGATGCTCACTCTTCTCTATCTCTGCTGAGATGAATAATGCATGTGCCGCTCTCACAGATTGTTTTTGCTCGGGGACTAAGTAGAAAGTTAAATTGGTGGTAAGTTTTTGTGTGTCCTCAATGCAGGAGATTCCGATGTAGCTATCTGTCTCTTGAAGACAGACTGTTGACTCCGCCAATAAAAGTGGGCGCTGTTTTTCCTTAATTTTTTTGACGATGCACAAAAACTTCAACCGGTGTGTGGGTTAGACTAATATAAGAAGAAGGGGAGAGAAAGTGTGGTGAAGTTGTAGGACCAGAGACCTCTGTGTAAAGAAAGTGTGTTAAAATTGCATTTTTGTATGAGCTAATGATCGGGAATACGCAAAGTTGGCTTCTCCCAGTGCTGCTAAGGTATCTCCCAATGGATCATATTGCAACATTCCACCCAGGTTTTCATCTGCTTGCTTCAGCTAAGCTAAGCAAACTTGTGGTGGCCCTGATTTTAGTGAAAGGTTCTGCTTTTGATTGACAAACATGCATATGCATGAACATATTGTGCAAATGGATAGGTCCTTTGAGTGTAAAAGGGTGTAAACGGCACAGCTTCTCTGCCACACTGTGCTATTTAGATTTGCTAGCCACTTTGCTAGCTATAGAAATTATTTTCATCATCTTTATTTCTTAATCCTTCACATATTATTATCACTTTTGTGATAATAAAAAAGTGACAAGGAAGTTTAAGACTGCAAAAAAGATAGGTCACCAATAAATATATCAGTGCATATTCAAGTGCGGAAAATAAGATAATGTTTTGATATACTTCTGTTTGAGAGTATGATCACAGACCACAGAACAAAAAACCTACCAATGTTTATGTTCAACATTATTCTGTGAATACTGATGCACATAATGTAACTGCAATTTTCGTCAACAAATATAAATGTGTTAGAATACACTATGCACAGTATGTGGAGACGTTGAAAAGATTTTACGAAGTTCAAAGTTTGATTATGTAAGCCATACATTAGCCAAATGTGTCAAAATAGCTGCAGTGTTGCTTTGTAGTTCCTCTTGGTGCGGATGAACTACTTTTTCTTAGACACTTCGCATGTCAGGTCCCCTTATCCCTCGTCTTCTCACTATCCTCAGCGCTGCCGTCTCTGTCTCTCTAGGACAAGACAGCCACCCAGTAAGCCAGCAGGCAGTCAACCAGCCTCTAATGCTCCAGTGTGTTTGGCTTAGTCCTAATCCCCCCTTGGCTCACCATAGCCATTATCCAGTCAGGGCTGCAGTTAACAGGCTACATTATGATCTAGCAGAGCCATCCTGGGTCAGAAAGCTATGCAATCAGGAGAGTCGACGGCTCCCTGGCTCCACATTTCTCTCCTTGTGGATCTGAGGTTTCGCCGAATCTGAGCATTTTACGCCAAACCATTTTTATTTCGACACCAGTGACAAATGTGTGATGAGATGGAAAGTGTAATCATCACCATCAGACTTGGCACGACGTTATATAACTATAATGACTATAATACCGCCTATTCATAGCAAAATACCTTCCATTGTAGCATGTAATCAAGGGGTGGAATATATTTCTATGGGAGGATTGTGGGTTGTGGAATAGGATTGGGGTCTTAAAGTAGATTAGATGACGCTGCAGGTGATGAATGTCTCGGTTTGGGGGCTGAAGGTAGAACATGTCATGAACTGTGCGTGTTGTGTTCACAGACAACATCAAATGAGGAACCGTCCTCCTCTGTTTTGCCAGTCCCTGTCATTTGCTACCACGCTCTCAGCAGGGTGCGGCAGCGTAGCTCACATCGACTGCGATTGTTTTCTCGACGATGAATGATAGATCCTGTCTCTCAGTCTATTAAAACCACCTCAGAGACAGGGAGCGCGGGTCTATTCTAATTCATTGTTTGGTATGTTCTATAGAAGAGAGGCAGCCATGGAGATGTTAAAAACACAATGGAATGAACATAGCAACACTGCACATGCGGTATACTGTGTGAAGTCATAACGTTGTCGTCCCCAGAATTGAAATATATCTGTATGTTTTTCCTTTCTTTTTAGGGAACTGATGCCCAAGACACTGGAGGGCCAGATGACCATGGAGAAGACCCCCAGTTACTACGTCACCAAGGAGGTCCCGGCTCGAATCCACACCATGTCCAAGGACACAAAGCTGATCGTGGTAGTACGGGATCCCGTCACACGGGTGATCTCGGACTACACACAGACCCGCTCCAAGAAGCCCGACATCCCCTCCTTCGAGAGCCTGACCTTTAAGAACATGACGGCGGGCGTGATCGACACAACGTGGAGCGCCGTTCAGATCGGCATGTACGCCAAGCACCTGGAGCGCTGGCTCCAGTACTTCCCCCTGGAGCAGCTGCTGTTCGTGAGCGGGGAGCGTCTGATAAGCGACCCCGCAGGGGAGATGGCTCGCGTGCAGGACTTCCTGGGGCTCAGGAGGGTGGTCACCCACAAGTATTTCCATTTTAACCCGGCTAAGGGGTTCCCCTGTCTGAAGAGACCCGAGGGGAACAGCAAGCCACATTGCCTTGGCAAAACCAAAGGGAGAACCCATCCGAATATTGACCCAGAAATCGTGCAGAGGCTAAGGGACTTTTATAAGCCCTTTAACAGTAAGTTTTACCAGATGACAGGCCATGACTTTGGCTGGGACTAAAAACAAAATGACTACAGACACATGCTGGTTCCTTGTCTGTGTGCTTTTTTTGTAATTATATTAAAGTTTCTGAGATATTGATCTGTACAGTATTTGGTGTATGTGTAAAAAGTACAAAGGTCTATTTTATGATAATTTATTTCTATGATATTAACTCACTAAGCTGCCTACCGTATCCATGTTTATCGTTACTGTTCCACCACACATATTGCATTTGAGTTTCAATGCCCTTAGAATTTTGTATTCATTTTGCATTTATATCTGTTTTTCTGAAGCACATTGTTTTGTTACGGGTATTGCAAGCAGGGTCTGTATTCGTCTTTTACAACATCCAGAACACATACATGTGAATTCATGTAGGCATGTAGGCTTGAATTCAGATGCTGTTTCCTTCATGTCCCTTAGCCTAAAGCAATCCAACTTTACAAAAATGGGTAATATCCCCTTAACATTCCCCTGACCCTCCAAGGTCCATTGGTCCACCTAACAAGGTCGATAGAGGCCTCAGCTGATCCAGTGCCACTTGCCAGGCGAATCAATACAGTAATAGCTCCTCATCATGTCAATTACATCTGACTGATAGCACTGTGCTTGTCTCCAGGGGAGTGCAATAAAATGAAGATCCATCAAGCAATTAATGGCAGTTCATTCACAGTGTACATTGTGGCTCATTCGACGTAATAAAACTATAGAATGTTCTACCACAAAAGTTTATACATAATCACCATGTTCTATCTTTCTTCCTTTGTCACTAAATGCTGATTATCATCCAGTCCAGGGTCTGGGTGAAATACTGGTGATCATAAATTAGTTTCCGTAGAGCTGCTACAAGTCTGGATCCAGACCCCACGATGAGCAACGATGCACACTTATTCCTATTTTATGTAATTCACTGAATGTAATTATGCAATAATGTCACCTGCGATCCATATGGATCTGAAAACCACAGAAAAAATGAGACTTAAGCCTAATTTATACTTCGCCACTTGCTAGTGTCGAGCACCAAAAACAGACGATCTAAAAGCTCACAACGATTTGCAGTGTGACGTACTGTAAGCTTGTAGATCAGCTATTTCCATTCTGTGACACCCGCATGTAACTATGTATAACTCAGGCAGTTCATTCATAGCTTTGTCCAAAAGGCATTAGGAGATCAAATCAGTCATGGATCTGTATTGAATTGAATCATCACCCAGAATACATTGACTTGTGGCATGGCAGTTCGTTCGGACTAAATACCAAGAGATCATTTAGTTCAAACCCAGTTTCATAGTGGGGGCTAAAGGGAAGTTAAGTATAACGACACAGGGTCTAAATCTGTTTTATAAAACTGATGTATGGTTGAGTTTTATTCAGCCTGTACATATAGGCACTATTTTGTTAAGAGGGAAATTAAGCAGATTTGAATGTGGAGTAGATCATATGGAACATTTATGTTGTTCAAGAAATAAATGTTTTTCCAAAAAACACTACCGCCTGGTCGCATACTGTAAATATTTCTGTAACAGCAGTATAGACAGCAGATTTAATTGGGCTCACGTGTTTATTCTGCCACACATGGTTTAATTGTGCTTCTTTGTTATATAATTCTCCCACCTCGCCCTGTTTGACGCAGACGTGAATCGTTTCTTTACTCCTTTGGGCAAGGTGGTGTACCTGCACATTATTAAGCTAGCAATCCAATTAGCACGGTGCTCTTTGTTATGTCAGCACTCCTACCGCCACCAGTGGGAGGTGTGTGTTGTCAAGGCCCTTGCAAGTACATAAAAGTGTCAGGTTTCTCATCTCTAGAGAAGTGACAGTTTATGAAAAAACACTGGCGTTCCTCTAAGCCCCTGAGCTGAAACTTGACACTCGTCAGATTTCTAGCGTTTCAAATGTCTTACCACAGAAAGTGTTTGTATGGGTGTGTAGATGACATGTTTATGACGTATTTATCGGTCAAATCCGTGACATGATACAATATGAGAAATCAGATCTTCATAATCAAATTGAGTGTCATACGCTGCCTATTCATGGGCAAGTTTGTGCAGTGCACTTTATTCTGTAAGCAAATATTTCATGTTCAACATTAAAAGGAGGCAGCATAGACTCTTTACTGTATATTCTAAATGTACTTATTTCCAATAAGATGTCCTACATTTCATGCTGCACTCATCCATCACCTTCAGAGCCAAGGGGGGCATGGTTCAAGTGAGAAATCATAACAAATCACTCCACTCTATTAACGAACAACCTTTATTTAACTCTCCTACAAAACACCCTCATTTACCTGGGCTGCCTGGGGTAACAGAGCCAGAGCTGGAGTCTCTCTCGTGGCAGGCTAGCAGTCTGATCACTCAGGAAGCAGCACTCTCTGCAATTACAGAGGGAGAGGAGGGGCACTGTAATTGCTAGGCTCCCAACTGGGGAATTGTTAGCACACATCCCTTCAGGCTGTTGTGAGGCAGGCTGCTGTTGTTTGAAGGTTGAGAAACCAGGGAGAATAGACACCTGGCTGGCAGCCCTGAGCATGAAGCGACTTCACACATTTGCTTGGCAGTCTCCTCTGGGGAATATAGTAAAAACTGCTGAGTGAAAGAAAAACACATCATACAGCACTTTGTTTGCTTTAGAGAATAGAGGTACGGGAATTTGGTGTTTTCTTGTAGACCACGAGTCTCCAGATTCTACATTTCAGACATCAGTCTTGAATAAATAAGGTCAAAGACGTTTGTGGCACTCTTTGCCGCCAGGATTGATCACAAGTTTCTCACTTTTACTCTTATTCTGTCATGGGCACCCCTCTTTTGGGAAGTTTGCCATTCCTTAAGGGTTCTAATGGAGTAAGTCATTTGGAATCAGGCAGGTTCTCCTAAGCTGTTTTAGTTAACAAGGCGAAGACTATAATCAAAGATGATGGGAAACCAAGGCTATCCAACTGGATTTCACACTCCACACAGGTTTAGGAGACCTGTCTAAGTCTCTTAATTTCAGTGGACATAGGTGGGGTGACTGTGCTCACTTAGGAAACCATTTTGTGTAACATTTCGTACTTTGCTATAACACTGTCTGCAGGCAGAGCATAAGTGCAGCAGGCAGCAGTCTTGGGGAGGGGAGACACTTCAGGACCAAGGACAGAGTACTTTCAGGGGTAAGCAGGCTATAGGTGCTGATTGACAGTCAGTCATCACTCCCAGTTATAGTGGTCTAATGAAGTATTAGACCAGGCCAAGGACCCCTTAGCTGAGAGAGAGATGAAGCAGGGACGCCCACTACATATTGGATTCATATTAAATGTGAGTTTTCATAGAGGGGAAACACTTGCCCACTGCTGCAGACGCCCAGGTTAAATTCCAGATTTTTGGGATTCCCGTACGTCCTACGGGTCCAGTGGGATTCCCGCGGGATGAGCTTAAAATTTGTATTTGTAAATCAACGGGAGCAGGCAGGAGCGGGAATGACTTCAATTAGCCACATTATACAGATTAACTGTTCCTGGTGCTATATCTTTTGAATTAAAACTGCATGAAACAGTAATCTAAAAAGAACACAAAATCCATTGGCTTTCTTAATGACAAAAAAAACTAAAAACTAAAACTAAAAAACAATGGGAGCGGAGTGGGAGTGAGAGTAATTTTGAGTGGGATCAGGAGTAATTCTACCAGGAGTGGGACGGGATGGGATCTCTTCTGTGGGAGTGGGATGGGGGAGTGAAAATCCACTCATGTGTCGGTCTCTAATTCCTGCCTCCGGTTCGCCACTCAACCGTGTTCAAGAACAAATATGATTGGCAAGGTTTGCGAAAGCCTACAGGGGATTGTGTCCTAGCGTCTGCCACTGATTTATGGTGGTGCACCTGTTTAGTAAGGAACCTGTGCATGCTTTACCCTGCAACTCCTCGCGTTCAGGTGGAAATAAGCTGCTGGCATGTGTATACTTTGTTCAGTTGAAAATATGTCGGCACATGTCAACACAATATTTGTATTGAAGCATAAATTAGGTTTAATTCGCTGAAGCAGAGAGCAAACATACAGTATACACCGCAAAACAACACTGCACTGAAGCTAGCATACACCGCAAAACAACACTGCACTGAAGCTAGCATGCAATTGCTCAATTAATTCATGAATTGAACACCTACTAACTTGCTTTCAACTAAGATAAGACTAAGTACATTTGAGTTGCAAAGCTGCACCTTAGCACCGTCCTGAACAGGAGTCAGTCTGATAGTGGACTAAGCTCTGACCTTGCCCTCATTGTGCTCTGTGAGTGTCTCTAGTTGCACCGCTCAGTTCACACAGGTGTGATTTTCACATTGAACTGGCCCTTGGGGGTTCCATTTTCCCACCTCAAGCGCACCCGCTCGGCGACCCACAAAATTAGGGGCCTTGACCATATAACTTACCAATAATGTGATTGAAAGACACTGTATAGGGCTCATTGCTTTATGCACAATGAAACAGGGACAACCCAACCTCGACCTGCCGCCGAGTAAACTTCTGATAATATCCTGATGTCAGGTCACACACGGCAAGCACACAGGTCTTGTGACCAGGGGTGTTTCTATAGCATTGAACCCATTTAGGCCTGAAATCAAAATAAATAAATAAAGTCTTCTGAAAGAATATATATTCAAAGATTTGTGCCACATTTTTGCACGGGTATTGCATAGGTGGGTGGGGCATGGATATCACAATGTCATAAAATTAAACAGATACTGTATCTGTTAAATCTCATGGCATCTCACCAACTCTATAAGCAATGAAACAGTATCATAATTGCGTAAACGTTATCTGATTAGGAACACTCTTCTCTAAAAAAGAAACCTTATATTGTAGAAAGAGATTGCAATAACCCTTATATTTAAACAGTGACCATGACAAATAAGAACAACAAATGACGTGACTTGACACAATAAAGCCAAGGTAGGATTCAAATAGAAATATGGCTGCAGCATGTTACCTCTGGGGTATTCCATACAGGAATATTGGGAGAACTGGGGACGTCAGTTGCTCAATATTATTGGTACTAGTGACTTTACACAAGCAATTTGGTTTGTTCTATCATTTACCACTAGCTAACATTAGTATAGTAGCCCAATACGTTGCTTGTGTAAAATCACTAACAATAACGTTTGAGTGACTGACGTCCTCCCAGTTCTCACCATATTCCTGTAGTTTGCCAACAGACGTGGAGCTGCTATGTGAGTGATGGATCAGTGGACTGTATATGCATGCATAAGAGAGCGAGTCGAGGCAAAGACTAGAGCCCGCTGCTCTTGTCTTCAGAGTAAATAGCACATCAGCCATAATCCCGGTATAATTGTCACAATCTTTGTTTCACTATTTGCTGAACAATAATATGGGAGGGGGAAACTTAAGGTGACTTTAATAAAGAAAAGAAAGATATTTCTAGAGAAATAAAATAATAAATAAACAGTCATGAGACATTAGGGGATTGGTGCAATATATTCGAGGCTTACCCCTCAATGCCACTGACAAGTCTATTGCTTGTGCAGGTAACCTAAGGTCAGTCACTAACAACTACTTGAAAAGTGGTAGGACTGCTAAGAAAGAAAATAGAAATGTGTGACAGACATGAACTGACCATTGATGGCATATTGGCATAAGATGGTAGGCCTGACCAGTGACCAAGTGACCATGTCTACATAATGGACGGACCCGCCCCCACCTATTCATTTCAATGAACCTAATAATACCCGCTGTCAACTTGTCATAGCACCAGTTTTAACTATCTGTCTGTGTCCCACATGGATATCTCTGTATTTGTCTGTCTGCCTCAGTGGAGAGAGGTGTCTGTGACTTATAGAAGTCCTCAGTGACCACATCAAAGAGACAAGCCCATGATGAGACTTTCACACCGAATGAGTAAGGCAAAGCAACGAGTCTTCTCAGCCAACTGAAGAAGTTTGGTATGGGCCCCCCATGTCCTACGGGCCTTTTACAGAGGCCCCACGAGAGCAGAGCAAGCTGACTGGTTGCATCATTGCCTGGTATGGGAACTGTGTTGACCTTAAAGGGCAAGATTTTTAGAGGTTTGAATTGTTTTCTTACCTTGTTATGATCAAAGTAGTCCATTGTATGACTTATTTTGCTCCGTTGTGAAGTTTAATAGCAAAAACAAAAAGAGAGAATAGGGTCTCGTTGACTTCCATTGTAACGGAAAACGTCTCTGAAAGTCACCCGTTTAGCACATAAAGGAACAGTATATCACATCAGGAAACAGAGTACGGAACGTTTCTTAATAAAAATGTCAACTTTGTGTTATTTTTAGTATTTTATATAGAAAAGAAGATCCGGTATGCTTACACAACCGAATGTCTTCTGTTCGGCGCACAATGATCTGATTGGTTCAAATGTGCACACCCACTCCTGTGTATTAAGCATATTATTGGAATGCTGCTACCATAGGAGACTATAGGAGACACCAGCGTGGAGACGCTGGTTTGTTTACAAACCAAACAAAATAGTACCTTTATAAATCAATCTTAAAAGACGAAAAACGTTCCGTACTCGGTTTCCTGATGTGATATATTGTCAGTATCTGCTTTTGTTGCATTCGTTTATGTGCTAAAAGGGTGACTTTGAGAGCTGTTTCCTGTTACAATGGAAGTGCACGAGACCCTATTGTATTAATTAGCAATTAAACTGCACAACAGAGCGAAATAAGTCATACGATGGGATGTTTTATCATAACAAGGTAAGAAAACAAGCCAAACCTGTAAAAGGTGGTTTTACCCATTTAACCGTAAAGCAATACGGAACGTTGTGGAACAGCTCAGTGCATTACGGGATCCTTCCATACAGGAAATAATATATGACAGTGTGGCAGGGAAGCTCACAAGCTTATGAAAGATCAGAGCTTCCCCAACCACAGACTGTTTCAGATGCTACTAGGCAGCAATTGGCTTCGTAGCCACAGCACCACAGTAGCTTGTTAAAAGCAACTTCCCCAAATCACATGATTGATACTGTAAAATGTAAAAGATCAGGCCAGGAAAAAGACTCTTTCACCTCGACCCTGACTGCCTGTCAGAGGCAGAGCCATAGAGTTACGACAGAGTTACGACAACTCCGTTCACTTCATGGGGCCAGTCCAATGGTGGCTCTTCTACATAGACTTCTATTGGCAAAGAGTGACACTTTCCTGGATCGGAAGTTGGCATAATGCACTGGACTCAGGCAACAGCCCAGCTTTAATGATCTTAAATCCCTTTATGTTAGATCGTTTTTCAGTAATAGTACAACAAACATTACAGAGACTTACAATACTAAAACAATTGTCATGTTGCACACAATGCCAAAAATAGCTGATATTTGCGCCGCCCTCATTGAAAACAATGTATTTCAAACTCCAGCTTGTCACTTGCTGCATGAACAAGCACTCAGTTTTCTGCTCCCTCAATGTTGTAACTCTATCTTACTCTATGGCTCTGGTCAGAGGCAGCCCAAGTAAAGAAAAATGTTTTAAAAGAACATATACAACAATGCTGCACCGTAATGTATCCCATGGAATTAAATACAAATAAAATCAGGAATGCAGTACAAGGTAAAACGCACCGATATGAAATGGCCAAATAAAGTTAGATAAAATATAAAAATCACTGTATGTTTTTGTAACGGTTTTGTAAGTGAGAAAACCAGTTTTATGGGTGCTAACAAGCCATTGTCTTCCAATATGGTTCCTTTAATCTTACACTATAAGTGCCTAATCCTAATCCAGCAAGAAGGGCATGCATTAATGTGAGTTGGTTGACTTGGGGTTGACACGTACAGTATGTGCTGACATGGCTAATCCAACTCTAATCCTCCTTCCAGCAAACCCTCTTAGCATTGTCTAGGACCAACTGCCTTGGAGGATGAGAACTTCAAAGAAGACAAGGAAAGGAGTTTGAATGCTGCTTGGAGACGTTAAATGGCTGACTCGTGTATCATTCCCGCCACACCTTTGACTTGTCAGGTGAAATGTGAGTGGAGGATTTGTGCTGGAAGATGCTGATGTGTTTCTCTTCATCCCTGAAATAATGTATGCGTGTGTGTGCCCCATCAGCAGACTCAAACCCCATGAATCTCACTCTCAATTTGAGAGTAACTTGTCATAACACATAGCATAACTCCCAACATGTTGCTATTAAAATGACAATAGGCTGGATTTAATAGGCATCTGTTTAGATCCAGCCAAACTCTTCACCTCCCTCTGAACTGGGATATCGCAGCTGTATTTGTTTAAAAGCAAGAACAATGCCAATATGATAGCATATGAAAAGAGAAATGTTCAGTTGTGAATATCATTATTTATGACTCTTTCATATGTAAAGAGAAAATATTCATCCCTATGATCTTGGGTCCTTTTGTTCAAGATTTGAGAACATAAACATGCACTATTCTAACAATGCTATATAGAAACCAATCTCTCCTGACCACTGCTGAAGCAACTATGTCACATACCAATACCAATGTATGAATGAATGAATACACTGCATGAGTTGCAATTCTCGCCGCTGTTGCTACTACAATTATACCCCCCCCCCCCCCCCCCCAATAAATACGCAAAGCGCTTTACATAGATTGTGCATTAAATTCATCCATTCACACACACATTCATACACCCATGGCAGAGGAAACCATGCAAGGCACCATATCTGCACATCGGGAGTAATTAGGGGTTCAGAGTCTCGCTCTGAACTCGCACTTCTACACTAACTCTGAGGGAGCCCGGGATCGAACTGGTAACCTCGTGGTTCCCATCTGGCTGCTCTACCGGCCACTACCCCTGAGCCACTGCATGTACAGTCTCTTCTGTTCTCTGTCTTTAAACGGTTTGGGTGAAATAGCTGGTTTCCCTAATGCACTCTCAGGACCATGGGCTTCAGGCTTTGTCAAATGAGATTATTGGACTTAAACTTTACACATGGTATTCAACATGGCTCCTAATCCGACTTAGAGAGTTGTTCACATTTCCTCTTTCATCATGCTGCCAATGCTGATTACGTTAAGGTTTCCACGTCTACTTAATTTAAAACAGATTTCTGTTTTGTCTCGCTACAAACACAAGACTGAGAGCTATACTTTTTAAGAAGGGCACATTCTCGCAGATGATGTTGTGCAGACAGATAGTTGCATCATCAGTAGTGAAGTCTACATTCTGTAACCAGAGATTCCCCAGACGACACACACTCAGAGAGAAGAGCCCCCTCACCAATCGAGGCACTTCTCTCATTAATGTTTTCTCTGTGATGTTCCAACCCATTTGTTGCAGTCGCCCGCCTGCCTGGTACCACTGTTCCCCATTAGGCCAAGTTCCTTCCATATCCCTGTGGAATGCCTTTATAATGACTTTATTACTTTGCCACTATATGCTACTTGCTAGAAGAATCCGCTTAGCTTGGGTTCGTTTTACTGCACATGTTACAAAGTGTGATTTCTGAGACCTGTTTCACGATACAATAACAGTGAATGGAATAACCTTTTCTGGTTGTCGCTCACAGAGCATAGCATCAACAACATTTGTAATGTATGTCCAGGTGGCTATTTCAAGTCAGACTGTCAGAGTTCTATCAAAGTTCAACATCACTTTAAAAGCTGTAGAAAGTCGCAAGAGATAATGTTGTCCCAGCAGCATAAAAGCAGAATCAGTTAATGGACTGTGACTACATGTGTGCCACCTGTGACTCCAGCCAGCACAGACATGTAACAGGTTTTCCAGTTGTCTGTAGTCCCCCCCCTACTCTCTGTGGAGATGTCACCTTTATAATGTAATCCAAGGCTTGCACGTTGAGGAATGCAGGGGGATGGGGAGACCCTCTGGGATTACTGACTGGACTGTCTGCTGTCTGTCTACAAGTTCAACCAAGGCCAACAGCGGATATGCTCACACTTGAGGTACAGTAGTGGCAATATAGTAGCTGAACCTTGTAAAAATGGCCCTGGGGCCAGTTATATTTATCTGTGCATAGTGTATACGTGCGTCAGAGATAAGAACGTGTTTACAACCGTGTCTCGAAATTGGTCAGCTCATTGAGGCTGTGAGGAAGATGAGGCTGTGTGGCATTTTATTTAGTGAAGTCGCGTAGTGTGGAATGTTTCATTATCAGACAGTGTACACGGATAAAAAGGACAGTTAATGAGAGTTCACGATTCAATGACTTGTTTGCTTCTACAATAACACTGAAGCCAGGCCAATAAAGCCAGTGTGCCTTGAGTGGCCGAAACACTTAACACAGAGGTAATTTCAAGGCTTTCAGGGATTTAATCTGATTTAGCAATTAATTGGTTGGTTAAACTCCTACTCTTGAGATTAAACGGAAAATAAAGCAATGACAGAACAGAGCGTGGAATTTCTCAAGACGAGCCGTCAAGACGGTTTTTATCTCATATCCATGCAGCTGGATTGCTTATCTCCAGATTTCTTACACTTGTTTTCCGCATTGCCCTGATTTTCAAGCGAGTTTGCTGAAATGCAGTTTTTTTCTCTTTTTTCGGGCTCTGTTGATTGTTGGTAGCTAGGGCAATGCTGGGGTGCCACAGCAGGGGGCCAACATGAAGCCATCAATCAACCCTGTCAGCATCCCAGAATGCAACCGGTGTGAAATTGGGTGGTTCCTGCATAATCATAGCCATCTGCCTGTTATAGCTATAGCACTCCAACCTATAGCGTCAAATCACGCTGCTTATGATGACAAGTGTTACACTGCATCATTGTGTGAAGGTGTTTTTACAACATTCGGTAAGGAGACCAAAAGGTTAACCCATTAAAAACGGGAAAGAATCTGTGTCGTTTTATACTTTGGCTATTCCAAAATAGCAGCTATACAAGCTCATAGCGCGTCACTTCGTGCCACACTATGAGCTTGTAGATCTGCTATTCTTTGATTATATAAAGCGAACATTTTCAACTAACATCTTTGCTACTGGGGGGTCCCTGGAACAAACAACTTGAGACAGGGTTCCGCGGCCAAATACATCTTGCACAAGTGAGGAGCTGTGTCAATGTATGTGATCTGTCTATGTATTGTGTATTTTATGTGTTTTTTGTATCCTGGTGGCTGCTTCGTGCAAAATGAATTATCGCAAGGACAATAAAGTATCTATCCATCTATAAAATGTGGGGGCCCTTGAAAATGTTTGAGCACCACTAGCAACGTACGTTTTGCAGAAAACTGTTAAAAGCCCTATGTAGAATTGTCCTTGAGTATTAATGGGTTAATGTCTCTGTGTAAAACTACACCCATCTGTGAATTTCCTCACACACAAAACCTTCACTTGTAGTGAGGATTCACACACAACATGAAAGGCTAGGATTTTTTTGCCATGCACATTCCTTCATGTATTTAGCTTGCATGCTAAGCAATCTGAATGTGTTTTGTCCGCCATCTCTCCAGCGGTCTTCGGTTGCAAGGCAGCGAACATCAAGGTCCTGATTCGTCATGGACTCTATTGAGCAGGATTCCTTGTGTTACCATGGTTTCAGGGGTGTGCTGTCAGTCATTGTCTCGGAGATGACAAACTCAGACAGTTATTTTTCCACATGCCCGTTTTGCTCTTTTTACTTAACATATCATTATCTTGCCTCCTACGTGCAACCGTCATGAAAGCATGTAGTGGCTTGAGAGATACTGCACAATAGGCTCCTCATGCTAACCGTGGCATTACCTACTGTGTATATCATAACCAAACTATAGGCTGGTAATGTATATATTTTTTAAAGCAGAGCGGCCAAAACAAATTGATTTGACCTTGATTTGACTGCTCTATCCCAATTCAACTCTCCGCACACGAACGTAAGAAAACATGACGAATCTGGCCCAGTATCCTCCCTCGCTTCCCTGTTCCTGCGCTCCCTTCTCCCTCTATATAGTGAAGCCTGTCGTGCATCATACCACATCTGAGGCCTTGGCAATTATCCTGTAATTATTTCAAAATTCAGAAACTCTCCGCCAGCCTCACTTTGATGTCTCCCATCTAGTCACTTTGCGAGACAACAGGCCGAACCCTGAAGCCCGGTCTTTTCCGCTCTGTGGGTGTACGCCAGCTGTTTATGTGGAAGACTCCATTATAGAGCCTGCTCTGATCTTCTCTCCCGCTTCCCTTATTGCATGCTGAGGTTGCTCTGCTACAAATTAACCACTTTCAACCTGTTGTCCCTATTTTGTCAAACACGTCATAAAAACATTTTCAAAAGTGATCAGATCTACAAGCTCAGAATGCATCACACAATGCAGTGTTGTAAGCTTGTAGATCAGCTTATTTGTGTATTTTTTTTAATTAAGGCCAATCACATGCAATGATGATCCTATAATGGTTTAATCTACGCAGTCTATGTAAACAGACCGACATTCACTCTTACATGCTCAACATCTGTTGCTGCTACTATTTACTGTACAATGATAGCTTCAGCTTGTCAGTGATCAAACTCCTTTTACCTCCCCGGCCTCCTCCTGTAGTATAGAATTAGTAGAATCTGTCAGCACAATGTTCAATGCCGGTTCATGTTCCATCACATTCTGCCCTATGAGGGATATTTATATCTATTATCACATCAATGTAATTACTGCACATCTTTAGGATCTGCTTCAGTGGGGGGGTCGTGATCAGAAAATCTGTGTCACGCTTACGCAAAGTATTTATTTTGTAATCACGGGAGCAGAGCCATACCCCCCAAATACAATGCAATGTCATGCAATACATGGTTTTCATCTACCGGTAGATGAGTGTCGAACTGAAACAGCCACAGCGTTGGCAACACAATCTATGGAGCTGACGTTTAACTGCAGCAGAGGTCTTTTCATCACCAAGATTCCAGCTCCCGAAAGAAACGTACAGATACAGTGTTCATTTGCCGTCCCCTGTGCACCGGCTCTCCGAGTTAACCTTGATGTTGACTCCGATGCCGCTCATAATGAGCTACATAATCACTTTGTGTTCTCCATTTCCAAAGAGTCGCCGGAGTTTTGGGAGGGAGTGAAATTACAAATTGGAATCAGCCTCCCTCCTTTCCACAGGAGAGGAGTTTATCTAGGTCACCAATCACATTATGCAGAAGAAAGTGCCTTTGTTTCACCAATGTTATTTCCCTTCATTTGTCACATTCTGTTGAGCCCATCAGTGTGCGACGGCATGGCATGTGGCATTAACATCAGAGCTGCAGGACGCTGAGATGGTGGAACTCCATGTCCATCAAGGCAAACATCCACAATAAAATGGTCATCTTGTGTACTGTACACAGGTCTCAAAGTCCCTGTCACAGCTTGTTTGAGAAATCAGAAATAGTTACAGGAGAAAGTTTCCCATTAAAGTTATGACTGCAGATAGCTAATAGCGGTGGTTCAAATACCGGAGGGCAAGACAAGGCGCTGTCCGTTACTGCTCTGGTCAACTTTACAACTTGACACACTTCATTAATATTCTCACACTTGGATATAAAATCCCAGACACAAACCTGGAAATATTTAAACATCTTTATCTATCATCAGAGCTGAGTAATTATAATAATATATACAGTACTGTATATATAATCATGAAATAAATCCAATCCATCTCAGATTGGCTCAGTACCTTTAGAAAAAATAAAGGGGGCAATAGAATTCCATTGGGTTTATAAAAGCCTAATCCAAACCCAAACGAGGAACATCTTACTAAATGATTTAGCCGGTAGGCCTGTGCCATGAAGGTGCATTCTGTTTGCATTTCACATTCCATCCCCATGCAGTGATGGCTGAATGACTGGGAGGATTACACGACAGGATTGTTTCCAAACATTCAGCTGGAAAGTAATTAGATCTGAGGACAGAGAGCTATCAGCAGGAAAGGAATCCTTTAAAAATAAGGCCAAGGACATTTCTTTAGTCTCCTTTTTTACAGATGTGCTACAGAGCGGACCATCCATTCCATACCGTGCCCCGTATGAGCACAAACCAGAACGGGGAGGTCGGGCGGGTTCGGCTGTGCTTACTATAAAATATCCTAAATGGGTTTAGGCTGACAGGTCAAAACACGCACACACGCACGCACACATGCACACGCACGCAAGCACGCACACATGCACGCACGCACACAAGCACGCACACACGCACACGCACGCACGCATGCACACACACAGACACACACAGACACACACACACACAGACACACACACACACACACACACACAGACACACACACACACACACACACACAATGTCCAGGGATTTACTCGCGGTCGGGTCAGGTTCTGGTGGTTGATTTAACGCATATTTTCTGCAGGTTGGGCGGTGTGGACAGGCAATGGGCAGGGTGGGTGGCTCTATAGTGACCTGCCTGTCTGTAGCTCTTAATAAGATCTGCCCCACTGTCCCAGTCTAGTGCAGCCAGAGCACACACACTGATCACACTGAGATGATGTGATGGGAGGAGGCAGTGGTGGAAAAAGTACTCATTCTTTTTTACTTAAGTAAAAGTATCAATACCCTATCATAGAAATGGTCTGTTACACATGCATACAAAACCTTTGAAAATAGCAGATTGGCTATTTTCAAATTGCCAAAGTATAATACGTCTGAAGTGGTTTTGAAAATAATAAAAATCTAGTTACCGGTAACCCACCGACTTACCAACGACTCGCTGAATTTAAACATAGTATAAGCAGAAATCATAAACTAACAAGGATACCAGTAAGTAACTATAGTAACTAAAGTTTTCAAATAATTTTAAAGTAAGAGTAAAAAGTTGAGTAATATTTTCCTCTGAGGAGTAGTGGAGTAGAAGTACAGAACATATTGGCTGCATGCCATGGCTCTGTAACTGCTCTCATTACCTCTCTCAATCACACACACAGGCAGTTAACGAAGTACATTTAGTTAAGTACAATTTTGAGGTATTTGTACTTTACTGGACTATTTCCCATTTCCAATACTTTTACTTCTACAACTCCACTACTGTACATCTCGGAGCCGAAATGTTTATTTTACTCAACCATGATAATTCTTAAACTTTAGTTACTAGTTACTTTGGAGATTTAAATTTTGATTAGAACCACTTCAATCCTATACATTTCGGCCATTTCTAAAATAGCCGATCTACAAGCTCACAATGCGTTGCGATGCGACACATTGTGAGCTTGTAGATTGGCTATTTTCAAAATACTTTGTACACAAGTTGTGAAATGGGACATTCTGCAATATGAGTACTACTTTAAGTACATTTTGATGCCGTTACTTTTGTACTTTTATTTGAGTACATTTTTAATACAGCACTACTTAACGCAGTACATCTAGTACATCTACATTGGAGTATTTATACTTTTACTTAAGTAAAACATTTGAGTACTTTTTCCACCACTTAGTATGACCGATTGGTTCATTCTGCGCGTAGTGGGTCGATCATTATCTTCAATAACAACTTGAAACATTTTGAGTCCATCTCCCGTCTGTGTGGGCCTGCTCAGCTGGTGCAACAGTTCCACTGCCTGACCCATGGCTTAGAGGCTTGTACTTCTCTATTGAGAGAGACAAGGCGCACTAATTCAATTATGTCCACTGTAATACAGTAACTCTTATTATTGTTAATAGTAACAGTAGTAGCGGCAGTATAGCAGTAGTAGTAGTTGTTGTTGTTGAATTAGCATTCCTACTATTAGTAGTACCCTAAACGGCGAGGTCGCTTGCACTGGCCATATATGGAGCATGTCTTGAGAGTACAGGGTTTGATGAGGTCAGATCAACAGCTGCACAAATAACTTCGGTCGCAATCATAACTAGTTTGACCACTTTGTCGAGTGCCTACTTGCTTGTTGCACACAAATTTGTAAGTTGATTAGCGGTATAATGTGGTTACTTTGCGTATGCACCGTTTGATGCGTATGTATCGTAGCAGCATATTTTCCCATTGACATGAATGGGAAAATGCAAGTATTCTTACTCTGAGAATTTAAGCGCTATAGTTACAAAACTTTGAGGGGAGGTTCATAATAATTACATAATAATCGGTCGGACTCATGGTGGCGCTATAACAGCCTTCTTTTCCCCTGGATTCCTTGGGTCATGACAGGATAGAGGTGCGTCAGGATAGATTTTCCACCATTTTGAATTTTCTTCAAAACACACTTTTGCTCCACCTCCTAGAGATTTTGTCCAAATCTCACAAAAATCGGTACACAAAATCTCTGGACCTATCTGATTAAAACACCACAGGCAGAAGTTTGATAGTCCGTATCGTTCGGCCGTAATCGTTGTCCAATGTTAGTGAGAGGGGCCTATTTTACAAAAAATGCCACAAATCACGAACGGAATGTCCAATCCATCCCAAATTTGAATCACATGTTGCGCGTGGTTTAATCAACACAGAGCCATAGGGGACACTGTAAATGCAAAAATTTTGTTGCAGAAAGATTTTTTTGGGCATGATATTGTAATTGGCTAGCTAAATTAGTGGGAGGGGCTTATATTAGCGATTGCGGCAACCACACTTTGCAATTTTTTCACAATTGCATCTTTCTAGCTATGTGGGAATGCATGTTCCACCCGGTTATGCAGTACCAGTTGTACTACACAGATAAGCGCACCACTCACTTCACACAGATGTGTTTGTTGTCCTCAGAGTTCATTTAACTTAATTGGAGTAACATGAAAGCATCTGTTTGAGGGGTGGATGTACCAATGGTGGGTAAAATAGCAAGTAGCAACTATAGGAGAATGAGGCTGGCCTGTCACTGGCACTGCCATATAGACACCTGCAGGAGCTACCAGCACCAAACTTGTGGGAACCATCACCTATCAACACCTACTGGTGATCTAGTCATTATGTATGGAGCCCTTTGGAACCTCTCGCTGATGGTTCAATGAGATTGAACTATCTCGTCCCCGATGCATCCCCAGTGCCACATCAGTCCTGGTTCCTCAGCTTGCGTAGCTTCTCGGTGGCCCAGGTCGCCAGCTTCTTAGTGGTAGAGGTCTTGGAATGCCGTCCCTCCGTCAGCAGGTTGTTGATGACGGGACGACCCTCCACGAGCTTCAGCACGTCCGTACCGAACACGATGCACAGGTCGCCTATGAGGCCTGCGGCCCTGGCCACGACTCCGTCCGAGTGGTCCTTGTCCTCGGCTATGTGGTGGACGAAGGACAGGATGAACTCCACCCACGGCTGCACCAGCATCACGTCGGGGTGCACCGCGTGCTTCTGGTCCCCCTTGAGGCCCTGGACGATGCCCGTGTAAGCCTCCAGACAGCCCTCGCACAGGTCGTTCAGATAATCGACCATGTCGTAGTCCGTCTTGTCCACCCGGGTGGTGGACAAGACGATGGCTTGCTGCAGGATGTCCAGGACGAGCATGATCTCGTCGCAGTACGGCAGGATGCTGGTCATGGGAGCTCTGCAGAGGTCGCTCACCAGAACCACCGCCTGAAGACACACCTGATACTCAGCATAGTTCTTGAGCGCGACGCACAAGAAGGGCTTCAATGCATCCATGTACTTCTGGAAGTCGTCGCCCAGCACTTCCACCAGGGTGGACACGGCCATGAGAGCGTCTTCCTTGACCTCTCCAGAACCGGCGGTGCTCTGGAACATCCTCAGCAGGGAGTCCATCACCTCGTCGGAGATGTTCAGGGCGTCCTGGTGCCGCAGCTTGCGGATCACAGTCTGCAGAGTGGCGCACAGCAACAACTGCAGGTCGTTGTACTGGATCCGGTCCGACACACTCAGGATTTGCGACTCCATGAGCAGGAGCTGCTGCAGCCTCTGCAGAGCGCAGGTTGTTCTGGTGGCCGTCCGTCCGGTCCGCCGTCTCCAGCAGCTTCTGCACGATGACGTTGAAGGAGGACGACAGGCAGTACGTGTCGGGCTCCTCCTTGTCGGCGGCTGCGGCCTCGTAGGCAGCCTCCGCCAGGCTGGAGAAGGCAGAGCAGATGTTGGAGGCCACACGGGGCTCGTCCCGGAGCCCCTCCATCAGACACCACAGCAGCGGGGGAAGATTGATGTCAGTGCCGGCCACCTCGGGCAGCAGGTCGCAGATCTTTCCCACCGTCCAGGCCGAGGAGTCCCTTACCACTACACTGGGGTCCCTCATCAGCTTGATCAGCATGGGCATGGCCTGCACCACCTGGGGCTTCAGCTGGTCGAGGTCGGGCCCTTCCAGAATGGAGCCGAACGCCATGACGCAGGCGTCTCGGTAGCGCCAGTCGGGGTGCTTGATGTGCTCCTTGATGAAGGGCAGGACGTGCGGGACAACATCGTCTTCGCAGCACGAGGAGAGGGACATCAGGCACACGGTGGCCGCCTTATACGGGTTCCAGTCATCATCGTCGTCGTTCTCGTCCTGCTTGGTGAGGGTCTTGGTCAGGATGGGAACAAGGTACTGCAAGGCCCCCTTGGCGTAGAACTTGCTGGTGTTTTCTGGAGGATGGCCCTGCTCCTGTGCCTCGGCCAGGGCTATCTCCTCCTCGCAGACGGTGGACCAGAACTCGATGCCCTGCAGGGCAACCTCGTCTATGTCACTCTTCATGGCCTCAATGGTGATAGGGAAGAAATACTGGCACATATAGTTCTCCATGTGCTGGTAGTACAGGGACATGATCTTCACCAGGTTCTGCAGGGCCGCCACCTTCACCCGGGTGTCTTGACACTGCGTCGCTTCCCACAGCACCTGCATGATGATGTGTCTCTCTGACTCCTTGTCGAAGATGGCTTTGGTGAACTCCAGGGAGTTGATGAGGGCGTTGGTCGCCGCCAGTTTAACGTTGTTGCTGGGCTCCTCCTTCCCCATCCCCTGGATGATGGCGAATAGGATGTGGTCAGCATGGTTCTGCAGGTGTTCCGCGTCCATGTCCTGGCAAATGTATCCAATGGCGTCCAACGTTGACTCCTTCATGTGTTCGGTGCTGGAGTGGTTGATCACATTGGCCACCAGCTGGGGTATGAGCTCGGGCCACTGGCTGATCGGGATCTCGACACAAGCGATCCCTGCCACACACTGGGACGCAGAGCTAGGCCGGAATGTCTCTGTGCCTAGTGCCTGAAGGACAAAGGTCTTAATCTGATGCCGCGTCTTGCCGTCGATTGCCAGCCATCTCTGCTGGTGGTGCTTCTTGACGCTTTCATCCTTGGAAGTCAGAGAGTTCTTCACCTGAAGGCCGGCGGCCTGGCGGGCCACCTTGCTGTTCCCAGGGGTGGCCAGGACTTTGGACAGCTCCACCAAGAAGGTTGGCAGGTTCTCGACAGCTGCCTTCTCCAAAAACTTCTGCGCCATCTCCAGCTCATTACGAACTGGAGAGACCGTTTTCTCCAGGATTGTGATGAGCTCCATTCTGTTCCCCCGGCGAATGCTGCTTTTACCTTCTCTGGAGTCGCATCTAAAGCTCAATGATTTAGGGAACACCTTCGTAACAGTCGTTTAATTCCCCTTCCAGAAGTCCAACGGCTTATATGGGTGTGACGTCACACAGAAGATGCATCGACCTCTTCTGATCTTTCTATTATACAGTTTACTGGATGTGGGTCATGATGACGATGCCAGCCAACGTATCATGGATGTCGCCCTTCGGTAAAGTTTGCACCACTGTCAATGTCAGCCAATACGTAAGGTTGATGGGTTAGGTCGGCCAATCAGGAAAGCTGATGCCAAGCTACCCTCTCACCCCCAAGGTGTCGTGGCCTTACAACCCAGACCCCTTCGTACCGTATACGGCTCCTATACTCCGAGGTGTCTGGCTTTACAACCCAGATGCCTTGCCTAGCTTCACTAAGACCACTGTTCCAATTACACCTGTTAAACGTCCCGGTTTAAGTTCTAATCGGACACCACTGAGGCGGGCCCTAACCTAACCTTTGAATAACAGTTGTTATCGAACATATTTAACACTTTGGAAACATGATCTCTAAAGTCGTCTCTTATCTGCTTGAGATTTCTACTCTCTTCCCTTTTTTTATCTATTAGGTTACACTGTTGACTTAAAGTTCTCTTAAGAGTAAATAAATTAATAGCTGCCTTTACCGGGCCTATAAGACTAGCAGCACTATAAAAGCTTTTTATTGTGTGAGCAAACCCTCTGAGTAATGTAGCGTTCGTGCACACAGTGTATTTCTCAATGAACTACAAACCAATTGCCATCACTACGGTAAATTGGTGATCAATCCCATTTTTCAGCAAATTCCTTATCACATTTGGCACTTATTTGTGCCTTAAGGACAACACTCTGCCATCCCTTTCCTCTGAGACAGATGAGCCACAACAAAACAGACTGTTCCCCCGCAGCATTGTTGTTGTTTGCAATCCGCATTGTGTTGGAGCAGAGCTTTCTCTTTCTTACTTGGTCTGTCGCTGTTGGCTCTATTAAGACAATGAATTGAAGCAATAATGTGTGTATGTGTGTGTGTGTGTGTGTGTGTGTGTGTGTGTGTGTGTGTGTGTGTGCTTGCGTGAGCGTGTGCATGCGTGTGGACGCGTGCACACAATGTGGGTGCATGTGTGAGGGGTAGGTGTGCCCACTTGAAGGAAATGACAAAATTACAAGCTAATCTGAAACAGCGAACCGCAGGATAAGACCTGACCTGTCAACTTTTCAAATGGCTTCATAGAGTATGAACTTGAGAAATTACCCCCCCCCCCCCACACACACACACACACACACACACAGATTCAGCCTGGCTTGCTAAGGAGGCTGAGAGGCGCTTTTCTCCTTTCGAAGGTCTCTCTTTCTCTCACTCTCTCTCTCTTCCATTTTCTTTTCTTCCCTCTCTCTTCTGTCAACTAATGAACAGACTATCTGACCTACATAGCCTAATAACAGCCTGGTTTGCCACAATTAATCTCTTAAAACATGGAGCAAGTGCCCACCGCAGATTCCTTCATTTCAACTGAAGGCAGTGTAATGGCCAACACTGCTCTGACACCGTTTACAAGAGGAGGTACGAAGTGCTGCATGATTCCAATGGCTCACACAACAGCTACTCTATTGTAAGACAACATGCAAGATACAAGGTTGGAGTTGCTGAAGCGGATGCATAAGGGGAATCCATGACTCTGCTTCTTTTGAAAATGAAAAATCCCCCCAAAATAACGAAATAATGTATAACCAGTTGTTGCAATATATATAGTTTTAGTATCTTGTCTTGACATGTCTCTGACTGAACTGAATTAAATTGAAGTCTATAGCCACAAGAATGCACAGAACCAGTGAAACGATTGACTCTTGTGCATCACCACATCATTGAATTGTCAAACCTGTCCTCATGTAGTTCACGCGTCCCCGTTTTTACTACCCAATTTCGTATCAGTGAGGGGTGGGAGGGGCGGCCCTAGTTACAGTTAGATGAGTCGTGAAAACTCCTGCATCTGATCATCCATTTATTCCATTAGATTAGACCATAGATCATTTTTATGGTTATCCAGAATGAAAACCTTCTCTGAGGTAAATGAGTTATGTTTTAGTATTTCATATATGCTACTGCCTGTATTCTTCTTGGAAAAATACAAAAAGATACTCCTATGGAAAGGCTATATTATTTTACTTATTGACCAATTTAATAGGCTTTAGTATAGCCTATGTAAGGTTTAACCTTGTCAGATAATCCCCACATAGCATACATTTACGAGAAATTAAAAGTTTCAACACCAAAGTAGGCTAGTAGTAGTTGTGAATTAGCTCCGTGCTTCACGTTCCACACAGCCGTTTGCTTTGCCTTCTGTGTGCTGACTGCTGCGGGCCCGGTGTGGGCTAGCCCCTCCCACCCCTCACTGGTGCGAAAGTGGGTAGTAAGAATGCGTAGTTCACACACACAGGCATCTTGCAACACCCCTGCTACAGTATAGAGTTAAGCTGATCCAGGATCAGTAATGGTATATGCCATTCCTGGCTCCCACTGCCGTTATAGGGTCGGTTCCAGTGGTCCTTGAGGGGGTTCCAGGACCAGGTGGTCCCCAGCTAAATGGAGAGTTGATAACCAAATTGGTTATCAACTCACATAACTCATAAAGCATCTTTCACATAATTACAAACAATATGAAGTTTGGAAAATGTCACAGGAACCAGGTCGGGATATTGTCCGATGTATTTGCCTTTCACACACAGGAGTTTGTCCGTTGCAAATGCATTATTAAATAGGGAACTAAGTTGTGGTTCCTTAGATGTGATCATTTTTTTTAGAAAATATTACTTTTGAAAATACTCTATGCATTCCATGCACCCAACAGCACCACGCGACATGACATCATACAGTACACACCTAGGCTCATACTAAGGACCACAATGGAAACAAGCTATACGGTTTTTTTTTTGTGTGAAACAATGCAGACATTATGCTGTGGAAATCACTACTGCTCTACTGGAGGGAAAATAAGTTACTTCTTCCCTCCGAGCGCTCATCACCCTGTAAGCAGCCATCAGTTGGTTGAAGCTAGAAAAAAAGATCAGAATTTCCCTGTAAGAACTAATAAGGTAATAAAAAATAATAATACAAACACACACACACACACACACACACACACACACACACACACACACACACGCAGAAGAATCAGCATAATTCTGCATGCCTGTTAATATAGTGTACAAGGTGAAATATCTAAAGATCTTGATTCCCTTTCCAAGCTAAAAAATACTGAATACGTAAACACACAGTTTATATTATATATCCTTGGACAAACTTTGCTGGGTTTGACAGGTAACTTCTGGCTTGTCGTGTGTTTCTGTGTGGGGTAGCTTATACCACACATGGACATTATGCTTTAATGTTTTCAGTGGAAACGTTTACGAGCCACATTTGTGAAAAAGGGTTTTATGGTGTGAGTCTGTGTTGCTCAAACGTGTCTGTCTCTAAGTCTTAAAGCCTAATCAGACTAGTAAATCTGTGTGTGTGTGTGTGTGTATGTGTGTGTGTGTGTGTGTGTGTGTGTGTGTGTGTGTGTGTGTGTGCGTGTGTCACTGATCTGCACTAAGCATGTGCAGTAGTGGGTATGTTCAGTTCTAAATGTGTGTGTGTGTGTGTCTGTTGGGGGCAGAGTTTTATGTGCAGATCAGATTTATGATGTTCGGTGGTGTGTCCATGGGAAGAAGAAGACCGACATAGGAATGTGTGACATACAGCCCCGCCCTGGCAAAGTCTCTGAATCAATGCGCCTTTTGAATAACCACTTGAACTCTAGCATCCCTATACGGGACATGTGATAGTAGAACATTTGGCAAAAATATCTGATCTACAACGCATCGCAATGCACCCTGTTGTGAGCTTGTGGATTGGATATTTTCTGCAGAAGGTTTTGGGGTCGAGGGGAAAGAGGAGGGGGCCTAGTGCCTAGTAATAGTATAGAATCCAGGGGGACCCTGGTCAGCCAAGTACTGTATATTGGGTTTAAGTGTTTATGATTAGATTGAAGATAACAACGATTGTTCCTTAACAATATGTTGTTTTGTGTCACATAAACACATTTAGTTTAGTGTCTTTAGTTGCCTCTCAGCAACTTGCTGGGACTGACTTCTCAAGTTCCTCTTTTCTTATGAATATTTCGCATATTTCAACATCATTCCTGAATATGGCAAATAACAGACAAGAAGCATCTCTATTAAAGAGATTCTGCATACAAAACACAGAGCAAACATGATGTCATGTATTGACTACGCTGCATTATTGACATTATGAATAGCTTGGAGAGCAACCAGAAAACCCCTGGGACAGTGACTCTGGCTTTGACTTTACAACCAACAAATCCTCATCCCGACCCTCATGTTGACCTAGACCTTTATGTCAGTGTATCCTCATTTTTATGGCTTCGAAGTTTGGTGGTGATAACAGTGTTTGCTCCCTCACAAGTCATTGTGTCAAGGGAGACAGTGAACTCAGCCCACTAAACATGGTGTGAACTTTGGTCCTGTCAAAAGGCTCCTTTAAGCACACAGGTAAAAAATACATATAATTGCTTCGGCACCCTCTAGGCGCCTATGGAGCTGTGCAATCTTTTGATAACCGTGTTGGTGGAAGAATACCCAGGACAGACTGTAATTCTTGGTTTGTGATATATTTAACTCCTGAATTCCTGGTGTCTGAGTACCAATACGAGGTGAAAAACAGTGTATTTACGGTATATAAACAGGTATAACTCACTGCAAGGTGGAAAGACATTTTCTTTCTCGGAGGAACAGATGGAAGGTATTCAGATTCTTCTTCTTTTACACCAAGCCAGCAAATGAGTCAAACTTCTTACATCCATTGATTTCCACTGCAACCTGCAGAGGAAATAAACATATAAAATCTGTGGTCAGAAGCAGCAGCCACGAGGAAGAATTAAACGCTTTAAAAGCCCTATATACTTTGTTTTGAATTGGGTTTATTTTATTTTATATATTTTATGGAGGGACAGACAGTAGGCTGACAGGAAATGGAGAGAGATGGGGGGGAAGACATGCAGTAAAGGCCGTCGGGATCGGGAGTCGAATACGCGGCACACTGCCAGACTGGATTACCAGCCAAGGTGCCTGGACCACTGAGCCACAGCCCAGGCCCCTATATACTTTGTTGTATGACAAATAGTGAAAATAGATTATTATTATTATTATCTATCTATCCATCCATGCACCAAGCTGGCCTGTTCTGACATCACATCACAACATATTATTTGGGCATGCCTGACACAGAACTCCATATATATGGGCATAAAAGGGACACAGACAGATGGGCGGGTACAACGGATATTGTATAGCCGGGTGGGGCATGGATCTCCAACTTCGTTACCGACTCGGTGCTCTACAGCCGGGCACCGGTCTAGTTATTATTATTTTAGATTTTGAAAATGGCCAGGGTTAATTATTCTTTGAATTCCATGGGAACATTCTCTCTCTATGGTTTATCTGACCATGACCTTGTTTCAAGCGATGCAAAACAAACCGAAAAGATCTTCTTTCCCCATTGACATTGTCACTCTTCTCATTCGCAATGCCGCTCCTCCCTTTTATGAGGAGACGTGCTCATGCAAAGCATCATAAAGACACTTCAGCAGTGATTAGACAGTGTTTGCATCACAGTATAACAGTGTGTAGTGTGAAACATGTCTATGCTTGCATTAAATGTAGGCTTGGTGGGGGGGGGGGGGGAGAACATTGTCCACCGGATTCTAGAAGGGTTTGATGGAAGCGACATTCTGGACCTCAGTAGACCAATCAGTCTGTGTCATAGGTGAAGGGTTGTCTCATTAGCCGATGCTCTTTATGATAGGGCCTGTGATTACCACTGTTTGCCACTTGAGCGTTCTTAGATATTCAAAGAATGCCATCAGCCTTTTTGAAGTTCTGGGCAACTGACACTGATTATGCTTGTGCTGGTTTGGAGAGCCCTTTCGTTTTGATTCGATCCGAAGCCTTCCTAAAAGAGCATATCAGAGGTTTGCAATGCATTTAACCACATGAACCCTATAGCTTCTCTATTCTGGATCCAACATTCTGCGGAAATAGCTACTGTTAGAAGCTCACAACGCACTGTGATGTGTCGCGTTGATGTGAGCTTTATAGATCAGCTATTTTCAGCTTAGCTTAGAGATTTTGTGTATAGAGAAAAAAAGAAGAACCCCTGGAAAACTCTGGTAAATAAATAGAGTTTAATACATTTTAAAGGCTGGCTTTACTACCTCATAGGGCTTGTGTGTGATTTTCCAGCATAGAGGTTCACAGCAAATATAGAGATACAGTACAAGGTAGGAGCCAGCTCCAGCACATGTTAGTGGGCGCGTCTGTTAGTGAGTGAGGCATGTTTTGAAAAAAAAAACCAACTAATTGTAGCAACTATACCGTATAAGTGTTTTCTTGGTTAACCACCAGTCACCAGAGGCCAGACCAGAAGTTTTCCAAAGCACATTAGCAGAGTTCACAACCTTATGTCGGCTGGGGGCTTTCTGCGTTGAATGGGAAGGCATTTAAGAGGTTTTTGGCATTAATCGACGATGTCTCTATTAATGTTATCTATGTTATTTTGACACACGCCTTACTAGAGACAAATGATGTGCTGTTTTGTGTGAGTAGGCGGTGGCATCCATTCTCCCGGGCTATTATGGAGCTATACTTCCCTACAAATTGCTTGAGATGTGAAAGAGCACTCTGTCTGGAAACTCTATACCTCTTATTCAATAACGCCTTTGTGCAAAAGAGAGGTGAATTGACACATACAATATTTAATTCTATGAATTACGTTCATCCTAATATATCATGATGATCTCCATATATGCATTTCAAATTTAGGCCTGCTATTCTATATTATTATGGAGATAACTTGATTATTCAGAACCGTTTTCCCCTGCCATTATATACTTAAATTACACTTGGTTACTTCAATAATATAATAATGATAAATATTATCCAATAGCCATTATCCAATGACGAGTTTTAGTAGAATATATTTTATAGTTGTTTTCTTTTTGCCATACTTTGTTGTACAGATTGTTCTCAAGTAAATACATAACCAATACCATTCATCGGGCAGTGGATCTATAAAAAATATTAAAAGTATTAAAAGTATTTAGGAAAATATTTTATACACATGAAGTAAGCTGATGCACATGTAATAAAAAACATAAATGATCAAATTTACAGACTGATAGACTGATTCCTTCATTGACGATTGACTGTGTCAATATTATAGTTTCTAATGTTATGTTCATCTTTATTTGTAAGAAAATGTGTAAATAATTAGTAAATGTTTTTTGTGCTGTTGCTTCAGTGTAATGCAAACATCACCAATCCAGATTCCTCATACTTGCATGTGCAAATATACCCGGCAATAAAATAATTCAGATTCTGAAACAAACAAATGACAACATATAATTCAATGCCACAGACGAAAAACAGTCCAAGTCCACACTATTGATCCATAATGTATAAATGATAGATACGGGTTCAGGACAACAAGGCCTTTTCGTGGAGGGGTCAGAATGAAATTTGGACTTAGACTGTTTTTCGTCTGTGGTACTCAATTATAAACCCACCAACGGCAAATAAATAACCAAGATCAACCAAACAACAACAAGAATAACCATAATTACACATCTAAGTTGATGATTAATTGTCACACGAATAATTGCGATTGTGTCATTGTGTTTTTGACATTGAACATAGGAACAGATGAATACAAATGTAATTTCTGTTTGCCTTTTAGGCTTTGTATAGTTCGCAAAAAAACATATGGCAAAATAACTTGAGATCTAATAATTCTAGAGATTGCGTCCTCAAAATGTGTGGACGGAATGGGAATGTGTCCTCAGAATGGGCGTGGGCATGTGCGTCAAGAGACTATTACTAATCTTACAACTACTAATTGTGTTCTCAAAATGCGTCGGACATTGCACAACACTGTCCTCATTACCAGATTGCCCGCTTCTCCTCAGTGGATGAAGCAATTGATCTGAATTTGAACACGGAATTCAGGTATGTAGGACTAGGAAAGGTATTGATCATTAGCATATGCACCAAATAATGAAGCCCGTTTTTATAATTTTATACTTTCAAAAAATGGAAATCTGCTATTTCTTTGGAAAATGTTAGAAAATGTATACACACTTTTCAACATGGAAACGTTTTTGCCCATTATGCAAAACATTTGCGATTACCACAAATAATTTGCAATTACGTAACAATTGTGACAAGCTTAATAACCAAGACTAGGACTATTTGACAATTAACCGACTGTGGGAACTTGTCTGGATTCTCCAGTCTGAAACCTTTCACTATGGTGTGTGTAGTCTGGCTAATCAGTAGAGATCTGGGTGTCGTTGCATCAGAACAGAACTGGGTTCGCTCATGGCAGCTGGTGCTCGCAGACAGCAGGAATGGAGGGGTGCATGGGCAGACATGGTGCAGGTTATTAACCCTGATAGGATGAAGTCACTGTCAATATTTGCACTGCACACTTTCAGGGGAACCCATTAACCCTGCACGAGCCAGCGATCCCTGGCTTTAGTCTCTCTATAATGTCTTTTTCTCTTTCCAAGTCCCCATCTTTCTCACAGACTCTCTCTCTCTCTGGGTTTTGGGACATAATCCTCATGTTGTAGGGTCAATTACCGGTTAACAAGGTTTAGACTGGCTTCTTACGATGGGGATATTTGTATTCGTTTACAGGCTTATGCCAGCAAGTGTGCCGTTTGAAAGGATTTCTGGCCCACTGGACACTGTTTACATTGTCCAGGCTCTCATGTCAACACTCTACAGAGCCACAGGGAGAGAGGCTGTGCATATAGAAACTATGGGTACACACATACTTTTTAAGGTACAAAAATGGAAAGTCGTCTTAAGATCGCAACTACAGATCTCACAAACAGCCTGAAGAATGTCTTCAATCCAATGACATAAATGTCCAAGTTCAAGTGGAGACCACAGTCGGCTCTAATTATTGTACTGTATGTATCCAATGTTTAAGGGTTAACTTCCATTTATGGGTTCCTGTAGACTCAGTAGAGCAGCCGAAACATTCACATCAACATCACATAAAACACAGAGGCTCTCCTTCTGCCCAACGACTGTTTGTCCTATAACCTTTCCTCCCATTTGGGACAAACGCTAACGGAAGAGTAAACCTAACCTGTCTTTAAAAGAGGGCCAGTGCTGATGAAAAAGACATAGGAAATAGGAGAGATCTTATCTAATCGGAGGATACTTGGGTTGTTTACTGCTGAGGAAGCAGCCTGCCTGCCACACAGGGGCTACAGATCCCAGCAGATAAAGAGAGATAAGGACGTCACATCATCCCGATACAGACCTGGTTATCTGTTTGACCAAGAGACTGAGAGTTGATAGCTTCAGGGAACTGAAATCGAATGATCGTGTGTGTCTGTGTGTGTGTTCGTGTGTGTTCGTGTGTGTGTGCGTGCGCGCGCGTCTGTCTATGTGGAATTTCAGCCAGCCTTTCTTCTGTGTGGAATAGTCATGGGAGTTTAAGTGTTTGCTCAAGGTGTAATGCTAGCCCTCATTAATCCAGACTTCAATGGCCATCCTGCAGCTCTGCCCATCAGTCACCAGAGCTGGGCGTTCTGGCAGGGAAGACAAACAAAGGGACCCACTTCTCACATCACATCTATACCTCAGTCACCAACTCTCAGCTTGCAGCCCTGACTGGATTGAGTGAATTCCACTATCAAGGCAATATTGGGCCACTGGCTGGGGTCACTAGGCTGAAATAACACACATCTCGTTACCTCTATCTGAACTCTAATTGGCCCAATCATCATTCATTTGATTAGTAGGCAGATATCACACCGACTTTAAGGGCCATTCGCATCTGAGCACTAGAACTAGAACTGTAAAAATATACTTTTTAATGATTATAGTTATAGTTCTCTTTATAGCTATACTGCTGTGATTAGCACTTTACCGAGATGACAGGTGACCAGTCGTGGAAGAAGTACTCAGATTTACTCAAGTAAAAGTAGCAATACCACAACGTAGAAATACTCCTGAAAAAGCCCCGTATTCAAAAGAATTGGCATCAGAATATACTTACAGCAAAGTAAAAGTACTCACATTTACAAAATAAATTGGTAAATGTGTATTATTACAAATGTTTTGTAATAATAATCTAAATCTACAAAATAATTGCGTTGGAGTAAAAAATATTCTTGCCTCCGAGATGTATAAAGAATAAAGTACAGAAAAATGGAGAGATGGACGTACAAAAAAGTACCCCAAAATTGTACTTAAGTAAAGTGCTTGAATAAATGTATTTGGTTACTTTCCACCACTTCAGGTGACTGATCTGTTAATCATTACACCTGTCTTGCATCTATCCAGCGATACCAGTTTTGTATAGTGAAAGGCTCTCTTTGTCTGAATAAGCAGACACTAAAAACCTACACATACAACAATGTTCTGCAGTATGGGAGCCAATACAATTAACCAGTCAACAATCATATACTGTACCGGTACTACTCAACCCGTGCCAGTGTTTGGGTCTCCAGATGGTTTGAATTTATTCAACTATAACTGTCATGTTCAGCATTTTTGTATGAGTGGCACACTGGCTGAATTTATGTTTAGTATGCGGTAGATACTGCCAAATTCACTATCCTAATTCTGGGGGAAGTTTTCAGAAAAACTGGAGAAAAAAAAAGTTACTTCCACAACTCTCCCAACTGTCACCCGTGGAACAGTTGCCCAGTCCTGAGAAAAGAACTAGCACAGACTAATATAATGACATGTGTCTCATAGCTCATTTTCTCACATCCCAGACGGCAATTAACAAAAGTTGAGTTTGGGCTGATTGACCTGAACGCTGTGCACATCCGAAGGCATTCATTCTTTGCACTGACACACTGCACCTCATTACGGAACAATTTGTTTTGTGCCCGTTTGCGTGTGATAATTTCCATGTGCATGCATATGCAAGCTGTTACACGCTCTCTCAAATTAGCTGCATATTTTCATCCCCGAGCGCTCTGTGGGAAGTGTACTCGGGCCCCATAAATGGATCACTAGCCGTGTAACCACTGCTCCACGTTTACCCACAGAGATGCATCTCAGCACTGTCACGCTGCTCTCTAATTTGGAGGAGTTCTGCTCAAGCCTGAAAACACCAGAGAGCGTCCGGAGAAAAAACTCACAGACTCTCAGTTCTGTAATTAAAGGAGGAATGTTCGCCTCAATAACCTTGTCACTGTGGCGTAGAAACCCTTGTTAGCCACCAGTGTTGGGTTAGAAGGGCTATTTGAGAGACTGGTGTACTCTACTGTACGTACTGGTGTGTGTGTGTGTGTGTGTGTGTGTGTGTGTGTGTGTGTGTGTGTGTGTGTGTGTGTGTGTGGCGGGGGGGAGGGGGGGCTTTTATTGGCAATTATGTCATTTGTCCACACTGCTGAAAAGGAAAAGATACCGATCGTTGTCATTTATTTCAGCATGTTCTTAAAATGTTATTAGGCAGACATGGATGGCATTTGTATACTATTTCTACACTGTGTTCTACTACACTGAATCGATCTGAATCTGACCAATAAGTAGAATCACTAATAGCTTTGATTTCAATAAAATCTTATTAGTTCCTAACTTCCTACCCCTACTTGTGAGAAAGGACAGTGAGAGAGGGACATTAACATTGTATGTATACTACTGTATGCAGAAACACAGGTTTCAACATCCCTTGGGTGTTTATTGCTAGATTTTCACATACTGTAGAAAATGGGTGTAAATATTTCATCTTAGCTCTTTTCTCACAGTTCCACCGATTCGCTGCCATATGTGAGTCGACTGCACTCAATTGTTTGACTGTTTTTGAGTGTTTGGGTCTCGCTGTTGGCCCTGCAATATTAATGAGCACATCGTTTTGATTAAGTCTCAAGTTACTGGTGTAATGTTTTGAATCAAGCACTGAATATTCACTGGAGAATGACTGTGTACAAATTATGATGCCGTTTTGTTTTAAAACGATTTCACAGTTTTTGATTTTGCCCAAATCCGCAGTATTGATGATATGCTTTAACCCATTAAAATCTGGAAAGCATCGGTGTCATTTTAGATTTTAGCGTTGGCTATTAAAAAAATGCACATACGAGTTTTCAAGAGAATCAAATCAAAAGGTGACTTGTCTGTGGATAAGTATAAATACATGTATGAGTCTTTGCACGTGACATCAAGAGTGTGACCGTGGACCCGGCCCCCTCACAGAGCACTGCACGACCATGGACTGCTACCATATTATATTACACCACTACACTATATTCTTATCTTAATATACATTATATATTATCTGACAACATTTTTATACCATATTACATTATCTTACTCTATTACATTCATTATTATTGTTATTGCTACCACTTGTTTTGCCTGCAGCTCCTCCCTGTCTCTCCTTCTTTCTATCCCTCTCCCCCGACACGGTGGAGGCAGATGGCCGCCCACCCTAGAGTCGGGTTCTGCTTGACGTTTCTTCTTTCGTTACCACTGTCGCAATGTTGCTCTGGGTGGGGTCTCTGTCGGTTGCAAACACCGACAGAGCTTTGTCGCTCTATACTGTAAAGTGTCTTGAACTTGTTGTGATTTGACTCCTTATATGGTTATGGCTGAGTCATGGTGACGTAATCACTCAGCTCCATATATGGGCACAAAAGCGGGACAGACAGACACACACACAGACATGATCTATGGTTATGGCTGAGTCATGGTGACGTAATCACTCAGCTCCATATATGGGCACAAAAGCGGGACAGACAGACACACAGACATGATCTGCTAGGTCTCATAGTAAGTGCTCACTGCGTTCGCAATCACTGCGTTCGCAACTACCGATATGCAAATGAGTAAATTAGTCACCGAGACTGAAACAAACCACTTTGCTTTGAGCAGCGGGGGTGGTGGGTGGAGGACGGGACGGGGCCTGTGACATTTGAATATTTGATTATTCTTTTTTTTTTTATTATGTGGTGAAACGTTAAACATTAAAATATGAATCATCATAGCACTGTTTAATTTTATTACAGACTTTAAAACGTATTTGTATATGGGGACTTGAACCAAATAGCCCTAGCATCCCTATTCTGCCTGTAGGGGCAAACATTCACATTGCGAACTGAACAGGTCTGCTATACGCTAGATTTAGCGTAGAGGGAAATAAAAAAAGAGGAGGCCTAGTAGTTGCGAACGCAGTGAGCACTTACTATGAGACCTAGCAGATCATGTCTGTGTGTGTGTGTGTCTGTCTGTCTGTCTGTCCATGTGTCTGTCCCGCTATCCAAATATGGAGTGTGTTGCATCAGCAATCACTCAGCTCCATATATGGGCACAAAAGGGGCCAGGTCCACTCAGCTCCATATATGGGCACAAAAGGGGCCAGTGATTTGTTTGTTGTGGACCTGGCCCCTTTTGTGCCCATATATGGAGCTGAGTGACACTAATTCGTAATTTATTCTAATTGTTATTGCAATTTACGATCTGTGTTCGCTTCCCGCGTTCGCGCGTCTTACTCGTGGTTAAGGATTCCACTATGCACAGAGCATAACACCAGGGCACTGAAGGAGGGCAGGGCCGTGCAGAGACCACTGCACCGGCAGGGCACAATGAACTATATATTTATTAAAACTCAATACATTATTTACAGCACAGTGTGCGCTAGCTTTAGCAAAGTGTTTGATAGTCCATGCTTTAAGATTGTTGAAAGAATACAGGTCCATTCGTTCGATCCTACCGATATGCGGACATCTCTGTATCTGCCAGTAAACGTCCTTTTTATGCCCATATATGGAGATCCTTGATAACATCAAAATGCCCATTAGCCAATTTTAATATAGACCGTCCTCATTAAGATGCACATTTTGCTAAAATGTATGGAATGTTAAAAGGGAATAGATAGAGCTACGCAAATGAGACAAACAAATCGATTCACACTCGCTGCCACATGACGTCACACATGAAAGCCAGACGTTGGCGATGGAGGGGCTAGTGCCCCTCAAAAATGAATTGAAAGGACATTTCAGTAACAGAGCAGACAAGACAGAAATATGGGGGAAACAATAATCCTGACTCTGTACAAAGCTAACAAAAGCTCACAATTGAAATAAACACAATCTAATTTTGTAATCTGCAGAAAAAGCTAAATATAAAAGCAACAATTTATGAATAGATTATTTCAGTTTATATCAATCAGTGGATCACACAATTAAACTCAGAACTTGCCATGATTGCTGAGTGCCTGTATCTCAGTGGTTGCATCTGCAAAGCATAACAAGCTTGAAGGGCGAGTGACATCACTGTAATATGTAATTAACATTTCTTTAGGAAGGGCAGATGCTCAAGCCCATTATGGTCCCTCCACCTGCCTCCACCAGGGTTCCACGAACCTCATCGTGGTTGGGTGATTGGGTCATTCCCAGGTGTCACATGAAATTCGGACAATCTTCTTTTTCATATAATAAAGCAATTTCTCCATAAGACATTATGAATATCAGTAAATTGCAAACTTTTACAATACCTTTGTAGAGGTACTAGAGAAAGATGCAGGGGCGGATAGTACTGGTGAGGTAGCCAGATGTAGGCCTACGATGATCGTGATCGTCCGAGAACGCCCTCCTAGAGAGAAGACAAAAGGCGAGGATGAACTCAAAGGAATTCGCATTCGTGCACACATGGACTGTAACTGAACACATGCACTTCCTACAGGATGTTCCTCTCCTGACCTGTCCACATGTGGCTAAAGTCCTCTGTGTTTTACCATTTGAACACCATTTAACTGTCGGAATGTAGTATTTCACGTGTTTTACTTTTACAGTGTACATTGTGTGTTGTCGTACACCTGCCGAGGAACTGCAGATTGAAATGAGCTGTCAAATAAATGAATGAATGAATAAAGTAAAGTTTGATGTTTATGTTTGATGCGATGAGCATTCAGAGGGCATGCGCATGCATAAAGTGAGTTTAATGTTGTTTAATACATCAGATAGAACTTTTCTGTTTGGATGTATGGGCTGTCAAGGCCAGAAAGTAGTTTTTTGCCACTCAGTAAACTTTCCCGCGTAACATCCGCGTATGATGATGATGTCACACACATACCCTCTATAGAGTAACAAACAATAAACTGTACTTGTCTCTTTTCCACATATACCTGCAGTATACAGTATATCTCTCTGTCTCTGTCAGAGTCGGAGGCAGGAAGAGGAGCGGGGGGGATTCCTCTGCACGACAAGGGTCTCAGGCGGATGTTGGCGGCAGGATTTAAAGGCAGGGGTCAGGGGTCAAAGGTGCCTCCAGGTTCCACATCTGCAGCTCTGGTCAGATCCTGGCCCGACTGCTGTCAAAGTGGGCAACCAGCCGCACTCTAATGTGAATTAGCAAGACAAAGAGAGAGAGCAGGGGGGAGAGGGCTTTAGAGGGGCTTTGATTTCTCGGAGATTTATGTGTGTGATGAAATCAACTCTGAATACACCCGGCTCGCCCAATTTTCTTTATCGTTTAGCCACTTCTAAAGACTCCAGGGTTTGTTCCGGGAGACAGACACCCGGGATGAAAAGGCAACAAATCTAAAGAGAAAAAAGGGACTCGGGCTGTAGCTGCCTCTCAAGCCCTCACACGGCCCATTCAAGGCGCCATCAGCTGGCTTTGGTCCATTGTTTCCTGCAGCCCTGTGTCTGTTACCCTCTCACCAAGAGAAAGTCCCAACGTGGGACCTGTGGAAATGGGAATGATGTGTTCCCTGGATACAGCAAAGGCACTTGACAGCCTACATCTTAATGTCCCGGACTCTTGTTCTATGACACTTCAATGCGATGGAAAGCAAGTGTGTCAGCAAAGCATCCCCGTCTTTACCAGGTAGTTAAACAGTGGTGATGTATGTATGGAACTGCCAAAGTAAGAGCCTAGTGACAGCAGGATGGGGGTGGCTCCCCCCCCAACCCTCCCCCATTGACCCCACCACTCTCTCCCATCCCCTCCGTGTCCTGCAGTAAATACTGAGTGCCCCCCGGCGAACCCTCCCAGTGATAAATAACCCTTAAGGTTAACCACGTTTGAAATGGAGCTGTGAGGCCATTATACGCCTCCAGAGTTTTCTTGACATTGCCAATATGTTATCAGTATGCCCCGGGGCTTTGCATTAACTAGCCGTCACTATGTGTTGCTCCGTGATAAAGTTAGCAAGCGCTCTATTAAGCTGCGAACCTGAGCATGGCATTTTCATCAGCTAAGTGTATGTTTAATAGAGGTCATTAGACGCTTTGTGATATTTGTTGTCGCGCTCATGTTTTAGCACTTGTATGCTGTGTGTGATATAAACACTTTTGACTTTATGCATATTAATGGAGTTTAATGTGATAATGTGCATACAGTATGTGGTGAATGGGGCTGTGACTGTGTGTGTGTGTGTGTGTGTGTGTGTGTGTGTGTGTATGCTTGTGCATGTGGATGTATGTACCTTTGTACATGGATAGGACATATACATGCAAGATTACGCATATAGTATGCATATACGTAAAGGTATTGCATCAAAATATACAGTACTTAAACTAAAAATACTCATTATGCAGAAGTCTTTGTAAAAGTATAAAATAATTGTACAAAATGTATCTAGTAGTTTTTAGTACTTTCCCCCACTGCTAAAATTACTGTGTACAATACTGAGGATAAACATAAACAAAATGCAACACATCAGATTGAGTTCACTTGCCTCCTGTCAGATTGTTCTGCAGTAATACGTTTGTTCTATTTAGGAAGCTCTGTAATTTTATAGTTATGGAAAGTTTGAAGTATTTTATGCTAAACTTTGTTTGCTGCATGGTGAACAACAAAAGATGCTGCAGATCCTGCAGATCAAACATGAAATCCTGTTTCAATATAAACAATAACACATATTGCCAGGGCGAAATTAGCCAGGGGCTTGGCTCTCAAGGGCCCTTTGGGGAAACTGGGCCGGGCTGTACTGGGTTTGAGGCTCCTGTGGCCCTTCATTGGGCGTTGATTGTGTTACATTTAGGTCAAAACCCGATTTCGCACGCTATGGGCGCCCCCAGAAAAATGTCGGCCCAGGGGCCCAGGGTCTCGCGAACAAACATCATACCCCTCACTCAGGTGACCCAGCCGGGGTGATCAAGTCCCAGTAGCTACCCTCGCAGACCCACTAGGGAAAGACCAGGGCCACACAATCCGCCGCTCTGGAACAACTCTGCTGGGACTGGGAGGTAGACCAATCTAGCACATGGAGGGACTATGCTCTGTGGGTTGACTCCTGTCCGGGCCCCTCCTATGTCTCACCAGGTCCAGGACATGTGCGTTGCATATAGAGGATTAGTGTCACGTTAGCCCTATATTTTTAACACTAAATAGATGTGAAGATCTATCAGCATCAGCGGGACAGAAACAGCCATATGTTCCATGCCAGAAGTCTCAAATCACAACCAGTGGTGTCATGCTCGTAGAACGCAGAACCACGCTGTGGTACCAGTCATTTTTGGAGGTGCACGCACAGGGACGGAAGGAAACGTCCCCCTAGATTCAAGAGAAGACGCACCTAATCAACAGCACGTCACCAAACTTTCCAAGACGCACAAAGTACCCAGTGGTCTAGGTTTACTCCCCCCCCCCCCCCCCCCCCTATTTTCACGCCGTGTCGAGTACTGTACTTTGCATAACACCAGAACAGCTTTAACTGTTTATACCGGAGCGCACGGTAAGCATGCACCCACACGCATGCAGCAGTAGGCTATGGCTCCAGTAGGCTACTGCTGCTGTGTGGTGTTCTGCACACAAGAAGAATGCCTCCTCCAGAACAGATTCATTCGTCCAAAGCAAGCTTTTTAGTTTTGCTAGTGTGCCGTAAAGATGTTTGTATGACTATTTTAAGTCTACTTTTGTGTTTGTGTCTAAAACTCTCATACACTATTTAACAATAGGCTTAGACTATATCAGCTGTTCTGTGTTGTGTTCTGCGAATCATGCACACATGCACGTGCATGCGCACGCATGCACGTGGCGTCATTAAAACGCTGTCGTATCCGTACCAGTAAAAAAAACACCAAGACACCACTGATCACAACACACGCACGGCTGCTTCTTTTCTGTACAGTGGAAAACTCATAACCAATGACTATTTGAATAAGATCACACCTGTGTGAAGTGAGGGGCGCTCTTATCATCATACATCATCTCATTCCAGCCAATCACAATTTGCATCCTCACTTTTGTCATCAATGTTTGTGTTTACACTGGCCTGATGTGCACTCAAACCTGGTCATAGGAAACTGCACACTCAAAACTAATCATAGGAAACGGTAGCAAAACAATGTTTGTGTTTACACAAACCCTCAAAGCTGGACATACTGTACATAGGAGAGCCTCCTATGTCCAGCTATATAGCGCCCCTCAAAAACAAAACAAACAGGAGGTGAAGTCACCATCTACTGGTCATTTTAGGTTATGTGATCATTATACAACATCTCATGTCACTGGCTGATACAATGTTGATCGTCCTGGACAACAATCAACTACACACAACATGTTGGTGAATCCAGGTGTGGGTATAAGAAGCACTGCACTCATCTCTGTAGCCACTCAGAGATTAACAGATGGTCTGCTCTTTAGCAATAGGGCACAGATAGAAAACCCATTCATATTTCTCATAGAGATTTCCGAAAATATTTATATGAATTAGTTTAAGCCTGGAACCAGGAGCAAAAAAGAAAACAGAGCTAGAGTAGCCTGGGCTGGGCAGCATTCCATTTAGGGTTGTTGACCCGGTCGGGAGCGGATGGTAACTTTCCTCATGTTGTAGTCAATGATTTGTAGTCATCTGGCAGGAAACCACAAGGCGGAATCAGTACTATGAATGGGTACTTCTTATTCCGCCTTGTGGTTTCCTGCCTGATGACTACAAATCAGTGACTACACTACAACATGACGTAAATTAAATTACCATCCGCTTCAGAGTCCAGACTGGTTCACACAGCGATTTTGGAACGCAGACCAGGCTTTCCTCAAGGGTGGAAAGCCTGGTGACGCGAGGTTAGAGCAAGAGACAGATGCAGACAGATGGAAGACAGAGAGACAGAAACGTACGCGCAGTCACACTAGCGACAGGGATGGCTATGTCTGTCGGATAGTTGGATGGTTAGTCCATGTCCATCCATCCATTCACCACTTTGGTCGCAAACAACATACTTTTAATATACTTTTAAATGACTGGTGAGTGACCCATGCCTTTCCTCTATTCCAGTGCTACCAAAATGTCTAGCCTACTAAACTAAGGGGCCTATTCCATTAAACTATTTGAGAGAGCATCCTACAACATCCTTTGTCCAACATTTTCAATTGCACATGTAACTCAGGTTGATAAGTTGTGTACAAAAAACCTGAACATTGCTACATAGTCTACATAGTAAACATAGCTAATGTGACCTGCTGTCGCAATTAAGCCCATATATGGAGATCCCATTGGACGTGTGTTTGACTGCACCTTGTACTGATTGCATTTCTGTTTTACTGTACCCTGTACTGATTACATTTCTGCCAATAAAGTATTCAATCAATCAATCAATCCCTGATGTCATCAATATTAGTAGATGGCTATATGTCAGAACCTGTCCTTCCCCATCGATGTCTCCCTTTTGACTGATACCTGTCCATTTAAACTCTAGACGGGCCTTTTGACTGATACCTGTCCATTTAAACTCTAGACGGGCCTGCCCCAAAGTTATTTGTGCAGGTGCGGCCGGCAGCCGGTTAAAACTAGAGTTCTCAACAGGCCCGAAAATGAAGTCCCGGCCCTACCAGCGCCCTCATCAAACCCTGTAGGAAAATCAAACCTCCACTGCACATCCACAGTGTAAGTACACAGTACACACCACTTTTACAGTGGTGTGAACAGAACTATTGGGATTTAAACTGAGTTCACATCAGTAACAGACTGAAGGTAATTTGAGACTTGAATTTAGACATTGGCCAATTAGGATTTATTTTAGTTTTGATAAATGGGTCTGTATTTTGAAACGTCTTTGTGTACCGGTATGTGTGTTTATGTCAGGTGAAACCTGATCATATAATTTTTATTTTTCATATTTACATTTATTATTGATATTAATAGGAAGTGATACAGTTCATCCTTCCAAAGAGTAAAAACTGTGTAGTGATGCTTATTCTGGTAACTGGCTCCATAGGCGATCCTATAGCACTTCTGATTACTAGTCCAAAACATGAACAGATTTCAGTTGCATCATGGGCTTTCCTCTAGCACTACCCTTGGGCCAAACTTTTCCACTTCCACACTAGAGATTTTAACCCTATTCACGTGGCCCCATCCATCCTCAAATAACACCACCACCAAGGGCAGCGGTGGCCGAACGGTTTGCGGAGCGGTCTTGATATCGGAAGGTCGCTAGTTCTTCGTATCCCCGGACCGGCACGTTAAAATTACCACCGCTGAAGTGCCCTTGGACAAGGCATTGAACCCCTACTATGAAATGTTCTATGAGCAGGGCCTGGCTGTAAACAAGTTATTGAGCTTAGTCTAGTTACCCTGGGTAAACATAGTACCTTTCCTTTTTACCATCAGGCCACAATATAAAAATTTCACACAATATCGATTCCACTGCAATGCCATGGGTGATGAATTGTAAATAGATGTAGTAGAGGCATGAAAATGTGGATTGTATTATGTCAGCAAAACCAACAGACGTAAAAGACTGAATTTCTGAATACCAGTAAGACGCCTTAAGGCGACGGGCGACCGAAGGGCTTACACACTCTACCGGAATAATGTCCCTTCATTATGTTTATGTCAGCACTGTCATGGAAGTTTCATTTTAAATGGTCGAATCCTAGTTATGGTGCAAGGCAATGGGCAGAAGGAAATTGCGGGATATATTGAAGCCATACCATCCAGGGTGGGCTCCAGGCGGGAACAAGGTCATCAGTCCAGTGTTCTCTGCTCCACAGCAGCATAGTTCTGAGGTCGCTGGCATTTCTGTAGTGCATGGCCGATGAGGTCACTCATGGTGGCGGGAAATGGAGGTACTCCATGCCAAGGGAATAGTTGAACATCTGATCATCGTCGATCTCTTCAACCAGTACTGTGCTTTCTAAGGTGTGATTTGGGGCTCTAAGGAGGAATACAAAAATATCCTGAATATCAACATCCTAATACTGTCCAATACTTAGGGAGGGGGTGAAATTTTGACAAGCAGTTGCTGCTGGCAAAATATGACTCCCCAGTCAAAAAACCTATGTGTTTGAAATAGACACACATGCTTTCTAAGGTGTGATTTGGGGCTCTAAGGATGAATACAAAATGAATATCAACATCCTAATACTGTCCAATAATTAGATAGGGAGGGGGTGAAATGATGACAAGCAGTTGCTTGCTTTTTACCTGAATTGTCTGTAATATATAGCCTATTATTTCCTAATAATAAAACAAGAACAATAATGGTCAAACCACATGATATGCCATGTAGATTATAAAAACAAACTATTAGGAAAAGAATAACATACCGGTAACAGGGCCGACTTTGGTTAATCACCCTACGTGATTTATCCATCATTAATTTCCACCCAGCCGGCCAGCCATACATTATCCCTCTTATTACACATACACGTTGCTTAATGCTTAGGCTACGTTAATTAAAGTATTTCAAGTTGGACTGCAGAACAAGTCACCTCGGAGTCGGAAACAGAAGTGAGTGTTGATGAAATAGAATCAATTTCCGGGTAGGCTACTTGCAAGTGCAACGTCTTTCAAATGTTTTCAAATTCGGCTATGTAATAAATAAACGTGTAATAAAAATTAATCTCGTACTATAACGCCATTAATTTGACCAGTTCCCACGAAAAGTACACAATTTCAAACTTATGCTTACCTGCGTTTTGAACAACTTAAAACAGCCGCTTTCAGAAAACAATGCTTCGTCACTGTCTGCTTCACGTCAATAGAGGGCGCCGTTTCATTCGTAAATCTTTTAGTTGAGGGGTCGTGTTGGGGTTTCTTGTGGTCGTGGAATGGATTCTGTAAAAATAGTGCAACCATATGGGTGATACGTCTTTTTTATTCGTGTATTAGTTTGATTCCAGCTGCAGTTGCCCGTCTAAAACTGTTCAAATTAATCGAAGGAATCTATCTTGTAGGAATAAACACATGAAGAGAACATTTTGCTTCAACTGCTTCTAGTGCCTATAAATCAATGTAATTGCTTCCCCACACACTAGGCTTTAATAAAGTATCGTAGACTACTAGACTTGACTTACATAAGCCAAACAGTTTTTCAAACCTGTACTGACTGAGGCCCAGGTTAACTTGCATTTATTCTGGCGCCATCGTGTGTCGGTTAGGCACTACAGCAAACAGGCACAACAGGCACTACAGTCTCCCACCAGCTATCACAAGATAGTGAAGATAATTATCCAAAATGTTCCATTGTCCTGTACAATGACACATGAAGAAAATGTGTCCTTTAGTACCTTTTACTCATACCAATGCTGTAGAGACATTTTCCCATAGAGTTATAGGCCGCCTATCATAATTTCCCCAACCACTTTTAACTGTACCCAGTTATTTCTGCAGGAACATTTAGTGTCTGTGCAAGGTGCCAAGTTTCCAGCATTTTAAAAGACAGTCAACGCAGGCTAAATCTACATCTTCAGTACAACATGGTTGTTTACAGACTGAATGCCGGAAGACATTATTGTATTTATTTATTTTTAGATCTTGCTGGCATAGAACATTTAATTTACAGAAATGTGGGATCATTTAATTAGGAGTCTCATACAAGTGATGTGGGTCACATACAGTGCAATCAAAAAACTAAATTTCACATGATCATTTCCATCTCCTGTCCCTCTCCTTTCCAAAATTGAGTCAGTGTTGTGCTTAAAGATTTAACAACTGTTCTTCCCTTAAGGCTTAGAGATGATAGCTACTCCTGAGTTAGTGAATGGATGTATGTCTTCCCGTCTCAACTTTAATACAATGGATGACATGCAACATCAACCATCTGAGCTGAAATCATCCAGTGCTCCTATAGTGGCCCATCCCTCAGTTCCACATGCACCCAGCCCTGGATCATAACAACATCACTGGAGCAGCAATAATGGGTTTGTGTTAAAGTATGGGATGGGCTGGGAGGATTAAATGATGTGCTATGTGTGCACATGATTCATCACTTGCAAAGCAGAGCACTTAAGTTTAGGCTACACAAAGTCAGAACTTACATCCAACAGAATTTCTTTCAAAGGGTTTATTTAAAAGAATACTGACACAAATTGCAAACTTGGTTTGTACAAAGCAGTTTGAGAACATTGAAGACATTAGACACTCGATAACAATGTTAAAAATGGCAACACAGAGTAGGCTATACAGTACAATTCAAGAAGGGCGGATAAAGGGCACAACTTCAAACCGCAACGACTTCAAAATGCAAAATGATTTCTGCTTGGCATATCAAGTACAAAAGATATTTAAAATGAACTTCATCACTTTACCCATTTGTTGAGTTTTTGAGACTTTTCTCATTTCCTTCATTAAGAGCACAGATATTCCAAATAAAGGCACTTTCTATAGCAATCAATGGACAAACATGGTTGTGAATAGACAAAAACAATTAAAAAAGCTTTATACTTTCGCTGTTGCAGCTTCATCTTTGGCACACAGCTGTATGAATCGTGAGAGACACGAGTTCCATCACGCAAATGAGCAACACAAAGTAACTCGACAACACTATGTACAAAAAGTTATGTAAAAATGATATAAATATGTCTAAAAACCACAGACACTATGTACACCTTTGGACTGAAGTATGGTAGAATTATTCTTCACTGTTATCACACATGATGTTGTTATGGAAGTGGGTAGGGAGCCAGCGCACAACAAAAGCCAGTGCATCACATGCATGATTCTAAACACATTTTGGACACGCCGGAAATACACAAGATGTTAAATTATGATCGCTTGCAAATGGTTAAAACCTCGTCAACAACATTCCCATGTTTTCGAACGCAGACATGACAGGAATCATGATCCCAGTTGTTGTGACAGGCTGGAGAGCAAAACTGGTTTATTACCTTTCAACGAATCACATTAGAAGTAACGTTGCTACAAGAACATTGAGGATGTTCCCTAGCAATTCGCTTTCTTCGCATCTTTTTTGTTGTTGTTTATAGCAAAGTGGCACATGCACTTTTGTTGGCTAGCTGGGATGTCAGTCTATGGTCTGTGGGCAGTAGGCACAGTGCGGTGTTCTTGGATTGGGTCTCTCTGAACCCCTCTTCTTATTCTCTCTTCCTCAGGACAATGTAAATGAGACCACTGATGAGGGAGAGAGGGAAGGCCACCCAGGCCAACACGTAGGCGTAGCCGAAGGCCGCATCTGCATCCTTGTCCGGACTCATCACAGTGTAGATAATGGCCCCACACATCACAAACAGACCTGGAAAGAGGAGATGGTGAGAAGACTGTGAGAAATAACGTGACACCGTGAGATATAAAATTACTGCAAACACATAATTTTGTAATCCTTCATGTATCTGTGTTTTGACCCCAAGGAAGGGTCTTTGTTGGGAAGGAATGAGCATTATTACTTTACTTTATTGCATCCTTGCAGTCCAGCACGGAGAGCTATTTTTTTGTGTCACAAAAGTGATCAAACAATCTCAAGTGATGCAACAGATGTAAGACTAGAAGCCTATACTGTGTACAGAGACATGTCAACTCCCTCCCAGATGCTTTCCCCATGTGTTCAGGGCGTGTCCGGTCAGTGTGAGGTGAAGTCATACTCACTGGCCAGGATCTGGAAGACGGCAGTGAAGAAGAAGCGTCCACCCTTGACCAGCTTGAACAGCTGATACACAAAGGCAATGAGAGAGAAGAAGCAGAAGAGCACGGACAGGACCATAAGAGCCTGAACTGCCTGGATCCAGTCTAGGAGTCAAACACAAATACATGTTTTTATATATATACACCAGTCTATTATAATAATCCCATGGGCTAATGTTAATTTCACAGAGTGAGGGCAAAACATTTTAACTCTCAGAGTTGAATTAACTCTGATTAACTGATATTACTGTGTGTGAATACGATTAAAGCTTTGCAAACTGAGCAGACCAGCTAGTTTTTGTTGACGAACCTTCATTGCTGGCTGGTGTGCAGTGGTAGCCTCCATTAGTTGTCAGGCAATGGTACCATAGGTCTGTGCTTCCACTGCCACCTGTAGTCCAGGCCTTAAGAACAAAATGTAATGTTGTACATCATGCATCCAGAAATACACACGCAAATAGCTTAAAAGGGCATGCGACAGAGTTCCTGGCCAGGTTTAGGCATTTAGAAGTAGGCCTACATAGCAGAGAAGTAATAGCTAATAATAACACTTCAACTTACATTGGCTGCCGTTGATACAAATAGTAGCACGAGGATGATAAGGTGCAAGATGAGCACTCCGAGAAGGATGAGTAGCATTTTCAAGTAGTTGGTTTCAAGATCTGCACAGATGAAAACACAGGAGGAACAGTCAAACTATGGCTTTTAGCATGACAGCTCCAGATGGGCAGCGCAATAACAAAAAGACCACACCAGATGGCGCTATTCCCTTACTCAGCAAGCAACCACAATGTTTACTTCATTTTTTAAAGTATCACCCATAGGGTTAGGTATCACCTTACATTCAAACGTAGAAAAAAATAAAAGGGGGGGGAAAACGTGAAGGGACTCCTGGTGGATCTAACTTATTTGTTTTAAAGAAAAGCACAGTTAAAAATAAGACATACAAAATCAATTCCGACACTTATTTATTTTAAAAGAAATTAAGTTTGTAATTCAAGTCTATATTTTACAGTCTACATTTACCCTTTAACCATAATGAATTCCTGTTGGTCTATGCATGGTTAGGCTGCATAATAAACCAAACTAAAACATAGAAAAGCGATAGAGCAATTGTAAATTGAGTAAGCGCAAACTCGACTCATGATGAATCACAAAGTTCCAGCACACGCTCCTCGAAAACAACTACTCAGCCCATCTGATGGAAAACATTCCAACGTAGTGCCGCCATGCACACGCCTCAACTGTTTATTCTAAATAGGCATTTAAAAGGAACGGTCGATTCAGTCTAGTATTTTACTATAAAGTGGCAAAAACATGTAGGCTATTCGTAGATGCATTTTTACACGAGAGCAAGAACACAGTAAATCCAAATTCCATAAAAAAGAAAGAAAAAATAAAACTCCACAACTAGAGTCCTATTGCATGCGACGGGGGAAAGTCAATAAAAAAAAGAAAACAAAAATCCAGCTCACAAAGTAAGGATTAAAAAGGTTAAACGGTCCAACTTACAAAAGGTAAGATGTGTGAAGAAGTTTTCAAGAAGAAAAAGAGTGCTGAAGTGAAGAGAAAGGGCAACTGCCTCCGAGATCGCGCTGATTCTTTCTCTGACCACGGAGCTACTATTCCAGATGTGGTGTATACACACACCCCAGTCAAACTTTTTCTCTGTGTGAGAACACCGCCCTGCAAGCGTTGCTACGTCATCAGGGGCCCGCTCAAACGCTATTCTTTTATTGTCTTTTACAAATCTGCTAGCCTGTCCCCCGATTTCACTACAAACTCAAATGATAGTGTGGATAATATGTTGTTAACAATGAACTGATTGTTCAGATGATATGAAGGACCCCAATGGAAAGCCATAGTGCTTTCTTGGGTTATAAAAATCCTCTTAGCAGACCTTGTATTGAACTGTATTTCCTGAAATTCCTGTGCTTTATTTCTGCAAACTGTTAATACAGTATAGGTTATTTAATCAATCAATCAATGGTCAAAGTACGAATAAGACCTTTTTTAAATGCATTTTATTTGGCTTTTCCTCTGCAACTACTGTAGGCTTAATGAATGGACTTCATTCACACCTGCTTATTTTGTTTGTAAAAGGTGGAAAAGTGATGTGTTATGAGCCTATACATTATGTCTTAGCCGATAGCTTAGGCAAGCTGAGCTATGCAAAGAAAAAGTTAGTTAAGTCAGAAATCTCTTCATTCCAGATGCTTGAATGTGGCTGCTGAACAACTATATTGACCTGACTTGTTGAACCCAAATGTGCACATTGAGCTCCATAAAACATATGTTTGAAAGTGTTCAGTCCACACAGCCTCTGTTGTGTGTGTGTGTGTGTGTGTGTGTGTGTGTGTGTGTGTGTGTGTGTGTGTGTGTGTGTGTGTGTGTGTGTGTGTGTGTGTGTGTGTGCCATGCACACCGGTGCACACACAAGTACTGCCCAGCCCTCTAGGGGCCCTGTGTGGTATGCCCAGAATGCCGGAGTGTGTGAAACAGGCCTTCTATTTACTGCTATCTGGGGAGGGTGGAAGATTTCGGCCGGTACCCAGGGAGTGTGGTGCACTGTTGCAGTTATGCTAAATTAGTGGAACAACTTCTTCCATGCACACAATGATTCAAGGATGGCTGACAGTGATCCAGGCGTTCACTCAGTCTGCCATGCGGCTGGCTCGGTATCCCTCATTGGTAAGCCCCCATGGTCTCAGGTCATTTCACCACAAGGGTGTACTATAAACTAAAGCTAAACCTAAACAATCACATCAAATTGTCAATAGCCAGAAGAACAGCAACAACAGCCCAATGTAAACATTGTCGTGTGACTGGCTCGCTTGCCGAAATAGTCACTTTTAGCAGAAAACCCGGCTATAGATTTGACTACACTTTCAAGTAATGGTTCATTGACTAAAAGCTGCAGAAAGGTGACGGTCACAGAGATTTGTGGTCTATGCACAGATTACATTTGCCCTCACAGTCACCACCACTCTCGTAGTATTGCCTCCCATCTTGGCTCATCAGGTGGATTCCTGTGGTCTGTGTTTGTAAATACATGAGCTGTGGGCCGGCACTGGGACTGGCTGTGGGATGCTGGGCAAATAAAATCCTTGTGCACTGGTAGAGCTGGGAGGGAGGGAGAGGGAGAGAGCTGATAGTCAGCTGTACCCACAGCTGTTTATTGAAGATGTACTTGGTGTAGTGGAGGAGTCTGTTAGGACAGTGACAGCAGCAGCGCCAAGGTGGGAGGTTTACCCTGGTTGCAGCAGCTGGACCAGGTGTCATCAAAGGCTATAGTCATAATGGTCTGACATGGCCTTGAATCACATAGCCCACCAACGCATCCGAGTAACATCAATCATCATGTGTTTCTGCCTTCTGGTGATCAAGTTCATGTGAGAAATACAAAACACTTAAAAGCTAGTATCAAGTATCCAGTATCAAGAAGTCATTGATGTGACTCAATAACGTATGGCTCTGTCTGGACAACCACCAAATTCCCACTTAGCACAACATATCCCCAGGTCATCGGCAAGACGGCAACACACTCTTCAAGTTAGAAGTCGTCGGTTGGACAGTGCCCAAGTTATACACACACGTACAGTGATGCACGCACACACGCTCTCTCACACACACACACACACACACACACACACACACACACACACACACACACACACACACACACACACACACAAACACACACAAACACACACACACACACACACACACACACACACACACACACACACACACACACACACACGTATCCTGAATTAATAGTGTAGAATCTGATAGCTGAAGATAGCTCCATGTGGAAGGATAGTGTGCAATGCCAAAAAGCCCAAAGATTGTGAAGTGCTCTAGTCTAAAATATGTCTGCTCCTATTACCCATTATGCCTATTAATGTCACCAGCACCCTCTGCCTCTGATTACCTTCTACTGTCTGTGACCCCAAAGGGTCATGACCTTTCCCAAATGACAAATAGCAGTGAAAATCATCCAGACAGGCTCTGTCATTTCCTACAAGCAAGTCGGATGAAAACACACGACTCCTCTCCCTTTCAAAGTGAAGGATTACAAAGCAAACACGCTGGGGCAGCCGGCCACTAATAACGGTACTCATCGCCACTGTGGTGAGGTTGCAGTCGAAGTTTCATTAAAACTGACACGCCCCACTTCTTAAGAGGAATTCATTGGGACACAGATGGAGCACAGAGGGGGAAATCACTAAAAGCATTCATTCCTCCCTCCACTGTTTGTTGGTTTATGGTCTATCTGCTGAGCGTGCGAGTGAGGTAGCAAGCGGTGTGCAGCGGCATGGAATGTCACGGTAGATACATGCTAAATCTTCACAGACACATATAAACCTTTGAAGATACCGGGTGGTGTGTGAATGTCAACCAATTCTTGCTAATGTTGCAGGTATATCTCTGAGAGGTATAGTTTTGTCTCATCAATCCCATCTTTACATAGCCACCTAAAAAACGAGTATAAAGGATAAAGATAAATGCAAGACTCTGCACAAGATGTGAGTCAGACTCAGCTCAAGTCCTGTCCGGTTTGGGCAAACGCTCTCTGACAGCCGGCCGTGTCGAGAATGGCAGAGTGATTGTTCTGGGCTCGCTTGATCTAAAGTGTGTAGGGTTGGGGCAGGGAATACTGTGACAATCAGGGAATGGGTTTTGATAGACTTTGGACATCATCCCAGGCAGCCCGGTGGACTCCTTTTGGTGGGACAGCTGGACAGTGGATTTGTGAGAATATGAAGAGATGGTGGAACGCCCCAGTGTTCCCTCAGTCCTGGAATGCGGTGCCAAAACAAGAGGAAACACTCAAGTGCTGAAGTCAGCCTTGTTGTGTCACTAGAAGCCATTTACTACGCCCATTAGGCGAGTCCAGAAAATAAGCATTATGTCATCCAAGTGGATATCTTTGGGCCCCCAAAACCTTTAGTACAGTAAAATGGCATGGTTGGCATAGTTTGGTCCGTTTCATTTGTGGCTTGCTTTGATCAGAACGTGTTATCAAACCCAGCATTCAAACTACTTGGAGACCAAATCTTTTTCCATTGAGTTTTTCCCTCACTTTTCTCAACTTTCCAGGATACCCATGGTTCCTTCCTCAAGCCTGATGCTTGGGGGTTGAAATGGCCTTACCATGCTGTCCTGAGTGTTTGTGTTTCGCCACTTAGTGACTATCAGATAACAGCCCACAGACCAGGCAGAAGGGGCCTGGGAGGAACAGGGGTGGGGCACTCATGACCCAGCCCTTACTACAGCTACAGTCTTGACACTTAAGCAAGGGGATGTTAAAACACCCTTTGAACACAGTGACACCGATTTGAAATGCACTCGGGTCAAAACGTCTTTGTGTCTTGTAGAGCAAATGTGTTGAGCAGCAAGCGGTTGTGCAAACCTTTGTTTTCTTTTGCTACTACACAATACACATCACACAGACAGACACAGATTGACTGGCTCGTGTGAAAAGACAAAACAATAAAACAGGAGTTTACATTTTATTCTTTCTGCAAGTTACTTTTAAAAGATTGTACAGTACTGTACAATCTTTTGTACAGCGCACCAAAGAACAGGGGGCTCTGAGTGGAGAGAAAAATGTAGATCCTTGCACATGTATAGAGTGGATTCCCAGAGAGCCGTGCTGTACACACCTATCCCTATCCCCCTGTTTAAACACTGCAGCTCCAAGATGGACTGTGACCAAACTGAAGATCTCCATTGGCATGGATCTAAATCTGATAAAGAAGGCTGAGATATTTGAGAGGGGAGAGGGCTGCGCTCCTTTCCCCTCAGACTTGGGCCTGCCCCTCCCTGAGCAGCAACAACAACCAAATAAATCACAGACATACGCTATGACGAACTCCAGATCGTGGCACCCCAGTGATTCTCCACATGTGCTAATCATTAGTCCGTGGCTTCCTGTTGGAGACGATGTCATCAGCACAAACATGCAAAAAAGAAAGGCAAAACCAGCGATACAAACTGTTGCGTAGAATCTGGGTGATGGCCTCGGGTGAGGATTGGAATGAAGCAATAAAATAAATTATGAAAGAACCCAATTTGCATTACCTTTCACTGAGTTCTACATGTGTTATCTATGGGCATAAATCTGAGCTGCCTTACATTCTAAAATGTGGTTCTTGGAGAGCCTGGAGGAACTGCAGCAGCCAAGTTGAGGTTCATTCTTGCAAATACATCAACAAGGTACGGTATCCCTATTTTGGGGAATGTTTCAAATATAGCAAAAAGAGCAAATACAAGCTCACAACACTTCTATAATCCAGCAACAATCTGAAGGGATCCACATAGGATTGGCATGTATGGCTCAATGTGTCTCTCAGATTTCTTGTGGCCAGCCTTCATCTGATGTCAGTCGTCTATGACATATCTGTCACGTCTACGACATTATCTATCATGTATGACCCGGCTAGATCCCTGAATTTAAGTTCAATCATTTTCATGTGTGCACATAATTTCTCTGGTTCACAAGAAATGTGGTGCTGATTGGTCCAACGGTTTGCAAGATTAGCTCCGGACAGACTCTTAACAACAGCTTGACTCCTGCAGACCCAGGTGCGAAAGAAAATAAATCTACGTTGTACAGTGTAAAAATAGATAAATTAACTTTAAGATTTATGGATTTTACAATGTCCTTATCCATTTATCCTCATTCCTGTTAGTGCTCTTTCTGTTCCAAGAAGTGTATCTCTATGCTCTTTTGACAGGTAACAGCGCAATGCTTCCTTCACAAGCGGCCAAGGGAGTTCTGCCAAGAGTGTTGTGCCAGCAAACATTTTCTAAGAACACCTTGTAACTGCTGTGAACCGGGACTACCATGGCTGATCATCACAGACCATTACTATTAGCAAACAAATACATTTGCAATAAATTGAATTTCTAAGGGTCAAAGGTCACAAGAGGCCAACATAAAACACCTCTTACCAAAGTAATTTACTATACAAGTTAATTTCTACATAACTCTAAGCATGTAAACACATGCACACACATATGGTCCCTATGGTACCTCAGTCCCTACGCTCATAATGTAGCTCCGAGATGAGACATGGGCTTAGGCCGCTTAGCCTTCCACCGCATTTCAGAATCGGCACATGATTTCCACTAGGAACATTTCTTACCCTTTTCTGCACATCGTATCCAAAAAGTAAAGGTCGGATAGAAAGCTAAACTAGTTTTACTATATTAACGGACAAGATAATCCAAGTTACGGGTTGAAACAAGCATTTAAATCACTAATTTAGCAATGTTTTGCAAGGAAGTTGCAGACGGCGAAGCAGCATTAGCGCCACCCCTGGTCGAACTTCGCAATTAGATTTTCCAACTGACTTCAGTTCACTCGACTCACTAAGGCATCATATGGGACTAATGTACACACATCTAGTATAATCTATCTAGTAGTGATGGTCATCCCCAGGTCATCGGGAGGGCTTAAATTTGCACCTGGTCACACTTGAATGAAATGACGTGTTCACGTGAAACAGCTGGAAAGTCATTGGATGTTAGATGAATCATTCCATAGTTATCTTAGGGGCTGTTGTTTTGTGCAGGCAGGCAGTGGGGAGGAAGGAAGAGCGAAGCGTGGAGTAACATCATCTTTCAGCATTCTCTAGCTTTATCTCCCCATAGATCCAGGTCACTGTTTCACTGCTGATACTCAACACCGAGAGGAAGATGGAAGCCACAGTCCTCGCACAGTTTAGTTTTCCCGTTAGTGTTTGCAGTGGAAGATGGCTACTCCAACTGGGGTTGGGATTGGGGTCAGGGGAGCTACCCTGCTGACGGTGTGTGTAGTGGCCTGGCCAATACAGCCTGTGTTCAAATAGCAGGGCCTGGCCGGGAGTCAAACACTGATGCACTGTGCTGCATGTCCTCATCCGTCTGCACTGGTCTGGATGGTTGCCCAGAGCAACCACTCAGACAGCAACCACACAAACTCACTGACAGCTTCTCTCAGAGGCAGAGAGGACGCAGGGGTGGAAGAAATTCATGCATATAATACAGCAATGAAAGCATGCAGTAGGACTGGGTATTGGCAGGTAACTAAACTCACCATAAGATACTGTATATATCCCGATATGATACATTTACCTGTATGATGGACATGACCAAACCGCCACACGATAATGCCAAATAAAATCCAAATATTGGCAGGGACTAGCTTTAGTTTCACTGACATCTTGTGGTTTGTCATTCGCCTCCTGATCGCCCAGTCTGTGTCAAAAGGTTCCTGAGCATGACTGCTCCCCAGGCGTTGTATTAACGGCACCCACTCCTTCTAATAGTTAGGTTGGGTTAAATGCAGAGGATACATTTTACTTATGTGCAAATGTGTAGTGACAGATACCCCCAAAACAACTAAAGGGGACTAAATGAACACTAATTAACAATCTCCGGGGCCTATGGTGTTCCTGAGAAGATGGTGCCGATGATAGTGGCAAGCTATAGTTGGCCTCAAGCCAAGGTTCTGACCTATGATGGTGGTGAGGATAAAGAGTTATCATGGCTGTCATACAGGGCGATATCCTGGCCCCCCTTCTTGTTTATTCCGGTGAGGGAACTGAGACTCGCAATCAGTGGCACTGGGAGCAGACACAGGGTTTCATGATGGTCCCGAGGACCACTACACACACCAATTAAGTTCAGCATACTATGCAGTTATCACAAGTTTGCCATAAAAATACTACACAGCTAACATTTTACGAAAGGTTTTGTGCAACATTGTAGGAACATAGCAGATCCCGCCCATTCCCAGCCCAGCCCAGCGTCTCTCTTGATCCAACGTGATGAGAGATGTTGGGATGCATTGTTATGCTTTATGCATTCCAGATGAGACCTTGGCCTGTCCCCCCACCCTGGTGAGTATGCTTTAAAACATGTGTTCAACTGAGTTCTTTCAGTTTAAAAAAATGAGCTTCGCCCCTTTCATGACAAAATTTGGGTGCGGTTAAATGCCAAAGTACAGTCAGTTTTCTAAGAAAAATAAAATTATATCGTTACTTTTTCAACACTCACAGCCTGCTCTCCAATTCCTTCTTGGGTTTCTTGAATGGAGAGAGAATGTTTGGAGAAGTGAGAATCTCTAAATACGGCCTTAGCCATCTTCCAAGATAATGTGCAAACGGAAAAATTACATTAAAAGTCCTTTGCTCAGCTCCATATGTAGGCCAGCAGTGAACTCAGAGAAGAAAATATAATATGGCTGCTTTGATTCTGGACTTTTGTGGGGGATGGGATAGAACAAGACATAATTGGAAACAGGGCATGTTTTTTTAGTTTTTTTATTTTATTTTCCATTATAAAGTTACCCTTTACTAAACAATTACCTGAGTGCTTATTACAGTTCAGCTTCAACCTTGTTCAAAGCCAGGCTCATGCAAGTCTTAATGTCATTCTAGTGGGCTTAATAACCGCACGTACAGGACTGTAACCCCCAAATGCAAACATGTGTAGACTGCATTTAGGAAACCATTCACAAGCATAGACTCAGAACACATTACTGAGACATTACACACACATGTATATGCTCTCATAGAAGAATGACTTAAGTTCCCACAAACACACACTGTCTGCTTCTCTTCTTGTCTCACACACATACACACACAAAAAACAAACAAACACAATGCGGCTTCAGTTTGACAATCCCATAATGCATATTCAGATATGCGGGGGTTTCCCAAGCAGAGTGTTGCAGTGGCCATGGTTGGGTTCGTAGATCAGCCAGTTTGTGTAAAAAGAAAAGAAAAAGACAACTCAAGACGACACACATGGCGGATGGGAGGTGGGTGGGAGGGAGGGAGTGGTCACAGTTCGCCTGGTCCTGAGAATCACCAGACTGACTACAGTATATAATTGTTGCACAATGGATGACTGGAAACGCAGGGAAGAAACTGGAAAATCAGCGGTGATGGCTCCGTAGAACTATTCTAACTGTCCTGTATCTACGACGACCACGTCTGCAGCAGCCTGCAGATGCATCACTTCACTTGGAAATTAGTTATTTTAGGTGACTAAATAAATCATATATCAAGCTGCTCTCGACTAGAAATCCCATCACCATTTCTTTCCATTGACTCGACCTTTCCCATACTGTGTGATGGCCAGTATGCTCCACCATATAAATCAGGGCTTTAAGTGTGAGTGTGGTGTCTGGCTGCTCGCTGCATGGCTTTCTCCTCCTCCCCCAGCAGTGAGAAGTGATGGGGGGCAGGGGGTAGCAGACGACAGGCAGCTGGTGGGACCATAACACACATACAGGCCACACTGGTCACACCCAAGGCATCTCAAGCATGCAGGGCCAGGCACTCACACAGCGCTCTCTCAAAATATATGCCTGCAGATGACTCACACTCACTCCATGACTGTGTGTGTGTGTGTGTGTGTGTGTGTGTGTGTGTGTGTGTGTGTGTGTGTGTGTGTGTGTGTGTGTGTGTGTGTGTGTGTGTGTGTGTGTGTGTGTGTGTGTGTGTGTGCGTGTGTGTGTGTGTGTGTGCGCGCGCACACACACATATATAAGTGAGGGGGGCAATGCTGATAGCATTTAATATAAAAAGGTGCCAGTGTATGAGTTGAATGTCTAAGACGTATAGAACATGCAGAACTTGTGCTGGCAGGATGGGGGTTGAACAAACTTAAAGCAAACACAGTGGTTATCAAAGTGAGATCCTTGGTCCCCCGCAAAAGGCTAAATCAGTTTAGGCACTTTAACCTTATTTACACTTCTACTCAGATGGGGGTCTGCGGCTAAATACATGGGGGTCCACGGCCAAATACATATCAATTTGGGTGTCCAAAACAGAACCACTGTTACAAGGGAGATGAAAGGGCTGGGTTGAGAATGGGACGAATAGTGGCTAAAGCTGCAACAGTGGGTTGAACTGTCTCCTCCTGTCCTCTCCCCCCAGATATCCTCCCATCCCTGGGGCTAGCAGCACAGTGACCTCACCCTGCCTCCACCCCTCACACTCCCACACCAGCACTTCCTGGCTGGCCCTAAGCTGCAGCACAGCTGGAGCCTGCAGAAAGAGTGGGGAATACAGATTTTGGGGTGATTATCTTTCTCCCTTTCTCTCAATTCAATTCAAAGGAGCTTTTCAAAGGAGCGTATGAGCGTTAAAGACAAAAAGTCATTCAAACTCAGACATACACACAGGTCTCGACGTGGTGCATTGCACACACAATCTCAGCTGCCATTCATAAACTTCAAGGTTTACACACCGTCGACATCACATGTCTCACTGGTGCCTGTGGCGTGAACGAGGCATGGCTTCCTTCGTTTGAATGTGGTTTGAGCGTCCTGGGCCTCTTTTAGCGTCCTAGCGACTCGTCAGTCAGAATAAGCAGCTACAGATGGAAAGGGTGGGGTGGGCTTTAACTAGGTTTTACCATGCTGCAATGAACTGCCAAAAGGCAATCGTCTGACACACTGGCAACCTCACACTCAGCTGCAGCTCGCACGGCCGACACGCCTTTTCTCTCATGTAAAACCGTCCAACACTGAATGTTTATCTTTAAAATAAACACTGCAGATAGATTCAAATCTCTTGTTTAAGTCTCTTCGTGGCGGAAAGAAAAATGTCTTGTTGCAGATGTGTGAATGTGTATCTTAGGGTTGATGAAGAGATCAAGTGATTTCACAGTGCCGTTTTTTAGGTTAAATCTTTTTTTTTAAATCCTTCTTCATCTTCCTGGTAACAATTCTGATGGCTTGGAGAAGAGCATTGTTCATATATTTATTGTCACTGATTGGAACTGTAATATGAGACTGTGTTCTCTTTAAAGAGCCTTTTTTTATTCAGTTAGTAGCTTACATACTTAACCCATTAAAGCCAACATAAGTTAAAAAGTCAAATCACTTAGAATTTCTGAAGGAAACGCACGCACAAAAGTCACATCATACTAGTAAGACGCCCTGATGTCCATATATGGGCATTCCCAGCGGACCCTCCCCCCCCCCCCACATGGAAATATAAATTACATAAGCTATATAGACATATATTTCCTATTTATCCATTTACCGGTATGCACATATATGAACCTGAATATGGCATATACCGGTATATATGCAGCATAGGCTATATTCTGCATATACTTGCCATATATTGGCATAATGTTAATATTTAAAATAATTCCATAGCACCACCATTAATTAGCCTTTTCATGTCGCGCACCCCCTAGAAGGCGCCCGCGCACCACAAGGGGTGCACGCACCAGTTTGGGAACCACTGCACAAATACAATCCCTGTTATGCCCAATTTGCCCATATAAGGATTTTATGGAGTTTTCAAGCCTGAAACAACAGAGCTTATTAATACGGTAGTTGAGAAGCACAAGTTAACTATTAATCTGGTGTCAGTGAGGTCAGATGTAGATGTGTTGGCCGGCTCCATATTTGCAGATGTAGGTGATGATCCAGTCTTCTCCATGTATGGCTATCCAGGATTTGATGAGGTCAGTGTTGTGATCTTCATATATGGAGATCCAGGTGATGATAGTCAGTTGACTCAGTTCCACATATGGAGATCCATGTGTTGTACCAACTTGGTTCATTTACAAGTCTGGATCGTGGCAACCACAGTTGTTGGACTGACGACCATATATGGAGAATTAAGGGTCTCCATGATGTCACGTGGCGTGTCCATATATGGAAGCTTGATGTCATGAGGCATGACCATATATCGAGGCGTGATGTCACGAGGCGTGATGTCACAAGGCATGACCATATATGGAGGCATGGGTGACGTAATGAATGAACGAACAAATGGGAATTCAGGCAATGCAGGTTTATTAACTTTCACTATAGTTTGGTATAGTGTTAAACCTTTCAAACTTGGTTTACAAACTGTGACTGAGTGACATCATATGTGGGACATCTCTCTCAGCCAGTATGGCTTGATGAATATTAATGACATGCCCTAAAAACAGAGCAACTGAACTGTTCTAACGAAGTGTACTGTCTGCTACATAATTCATTTATGCATAATAGGACACAATGAAATGAACAAAAGTGCATGTGCAAACTCAAACACACACGCCCCTTACATCTGCATGTGGCCGGCCAGCTGTGATTTGCTGTGTAAACCTTAACAGGTCCCATGGTTCTGGAGGTGGAGAACAATCAGGGTCTGGACTCAGGACAGAAAAGAACCCCCCCCCCCTTCTCCTCTTCAGCTCAGCCCTCGGGGAAACCCAGCCAGAGGGAGGGGAACAAAACTGGGATGGTGGAATTTCTTAAATGGCAGACCAACACCCAGTATGGGACTGTTTAAAAACTGTCTCTCCACACATACAGTACTCACTGCACTGAAAACGTATTTTCTAGTGTTATTATAATTATCACTACTACTTACCGTAAGATGTATTATAACTTAAGATACTGTAGAGATCATCATGACAAAACCGAGATGTTAGAGGGGGAAAGTGAACAAGCCTCCATGCCTGTCACAGTGTTTCCGCTAGTGATCCAGAAGGTTTCGGCATAAAAACAGGAAGAGTGATGTGCTGTAATGGAAAAGAGTGTGTGCGAATGGCTGGGCACAGACAGTGCTGATATTAGCGGGTGCACTATGAAATCACAGTGGTTTGCCCTGTTAGGACAGTGGACGCTGTGTGCCTCATAAAGCCACTGGAGGAATGCCACAGAGCAGAGGCCAGAGCTCAGGCTTCTGCTTGTCGGGGTCCAAGTCTGAAGGAAGAGGTGAGTGGAGGGCTGGGGAGTTTAAATACCCTTTAATTTAGCCACAGACTCGGAAGTATTTTTCAGATGATGTCATCGCCGCCGTGTTCTCGGTTGCATAAGCAGCTGTCCCTTTTGGAACTTGCATTGAAAAAGCAAAACAATGTCACAGTTAAGAACTCGGCTCACGTAGGCTTTTAATCAAAAGCAGCAGCGAGAATGTGGAAAGCTGCATTTTTACCCTGGTGCAAAATGAAGAGTTTTAGCGGTATGCCCAAGAAAGGCCTGTGAATGGGAAATATAAAACAAACGTATCACATAAAAGCAGCCACTCGTGGATATAGCGTTTACAATTTAGGCATTTAGCAATTTAGGCATTTAATCCAGAGTGATTTAAAGTATGCAAGAACACCACATGTTAATACATTAAATACATAGAAATAGTCCTCAGGGATCATACGCAAGCTAAGAACCTAGCTCTAATTCAACACATTGTTCACTTTCTGAGAATATATGTCCTTCACTGGTTCTCAACTCCTGCTGTGAGTGAATGGGACTGGCATTAGTCATTGTGGCAGCAAGCAGGGAAGGAAGATTAAGATGAAGAGACACTGGGAGGTCAAAGTTTACTAGCCTATAGGAAGTGACCCTTGTGATGATCTCTCACTTCCTGGTCAGCTTCAGACCGCCATCCGACTCTCCACAGTGGGCATGCAGTGTCTCCCAGACAAGGAGGGTATTGTATGAACATATGGCCTTTGCTGGGATGGCGCCAAGTCTATGTTGGCAAGGATGGAGATTCAGTGTGTGATATAACATATAAAAGGGCCCCCTAGGCCCACTGATTTTTAGGTTGATCCCCAGTAAAAAGCGCTTTTCTACTTGACATGAGGCTTGGTGATTGAGAACATTTGAAGGACTGAATGTTCACATGGTACTTTTGTTGATTAAAGATGATTTAATCATCATGGGGCCCACACCATTTGCAAGAAATGTAATATTCAAAGATAGGAAAGTCTAGTGTGTCATTATTAATATTATTATTTTTAACTTCTGTGACATTGAATCATAATCCAAAATTGTGTTATGAAATGTGCAATGGCCATCCTGATTAATCTCTTAGTGTTCCGTCTTGTGGATATATGGTTCACATCAGGCAAAGTTGAGAGGATTAGTTAGGTTGCGAGGCATATTTACATATGTATACAACTCTTACTGTATATATGGATGTAGGTTCCATACCTTTTCGCTCTGTTCTTCCGTGACATCCAGTCCTTGGAAGGGGAGGAGTAGCCTCTGGCAGAAGCAAGCAGAGGAGCTTCCAGCTACCCAGCCCCCTTTACTTCTACAGTATGTGGTCATGGCTCAGTGCAGGCCAGGCCAGACCTCCTGGGAACACACATGGCTGCAGTAACTGCTCTTCTCGTCAGCTGAGTAAGACAGGGCAAGGGCAGCATTACACAGACGGAGGGAAAGAGAATGGAAAATGAGGCGATGAATCATTGTTTCGTTGATTGTGGCAAAAATGAGTCGTCTGCAAATTCAAATTTGAGGGGTGTGCACACATGGATGCAGATCATGGTGTGCTGCATTTAAAAAAATCATTCTGGAAGTAGATGTGCCTTGTTTTAATTGTATACAGTGCCATGGGAGTAGTGACAAGTAAGAGTAAATCGTCCTGCAGTTTGTTCATTCATTGTAAAAACCTTTGTTGGTCCTATGCTTTCACTACTGCAGTGAATTGGGGGCTGATTCGGCAATCCTGGCAGGCGCTAGATGAAAAAAAAACACGCACTTTAAAGACGGTAAATCTGAGCCCAGCGCGAAGAAGTTATGACACAATCTGCAGATTTATGAAGGAAACTGCTGGTTGCACAATTGACTGGAGAAGGGGGACTGGGAGAAGGCCGATTCTTCCTTCTGAGCAGCTTTTCCATCTGAGAAATCAATAGGCAGAATGTGAGTTACCTGCACAAACAACATTTGTCCCTGAGAGGGAAAACTCAACTGCTACTCAGAGGAAGGGGGGGCGATTTTTCACAGTCCTCCGTGCAGGCATCTGAAGTCTTTTAAAAGTGAGGACACCCAGAGGCTTCAAATCCGTTCCGTACCTCCTCCTCCCCCCCAACCATGTGTGTGTGTGTGGTCTCATGCTGCCATCGCCACAGATCCAAGGTTCAGGGGTCACGGGGTCAACATTGGGTACTGGAATGTTTATATATGCCGCTCCCGTTAACACCAATATCCGCTGTGCTGTATCAAGGAGTCCTGGAGGAATACTTTGGCCTACATTTGAGGACATAAAGGAGGTTTTTATAATATGTTTGATTGCGTTTCATTTAGTTTTGCTATTTCAACCTTTTGGAGACGGAACTAGATCCCATTGTGCGCCGCTTGAAAGGGCAAAGAGAAATTACTCCACTGATATGAGTTGAGATTTAATCAATACTAAAACCAAGCATCGCCTTCGGCGCACGATGAGAGACGAACACGGCAGGGGTGCTTTTATTGCAAAGGCAATAGGTATAATAAAATATTCACAGCACACTGATAAGTCATTTGAAATGAATGCAGAACAAACAAACAACTCAAGCCGATAATGAAAGAAGACTAAACAGCTGTTAAACAACCCGACACTGAGCAGAAATTATCAGAATTAAGGCACCGATTTGATTCTGCGGTAGAGTGCAACTGTTTTTTTTCCATGCAGGCACATTTCTGTTGTCCTTCATTCTTTCCTTTTATGATCTCTCTCTCTCTATTCTAAACATATCACTCCGCAACACTTATCCTGTTAGAAAACAGAATACACACATGCTCAGATGGGCATACAGTGTGCATACATTTGGTTGGAGTGTGTGTGTCTCAGAGCATGGGAAAAGATGTCTGGATGGGGTCCAGTTATTCTCACTCGCACAAAGCCACAAGCACACACACACACACACACACACACACACACACACACTTTGGGCTGTTGCCTATGGCAGTCGTATTCCAACTCTATGCCAACAAACGGTCTTATAGCTCATGTGCGCGTGCGCACACACACGCACACACACCCCTCTCCTTCAGTGCAAAACTAAATTGCAGAAACGCCTGTTTGTTTATGACCCATAAAAAAGTACTAGCAAAATACGTCTGCAAACACAAAGGGAAAATGCTGGGGCCGCTGCATGGGTTGGGGTGACTTTGGGGAGTGGTCCGGATTGGAGGGGTGGGAGAATAGGGGGTGGGGTGTGCAATCTTACACGTGTGTGTGTGTGGGAGGGGAGATGGAGCATAGCCAGGCAAAAGGCGGCTGATGAACAATTATGGATTCTGTTCCTCATCTTCCCCATCCCCCCCTCTTTTTTTACTTCCCCTCTCTACGTCCCTCGTTCCCTCCCTCTCAAGTTCCTCTAGTCCTCCACCAGCAGGTTGTTTAATGCTTTCCAGATTTCTGCATGCCTTCGGCCTCCTGAAGAATTGCAAGTCTGCCCATGGAATTTGGCGTAAAAGCCTATGGGTGCATGCAAAAGACTTGTGGCGCAGTGAAAAACAGAAGGCGCCGAGCGCCTCCCATCGGCCGACGCGGAAAAAACAAAAACATTTTTCAAAGAGTTTGAAATCCGAGGGGAAATGACATTTGACAGCCACTGGATCAGATGAGAACCCCACATCCATAGTGTTTGAGAGTGAAAAACAGCTGCAAGCCAGACTCAAATTTCAGTGGGGGGAAGGGATGTACATTCTGCACTTCCAGAGAGTCTCAAATGTTCATGTGTGGCATACTACTCCCATTCTGTGAGTTCTCCCACGGTGTGGGAGTCGGGAGAACTCACAGAATCGGAGTAGTATTCCAAGCCTGACCACTTCTTAACCGAAAACATCCAAATCATTTCATTAGACAGAAGTTTATTCCAATGTATTGTCTTTTGTTTTTATTCTCCACTGGAGAACATTTGCTTTTAATTGGTTCTGGCGATTTACAAAACTAGGTGCAGTGTGTTGAACTTAAATACCAAACGAAATAGCAAATCGTGCAAGATGGTTCGGTTTACATCACCATTTCCTTTGAATGGTGAATATGAATTTAATTCAAAACGCAGAGAGCTCATTTGTATCAACAGGCAGACACACCCATTACCAGATGATATCTTCACAGCTCCACTAGATGGCAGTAGAGACCAGTCAAAGAGGGTGAGTGCAACTGTGACAGTGGTAATACAGAGACCCATTAAAACAAAGGCAAAGCTGGTAATTACACAAGTGCTTTGCCCAACCATCCAAGCAGTCCATAAAAGACTTAATGGTTTATGCAGACAGACAAAATTAGGATCAATAGCGCCACTGTCTCCATTGATCACAGCAATCAATATAAATGTTTTTTGTTTTGTTTTTTTCCCACTCAAGACACAAGGATAATGCCTTGTTTTTCCAAGACTGGGGCCTGCTCTGTGGTAGCATAGTGTGATAAAACAAACGCCTTAGGAAAAGGAGAGAATGAGAGATCAGCACAAGAGAGGTGTGGCCACATGCAGTTTAATGTGGAAGGTCCAGTCCAAGTCCTATAAGCTGGCAGCAGAAGGGGTGAACAGAATTGGGGGCAGTGAACCTACGCCATTGAGTGTTTATGAGAGAATGAGAACGGAAGATGTTGGATAACTTTGATTCATACTTATCCAGGCAAACACAGCAGTAGTTCACCCAGAAAATGACTTATTGTCTATCAGTTAGACGCCCCATGAAGCCTTGAATTCATGGAGTTCTTTTTATTGTATTCACACATTCCTGCACCAATAAATTGATGACCCGGTCATCGGTCAATAGGAGACACAGTAGGACAGTGGTTTTCAATCAGTGGTCCGGGGACCACTGGTGGGCGGTGGTCCTTGAGGAGGTCACAGGTGGTCCCCAGCAAATTGATGGGGAGTTGGTAACCAAATGGACGCTTATAGATAGAGCGTGAAATGAAACGAAATGGACCCGGGAGGGTCCATTAGGTTTCATTTTAAATTGTTAAAACTAAAGTTAATTTGCTAAATTGTTTAAAACTAAAATTGTTTAAACTACTCAATTTACAAGTCTACACATTTTGAGAGAATGTAGAACTGTTATTTTGATCGTTTGCCTGTTATCTCTCTCCTAATGGTACCAACATCAATACAGCATGGAAATAGGAAAAATCTTATTCAACGACAACAAAATATTCTTTATAGTTTTGTGTCTCATGCAAAATCTTATTGAATGGTGGTCCGTGGCTCAAATGCAGAATAAATAATGGGCCTATATGAAAAAGGTTGAAAACCACTGTAGGAGACTCTTCTAGTCTCTTTGAGTCAGACTCCGCCGGTCATCAAATTATTGTGATTATTATGTGATTTTCTTTTTAAATAAGTAATTCTTTGGGTGAACTACCCACTGTTAACACTCCCAAAAAACCTTAGTAGATCCACAAGCTCACAAAATGCAGACCGCAAATTAGGCAGTACAGCGAGCCCATCCATTGTGTCACTAACATGGGTGTAGTAAAACGGTGACTGCGCATACAATAGGTTTATGCATGCTTTAACTCCATGACCACGGAGGTAAAGGGCACGCCAGGCCATGATGACAGTGGCCTCCTCCCTAGGGCCTTCCATCCTCTAATGAGCACAGACATCCCATCCCTCCAGTGTTTTATCAACCTAGTCATCCATGATCCAGGTCGGCCAGTCAGGGCAGACAAAGACATCCCCCCCCCCCCCCCCCCCCCCATCTCCCTTCTAGGACTCCACACCCACCCCCCCCCCCCCGAGGGTGACGCTGATGGAGACCAGTGACAGCTGCTCCATGATGAGGGGGCAATGAGGGGATGAGAGGACAACTCTAATGACACAAATATAAAACTAAAACTAATGATTTTAAACAGCTGAAACAAGGAAGATTATGGATAGGCTATTTATGCCTTCCTTTTTCTTCTCATGAGTCATCACTTCATTCAAACCCTGTGGAGGGAATATCTCAGATACGGTTTCAAATGACCTCAATTGCTTCCTTCCTTCCTTCCTCTAAGCTTAGCAGGGGAGGCAGGGCAGCACAGGAGGAATTTCACTTCATGGATGCTTTTGTCAATGCTGGTTGATTGAGCTGTACAATACTTCCTATAGAGCAGTGAAGTGACATTCACAATGTAAGGACTTTTAAGACCTTAGTTTTTAATACCGCAAAAAGAAAGAAAATAAATAAGACCACTACTACATCAAAAGTACTGAACCAATTAAACTATAAAAAACTGGTCAAATACTATAACGGGAATATTTGTGAAAACAGCCAGTACAGTATACAAGCTCACAGCGCTCAGCCGGTCTACAAGCTCACAACGCTGATGTTTTCACAATCTTTATCTGTGGAACAAATAAAATGGAGTCAAGCTGAAAAGGTTGAGTTTTTGTTGTTGTACAGGTATAGAGTACAACTAAATTACTATAGGAAATACTGACATGAGACCAATAAAAGATCACTAGGGAGTAGCATACAGATTATGTTCAGCTTCTCTTTTATTGAAAAATAGTTATTTTGGATAATAAGGGAAAAGGGTGTAAATATACATTATTCTTACTCAAATATACGAAATGCTAAGGCATAATATACACAGCATCATACAGGAAAAGGACAACAGGAACTGCACACATACCACAACTTCCCATTCACATGTAACCTCAAATCAATGGACCATGGGAAGGCCTTTCAGTGAATATTTGGCTGCTGAAACATGTTTAGCAGCACAACATATATAAAGCCTAAGAACTATTTAGTGTTTCAAACACTTGGGATATAAATATCCTGTCAGTGAAATTCATTGTTCTTTCAACAAGAGGAGACAGGAGCCTTAAAACAATATTTCAATGTAACATGCATGGTGTTTTGTCAACCTGAGAGGCAGTTTAAATGCTATTTCAACAATGATAAATCATAGCAAGGGGAGAGTGACCAAGATTTTGACAGGCTCCGATAATGCTGAGCTCTATAAATGCATGTCTTTGTAGCTGGGAATTATTATTTGGCACGTCATTCTCTCTTATCAACCTGCCTCATCTTTAAAACTCAACCTCAGCATCTCCAAGCATTTGTTTTTTTAACATCAATCATCAATGCAAATGCATCCCTTTTTTCAAATATATATATATATATATTTCTTTCCAAACAGACAAACAAACCTATCAAAGACAGATTTTTTTTAAAGATAAAAAACGACACACACACACACACACACACACACCAACGAGAACTTATAATTAGTTAAGATCCTTTCCTTTTTCAATTCTTTGCAATTACGTTTTGTGATGCACATTGAGTTGCACTTGTGATATCAAATGTGCAATATAAATAAAGTTTGATTGACTGACTGATTGAACTGGATTCTAAACAAGCCTCTGGCCTACTGATGATCAACCACTTGTACACTGTGGAGTGTGTAGACAGTTAAGTTGCATCACTGCAGCTAATAAGATGAGTTCATCTTTTGCAAACAAGGAAGGAAGTGGTTACCAGATGTCTCGGTTTCAACATTATTGCAAAAAAACTGATTTAGCAAAGGCAATATACCTTAATTTATGTTAATTTGGACAAATCATAATTATGGACTGTACAACCTATTTCCATACAAGTCAATCCAATGACTACAGCCTGCCACTCTACAGTTTGGTATACCCTGCTTTATTCATCTCTGGCTTCTTGCAGAAAACCCAACGGTTTATCGTTTTACCGCAGGCCAATGCATCTCCATTACCTTTATGAGCCTGCCAACTCTAATTTACAGAGCATTAGCCTGAGACGTGCTAAACCCTCACAGTGATGTAAACAGAGGCACACATCTTGGCCTGTGCTCCACAGTCCAGCTTTATGGCAGGAAGTGGTATCGGTTGAGTAGTGGCACACACACTTCCACAGAGTTATGTCAAGAGGAAAAATCATGTTATGTGCGTGACAGCGATGTCTGGCACTCTAAGTAAGGCTGGTTTAAGAGAAGACACTCAACTCAGTTTTCTCTGACAAGACATCCGTCACAGTTCTTCTAACTTCCCGTTCAGTTCAAGCCTAAAGATGCTGCATCGCAGCAAGAAGAAAAACGAGGGGGGAAAGTGAGTTCAGCTGAGAACTTGGGAGTCAGATCAAGAGAAGGGAGACAGAAGGCATGAGGTGAGCAGTATTTACTACATGTTAAAGTTAAGAAATATGTCTCTTCCTTACAAAAAAAATTTTTTCCCCCCAACCCTCATCACTTGTGGAAATGTTTCCATTTCATAAATGACAGCTTTTCCATGTTTGGTTCAGTCAAGGTATTCAAAGGGACAGACCGTCCGACAAACAAGAACGTAGTGTGAAATGCAGAAGCTCAAGTAGCAACAGCAGCTCTTTTCCTGCCGGATGAAACGCGCTAATAAACAGTTCCGATCCTCCACGCCACCCTTCCCCAGCGGGACGCGGCAGACAACTTCTGCTCCAACACGTACTATATATCCGACATCAGAGGAGCCGACGGCTCCGCATAAACTCCGTTCTTAACGTCTCTGTCCTGCTTATTTCCCCCCCCCCCCAGGTAGCTTGAGAAATCTCACACGCGAATCTCGTCGTCCTCGTCCTCCATGAAGGAGGAGAAGTTGCTGTCTTCCTCGGGAGGGGCGCTGAAGGTGGCACTGTCCGTGTCTCCTGCTCCGGTCTGGCTGCTCGGCTTCTCCTCCAGAGCAGCAGACCCGGAGCTGGACACAGAGCAGCTGTCCAGATGAAGCTGCAGGTGCTTCGGCCGGGTCTCTGGGGTGTATTCTGGGGTGTAGGGGCCTCCATTTTCGGGTTCTACGTCCACAAAGCTGGCAGGACGCACGGAGGCCTCTGTTTGCTCACCATCTTCCTCCTTGTGTTCGTCGCTATCCTCCTCTTCATCGTCTCCTCCACCGACCTCCACGCCGTCCGCTTCGTCTCCGTGGGTGCTGGGGAGTGGAGAGGCGTGGCCCTCGCTGCCCTTACCCTCCTCGTAGCCGAGATCATCATCCTCCTTCTCCATCACCCCCAGGATGTCGCCCAGCATGGAGGGCCCCAGGTCGATGTGGAACGACATGACCGACTCTGCATGCTTCATGCCACGTCCGTAAAAAGGCACGTTCTCTGGGAGCTCCGTCAGCTCACCGAAGCTCCTCTCGTCCAGCTCCAGGTAATGTGAGGCGGCCGCACCATTCGACGGCCTCGCTTCTGGCTCGGCGTGCAGCTTCAGTGGGCTGGAGGACAGGCTCCTGGTCACCACTCCGTCGCTGCGGTCTTCGTCGTTGAGGAAGGGCAGTGACATGGCGTTCTTGACGTGGGCCAACGGCCCGCCGGGGGGCGCCAGCATCTCCTCCCTCTGCTCGTCCACCCTGGTGACCGACTGGGAGCGCTTGCTACTCCTGAAGGTGCGGGACAGCAGGCCGGGCCGCGGCGAGCGAGGGAAGGACGGGGACTCGCGGGGGGGCTCACCGGAGCGCGTGCTGAGGAAGGAGGTGTCGCCGAAGGCGTCTCCGCTGCGGCCCACGTGCATGGTGTGGCGGAAGTCGCCCAATGGAGCGCTGATCATCTCGCGGGTGAGGTCCATGCGCGAGCGGCGTTTGGTCTGTGAGACCAGCTGTTTTAGAATGGGCATGGCTGCTGATGCGTTGTCAGTTTACTCACGGAAAGAATCCGAGATCCAGCCGGACAACAAAAGAAGTGACTCCGACCCCTCTGTATCCTTGTTCCAGTGCCCGGAGACAACGTCCCTGATATTCACTTCCAGGCAGCCTGTGTGTCTGCAAAGAGAAGAGAGACTGATATCAGATGACGAGGCAATTATACTGAAGCAGTTCACAGTGTATCCAATTTACATGCGCTTGCTGATTCACCCTGTGACTGAAAAGATGAAGACTGGGCACGATGCATGAGTCAGAAAAATGAACATGCACAAACAACAACAAACCGTCTATCTGTGCGCGACCCATTTACTTTGGTACAGCAGTCAAAACACACCACAAAGGCAATGGAGCAGTCTGCCTGCCGCGTCCCCGGGCAAAAGGAGACCTTGCACATTACAGTGTCAAACACACAACTAAGAAACTTAAATCAATAACTACTGAGATAAAACATCGCTGAGGGACATGGAGTCCTTGAGTTTTAGCCAGCTCATCCCTCTGCTGTCCAACTTCCATACTGCAATGCTTCAACACAGGTGTCCGTTTACTTTCACAAAGTCCTACAACACAGAGTCAGAATATTAACTATTCCACTAATTGCGTGAGCTGAAGCCATCAATTATGCAACACACAGTAATGGCAAATCATGGCATAGCTCCGCCATCTCTGATGTGATGCGACAAGCTCAACAGTGCATTAGAGAGGGTGAAAAACACTGTGGTGGAAGAAGTAGTCAGTTTTTGTAAAAGTAGCAACACCATAATATATATACAAATACTATTAAAAGTACCAAAGTATTTGCATCAAAATAAAGTGGTTAATGTATGTTTTGCAATAATAATCTAAATTTGTGAAGTAAATAGTAGCTAAAGCTGTCAAATAATAGTGGAGAAAAAGTATGATATTTGCCTCCGAGACTAAAAGAAATACTCAAGTACATCAAAATTGTAGCTACTTAAGTACAATTGAACACACACACACAAACACACACACCCCTCCCCCGCTGGTTTAAACTGCATTATAATTGGAGCCAAAACACCAAACCACAGACCAACATGAAACAGCCGAGTGCTGCCAGTGGCTTTCTGGTGCAAATCTCAACTCTTGACTGCACGGCATAAATAATTCCCAATATATGCTCCGTTGTACGACGGTTCGCGTGCTGAAAATAGGAGATCTGCAAGCTCACACTGAGTCGCTTCCTCGATACGTTGTGAGCTTGTAGATTGTCTATTTTCTGTTAATTCTTTATAAGCTTATATAAGCTTTAGACACGCCCGTCCAGTCCAAAAAAACTTCCATTATGTAACCAGAAAAAGAGAGGCATTAACTGTGTCCAGTGGATATACTATGTATAGGCCTACATCTCTATCCCGGCCGCAGTTGAGGTCACACGTCAATGGAACTGGGACATGGACAGAAGACAGATGAGATGACTAAGAGGAAATGCGCCAGCCTCTCCTCCAGCAAGGACAGAGTACCAGCTGATGGTGTGTATTTACTGCATCACTAGAACCTGCAGTCCAGACAGCTGACACCTCTATCCAGGGCTGCAACTAGATGCTGCTGCTAGCACAGTGCAATGCACAATGCAGTGGTAGAAGCATTGTGCAACAACACACACTTTAAGTGTTCACATTCAATTCTGTGTAGTTTTATGAGGTACACGCACATCCCAGTAAAATCAACAAAAATAAATAAGTTAACCCATTCTGACCGGGCACCCATTTTGGTGTTAGCATCATGTTATGCTTTACCTATTGAAAAATAGCAGATCTACAAGCTCATATCGCGCCACCGAGTGGCGCGATACGAGCTTGTAGGTCTGCTATTTTTGAAAAATTCGAAGAACGACTGACATTTTTAGAATCTGATCTCAGGTCAGAATGGGTTCATCAGACCAGTGTGTGTCCAGTGGAAACCTCGTATGAATCTGATCTCAGGTCAGAATGGGTTAAACATGTAAAAGAGAACATTAAAAATACAATAAAATCCATTTATAACTCAGACTCGATTTACAAATATAATCACATTTGTACAACTCTGAGTTAAATAAGAACAGAGTATTTTACTGCATAGTATCTGTATGTATGGACGGACAGACACACACACACACACACACACACACACACCTTGAGATAAAGGCTCATCTTGCCCTTTGCTGCACACGCTCACCCCTGTACTAACTCTATTGTTTACGCACGTGTACCACTCGACCCGTACTTCACATTGCTCCCAGGCAAGACCTCATAAGATATTTATAAAGGCACTCTTCTGTCACCAACCCCCCCCCCCCCCCCACACACACACACACACACACGCTGGGCCTGTACTACACTTCCTGTCAGTGCCCTACCTCGTCTTGGTTTCCGTGGCAACAAAGCACCGCTAGCGAGCAGCAGTCACATCGTTTCCTGCCCGGAGGCTGCAGAAGGCATCAGGCTTCAGGCAAGCAGTCATCTCATCATGCAACACACACACACACACACTTTCCAGAGCAGCCGGAGAAACGATTTCTCTTTTATCCATTCGCTCACTCATTTTCCCATTATTCATTTGAAAAATGTGTCTAATTGTAGTAGTACTGTAGTGTAGTAGTAGAATTATGTTTGTGTAAAACATGCGAAAACAGAAATAGGTGATCTGCAGCCTTACATTCGCGTTGTGAGATTGTAGATCAGCTATTTTCACAATATTTGTCTGTGGAACAGAGTCAAACTAAATGTAATGCCTCAACTACAGGCGCCAGTCAGGGCGGGTGGTCCCCAGTTCAAATGTGATTATTTGGTCAATGTTTCAATTGAAACGCTGATGTGCGGACACCATTTCGTCTATCATTACCTTTATGTACTTAACAACGTTTTTTTTCCTATCCATTAACACAACCTGTGAAGTGAAGACTTGAATTTATGGAGATTTTGTCGCATTCCTAAGCCAATAATTTGATGACCGGGTCATCGCTCAGTAGGAGACTTCCTAAACTCAAATTATTGGCTTAAGATTGCAACAAAATCTGTGAATTCAAGGCTTCGTGGGGTGTGTATAATTGGGTGAACTACTCCTTTAGGAGTGTAAAATATGTGTACATGTGCGTGTTAAATTAACACAGATTAGAATGTTGCTTTGCTCTGTGTGCAACTAGTGTGAAAACATTTCCACGACCTCCCTTTCCCTAACGGGACAGGATGTTTGTACCACAGTGATATGTTTATTGTTGTAGCTACAGGATCCGCTGATAGTTTTTATTGGAAATAACGAGGCAGAAAAAAGAAATCACAGCCGTAGACAAAAGGGAAAAAAAGACAAAAAAGAAAGTTGATTCTGGGTGGCATGAAGCAAATAACGGAAAAAAGAGAACATTACAAGCAAGAGGGGGAGACTGAGGGTCAAATGTATCCCGTTTCCTTCATTCCAAACACTGAGCGCCAGGAAACAATCATGGTTAAAAACAAAAATATAATTTAACATTACAAAATAAACGCTTCATGGGGCTCAGCTGTTGCACATCCATATGCAGACATTTGCAACAGACCAGACATGCTTTGTTCTTTTAGTTCAGCAGAGCAGAAACCAGGAACAGGAAACTGCTGCACCACAGGTCCTTTAAGCCTGATTTACTGTAAATAGTACAGGACGGTATCTAGGATTGTCACGGTCATGACATTTTACTAGACGATTCATTGTCGCACAAATAATTAAATTGCGATTGAGGATTTAATTGTGTTCTTGGCATTGAACGTTGGAACGTATAAACAAACATTACATTTCCGTTTGACTTTTAGGCTTTGTAAACAAAAACTGCACAGAGCAGACATGACAAATACAATAGGCCCAAAAATTAAGGCCTGGCCCTACCTGGGCCCTCATCAAACCCTGTATATTCAATACACTGCCCCCGTGTGTGTGTGTGTGTGTGTGTGTGCTGTATCTGTCTGCATGCAGAAAGTGGACAGCGGCCCTGCGAAGGCAGTACTAGTTAGCGTGGGAACCACGGGGTCACCATGGGGGGATGACTTTATAAACAGGCCTCTCACAACAACATCCATGTCAGTCTGCCTGCAACGCAGCACGCTGGACAGACAGACAGACGCATGTGTGCCGTCTAGGTTTTTTAAAGCCAGGAGAAAGTGGAGAAGCTCTCGCAAGCTAAGTCACAGTTTTAGTACTGAATGATTCATGCAGGGTGTCGGACGACAACTGACCGTCTTTGAAAATAACTTTAGTGCAAACTTGAGTATGTGCACATGGCACACACACACACACACACACTCGCGTGCGCACACACACACACACACACACACACACACACAGTGCTGCCATACCACAGACTTGGAGCCATTCCACACATCATGGCTAATACTGCTACACCCCTGACATCTGGTTAGGAGAACAACATTCCAGCTTGTTTTCCCAAATGTATTCATGCCCTGGGAACATAATGTTAGTTCTGTTTTTAGATCACATTACGCCATTATCAATATATATATAGCCCTAGACTAAATCTGCTTCAAGTGTGCTATATGTTTATGGGCAAACGTTATGGGGAGCAGAAGCAGATACACATACACACCCAAAACCTTGGACGCAAACCCAGAGAAAACACTCCAGGATGGAAGCAGGAAATCTGCATTGGCGTCTTTTACTCCGACCAAGTGGAAAGATATCCCACAATAACCACTAGACCAGGAACTAGACGCCATCACTACTGGAGAGGAATTTTGTAACTCAGAAGGGAATTCCTCAGACGAACGAACGCTGTCCCAAAAGAACAGTAGTTTGGACTAGTGGAGGAATGAGAGTTAAAATTAAACTGCATGCATTTTTGCGTTTTTCTAAAACCCAACTTCAGAAGACTTTCAGTGTGTGTGTGGATTACATGACAAAGACAAACAACACCAATTTACATGCAAAAAGGAAATAATTACCCTTTTAATTTGCACACCTTTTCTTCCACTTCCTTGCCATGCTTAATGCTTAGTTGCTTACACATGGCCAGTTAATGATCTCACGCGCACACACCTCAAGGATGATGAATGGACCATTGCCCTAATTGAGCACTGCCATTAGGCTACTTCCTGGTGATCAAGTGCTCTACTGTCTGCTCTTTTATCCTAGAGAGACTGTCCCATTTGGAGCCACTGACCTAAATGAAGATGACCTGAGGGAGGAAGAAGAAGAGACGGGGGAGGGGAGGGCACTTAGTCCCAAATGTTCCCTGCAAAGCTCTATAAACCAAGATGGCGGCCTCTTTTCTGGCATTTGCCTCCGTCTCTCTGGTCCCTTGAGGTTTTCTATAACCTTGTAAGGTTAGAGGATTTAGGACATATGTTGTGATGACAACATTACAAAAGAACGGGCTGGGAATCACCTTGTTCTTTGCTGGAAAATCTATTTATAACATGTTACGCTGTTGGTACAAGACTGGCAAAAGAGAGACACACACACTGTTGCTCAGAGATCACACAGACAAACACACAGACACACGTGCACAGTAATTAAGCAGACAAATGGCCTCTGGTAGATAGCTATCTGCCATCCTCCAACTCACTTAGCAGGGCTGAACATCTCATTTAGAGAAGAACAGCCCAAGGACAAGCAGTGGAAATCACATTATCTCTCAATCACACAGACGGGAACAACAGAGCGGATGCAAACACTGTACGCTCTGAGATAAATATGGCAACGAGTGGGGAATTTAGCATAATAAAGCACTTATAAATATAGCATACTGATACATCAAACAATACTTGGATTACATGCTTGCTAAAATGGCCAATTTTGAATAAAAAGATGAATCAGATTCTGATCTGATTCTAGGGGCACTCCACAGTTCAGACAGGCTGATATTGCCTGCCATGTTCTGGGTACTGTGGTTCAAGCAGAAGCCAAAAGGGTAAAGTTGATGAGTGAAAATAGAATTAACCCATTTTGGGCGGGAACCCCTTTTGGTGTTTTAAACATTGTTATAATTTAGCTATTGAAAAATAGCAGATCTACAAGCTCATAGCGCGCCACTCGGTGGCGCACTATGAGCTTGTAGATCTGCTATCTTGCGAGCTTGTATAGGTCTGCTATTTTTGAAAAATCGTGAAAATATTTATTTCAGAAAACATCTCTTCAGCTTGTGAACTTGTACCCATTTGTGCCAATTGTTCAGTGCATGTGGTTTATGATATGATGGGAAAATACCTCATTCTGATAAACCAACAGTGTGTGTGTGTGTGTGTGTGTACACACTGAACTTGTTGGACTGCCCCCAGTGTTGCCAATCCCACCTCCCAAAACAAGCTAAAAACAAGCCAACTCCTGCGAGAGAAATAAACAAAATCTCTCGGAAAAACAAGCCAAAACTAGCCCAATAATATCGCCATATAATCCTAATAAAAACATTTATTATACTATTACACACATTTTAGCCAAGTAGAGACACCAGACCGATTCTGTCACTCATTGTGATTCATACTCCCCCAAACCTATGGGTATATAATAGTATATATAAATTGGCTTGTTCAATTTTCAAAACAAGCCACAGCATTTTTAAGACAAGCCCAAAAAAACGCAACCCGCAACTCCTCATTCTTTCCCGCAACTCTGAAGTCCAAAGTCGCGGTAAATAAGCAGACTTGGCAAACCTGGAAAAAACCAACAGTGTGTGTCAGTGTGTGTAACTGTAAACTGAACTTGTTGGCCTGCCCCTTCTCACACCTCATCCCGGTGTATGCGAGTGTGTGTGTGTGTGTGTATTCATAGTGTACCCATCCTGCTGTGAATGCCACATTAACAGTGTCGCTGCTGTCTGTGCTCATACATGGCGAGTCAGTGTGAGGTCATCTGCTGCTATGCTAGGTGTGTCACACCTCACCCGCTGGGACAAGGTTCAAGCTCGAATGAAGAGTCTCGTGATCAAAGCAAAGTAGGTATTTGGAGCACCTCTGCTTAAAAAAAGAGACCTTCCAAGTTATCGTGTGTTTAGATTTATTAACCCACATTACTGCTGACCGTTTCCCAAAGCATACCATGGTTTCGGTTTGGTTTGATTTACGAGGAAGGCTGTTGAACAAATTCCATTTATTTCAGTACTGCATGAAAATCAAGTTGCAGAGCCTTGAAACCAAACAACATTTATAATGAATTATTATCATTGTCCTTGTTACGTTATTATCATTGCATACTAATGCATTTTAAAGTGGATAGATTTGAGAAGTCCAGAGCTGAGAATAGTCAGTCGAGAAAACATTTTAATTAGCTTAAGAATTAAACTCAATCATCCATGCCTTCTTAACCAGATAAGTTCCGTAACGTCCAGACATTGTTGCAATCATCTGTCCGTTGGGAGAGGGAGACAATCAGAAAATATACTTCAACATGAACCCTTGTGTCCCTATTCTGGCCAAGTAATAATAGGCAAACATTTGCAGAAAATAGCAGAACTACAATCTTGTATATCGTCTATTTTTTTGCAAAGACATTTGTGTAGGGGGGGAAGGGAGGACCAGTATAGACCCCTGGGGGTCTAGCTTTTAAGAACCATGTGGGGAACATCCGCCAAAAGTAGTAGATCTACTGCACAAGCTCACAACGTGGTGTATCATAACGTAACGCGCTGTGAGCTTGTAGATCAGACATTTTCAGTAAAGAGATTTGGTGAAACTGTGCACGCAGCATCCATGGTTGCCAGAGCATAACCTCTGCCCCACATTTTTCGCATTAGCCTGTTAAAACGCCACCAGGAGGCCAATCTTTATATATGTTTTAATATTACTCACCGTTTTAAATACTGTTACAAACATCACACAAATTGCCGCACATCATCTCTATAATCATGTGATTTTCAAGATGCAGCGTGGTGAAATCAGCCGCCAACGTCTTCTGACATACATATGGGCAAGGCTTCCCTCACCTTGAGTGGCACCGAATGTGGAAGAATTACCAGTCTGGTAACTGTCTTTCTGACATAATTACCGTCTGATTAATGCATTTCTGATAGAAAAGGGGGGAGGCAGAATAGAGACCAGGATTACTGGATGTTTTTGTGAGGGTACCTTGGACACAGGGAGAACATGCAAACTCCACACAGAAAGGCCCTTTTGCCAACCCCACCTAGGGTATGGGCGCTGATGACGTGGAGGAGAGAATAAGCCCTCGCAGCATCCCTGGCAGGAATAGAACCCAGGACCTTCTAGCTGTGAGGTTAGCCCCATTATTCATATCACGAATGCAGCACCAGATTGCTGGAAAACTTTTTTTGACAATTATTTTTCAAATCATCTCATGGTGGTGCTACAACCGCCCACTTCATATTGTGCGATTGTGTGGTTCAAGAGTTATAGGCCATATTATGGCCTATAACTCTTGAACCACAGGTCGCACAATCCTTTTTCAGCTGGATTCCTTGGATTATCATGAAAAACACATTGTTGCTTACTACTCCCACAAACTCTGGGTACAGTGGGTAGGCAACGCAGCCTGTGATCCGATGACCACACCTTTCTAGTTCCAATATGTTTTGTATTTTATGTATTATAATAGTATTACTGATTTATTGTACTGTACAAAGGAAACAAGACAGGCTTTTTGTGTTATCCATTTAGCAAGCATAATGTTTAACATACTACTGTACTGTTAATAACCGTATGAATACACGATTCAATTGAATCAATCAAAACCAAGTACACCACCAGCTCAGGTCAGTAATAGAGCGTTAAGTGGTTAATGGTAAAGAGCTCAAACTGAGAGAACAAACTCACAAGATGTCAAGTCATTCATTCGGGTTTAGGGTCAGTCCTGAGTGACACTGGAAAATAAAGTTCAGGTATACCCAGTAATTATAACTTGAGACATGGGTAAGTCATTCTACAGTAATTTATCCCTAACTACATTAACAAATGGTTAGTCTCTGTACCACCACCATAATCATAAACAACAACAGCCCAGCACTATAATTGCATACACTTCCATTAGCCTCTGTAGACTATAACAGACTGAACACAGCGACGAGCTTTCAAAAGACACCGACAGCCAATGAGATGAGATCCGTCAGAGAACAGGCCTGAAGCTAGTCAGCTAGATGGGTACAGCTGACCTTTCCATACCAGAGAAGACAACATGACTCTCTCTCATGTTTACAGCCTCCACCGCCCCTGGACACAACAACAACTTTTCTGTGTCTTTCATCTTTTCCATTTTATTGTACAGGGGCGGAAAGATTTAACGCCATCATCATGTGGTTGTAGCAGTTTGGTCTTACACAACACAATTTCGGATGTACAGAGGCACTGGTAAAGAAAGGGGAGGGGATCAGAGAAAGCATGAGAAATAACTAAATAAAATAAAATAGTGATATTTGGTTTTAAAATATGTGGTAAATAGCTCTATATTCTGATAGTACTCATTGCTATCGAGTCTTAGTTCAGTAATAGTAATCTCCTTGTCTCTCCAGTGTAAACACAGAAAACACACTTTCAGGTCGGGATACCAATTTCATCCAATCAGGAGAGAGAAAGCACACAGGATAGTGAATTTGGAAGTGATTACACTAAAAATGGTTACTCTTTCCTTATTGGCTGAAAATGTGCAACACACCTGAAAATGTATTTTCAGTTCATCAAGAGCTGAAGACAGGGCGACCCGTTACTGAACAAACACTTGATTGCATTGATTACTATCAGATTATAGTCAGTGCTTTCACCTTTTAACAAAAACATTATTTTGTTTTCACCAAAAAATATCACTTACATGCTACATAATTGTAAAATCAGGCAGTTAACTGAAGAGAGAAAACATTGTAAAGAAAAAAGGGGAGGGGAGAACACAGTATTCAGTACATCCAGAATAGCAGCAGATGACCTTTGGGACACCGATCAATGACCTGCACTGCTGTGCTGTTCGAACATACAGGTGATATTGAAGCCAAGCATGCCGTCTACGGGTGCCTTTGTAACGATGCCCTTTCAGAAAGAAACATCTCTATTCGGCTTGACACTATGTGAATTCTACAAACGTGCCGTCGACATGCCAGTCAGTGGCGACTCTATACGCCACTCAATGGAAACCAACACTCTACGCAAGACGTCAGGGCAGGAGAGGTCACAACTAAGGAGTCACTACCGCAGTATATATAGACTAGAGAGGGGTTTAGTAACACACCAACAGCAAATTAGCACAGTGCAGGTCAAATCTGAGAATCAGAGCAGCTACTTAGTATTACTCTTGGACATTTACATGTAGAGAGGGTCAGATCAGGTGAAATCCCTTTCAGTGTGCGCAGACATTTCTGCTCTAGCATCACTTGCTAGGTCGAGAGGCCACCTCCAGTTCACCAGCTGAGCTAATTGGTCCGAATGTTCAGAGAAAAGAATCCGAGCTCTCTCTTCGGCCATGCACGCAGGAACAGAGTGCTACAAGAATGTGCCTAATCGCCCCTCACATTGAGACGCAGGCCACCCAATTTGGCAATTTAGCATATTGCTTGCATGCGCATGGACGTGCACATGCATGCAGCCCGCCACAAACGTAATTGACCTGGGTGTGCTAGCTATGTAGAAGTGTGTCTGCGCGTTGTGGACAGCATGACCACAGGAAGGGCAGGGGGGGCGTGAACCACTGAACCCACCCATCTCTCTGGAAATCTATTCCGCCTGCCCTTCCTGGCCATTCACAACATAAACAACTCTCAGTCATACTGTATTATAAATGGGCTAACCAAATAAACAGCTCATATCTCCACCAACAGCACAGTTTTAATAATGCACAGAGACAGCCAGGCCACTGCTCGGACTGGGTTTTCAACATCAGGTACAATTGCTGTGGAATGTGTGGATCATTACAGGGACTCGGAACTAAATTATTGATTGAAAATGTAGTAATCGAACGGGGATGCATCATCAGAAATGTGGCTGTTATCCAATGGCTGGTTCTTTCCATAGTCATCGACCGATATTTATATTTCAACTGAACTTGCAGCTTTGTCTAACAACATCTCCAACACACACACACACACACACACACACACACACACACACCTCAGGTGTTCATGCTCTCACCCTGGGCATTCTGTAAGAGAAGTGTCCAGGTGTCTTCTAGGAACTGAACAAACACAGCAATAGATCGAGTTTACTTCTTTTTTTTTTAATGCTCTGGTGGAAACCTGTCACCGCGTTCTTCAGTGGAAAGAATGTGGGAAATTATATACGATCCACAGAAACTTGCTTTAAAGCGCTGGAGTGCCATAATTATAGTCCTGGAACAGATGAGAAAAAGCAGAGGAAACACACATGCTGAAAGGATGGAGAAGAGGCAGACACTCTGGACAACCACCAAACAGCCCAGGACTTGTTTGTCAAATTATCAAAACGAACTTCATACAGACTTAGAAGGATTCCCCTGATTCAGAAATTCCAGTGTTAATTTAAGTCTGAAAGTGTAAACTACTTTAATGCATGTCACTCTCAAGAGATAAATTAACGGCCTGGATTTGACTGCATAGTCAGTGCAGTAGCAGCTGGAGTCCAATGAACTCACGTTGAAATGTACTTGTAGCCTATCTGACATATCTGTCTAATTCATTTAGGCATGCAACTGTCAGGTTAATCCAAAGCAAGTCCCTTTTGCAGTCCAACTGTCGGACTGCAGTTGCAAGTTGCACAACTTGCAAGTTGCAGTTGCACAACTGCAGTTGCACAACTGCAACTGCAGTCCAACTGTAAATACAACAGTTGGACTGCAAAAGGGACTTGCAGTACTTTTCCAGATACTAAAAGATCAGACTGTCATTTCTGAGACCATTAACTTGGTGTTGCTAAAATGTCTAAATTAAACAAATCTAATGTTAAGTGTCTTTCTCTGCCCAGAGCAGGGTCAAAATCAGCTCCATCTGCATATTTGGAAACTAAGTGACAGGGAAACTGGGAGGGCAATGCTGCTGAATAAACATTTCCTCCAGCTTATGGTACAAAGCCCAGCATGCTAGGGACAGGGTGCAATGCAGCACGTTGGTTTAGACTTGAAAACAATGCCTGCAAACAAAAGGCCCAGGAACAAACACAGCATTCACACACACCGACATACAAGACACCCTTGGAATTCAATGTTGGGACAACACATTGGGGTTATATAAAGTTTTGCGGTATTGAACTAATGAGCAGCAGCTCAAAGGTTGGCCACTAATACGTAAACTAACCAGCTAAGCTCACAGAGAGAAAGTGCTTTTTCACATGACTAGGAAATTGTTAGGGGAAGCGATTTAAACTACTACTATTTGCAGGCTTTGAGCAGTAAATATGTTTATGATGCACATTCAAGTCATGTCATCTAGCGTTTACTGTCACTGTCCTCAGACACATTCCACGGGGGGAAAATAATAACAGTTTATATCTATATCGGAATTTCCTGGAATGTGAGGGGTTGGAAGGAACACACACTGTGTCCTATGTGAGCATACAAATCATGGACATGTTCAAACATGGATGAATGACCATACACACACAACAACCACAAATAGCACACTAAAGAGGGATGGAAAGACACTGATTATCCCTCAAATAAAAGCCAACTGCACCAAAAAACATTCCCTTTCTAACCCTCAACTGACCTCCAAGTAGGTTGCACAGAATGCACACAGACTAGTACTTGGCAAGGTTTCTAATACAACAAAGGAGGGAGAAAGATGTCTTTCTTTACCTTTAGGCTGGCAAGAAGAAATGTCTCTGGCCTCCAATTAGATGGTGTAATCTAAGACCAGTGAACAGAACCTGTGTAGACTGGTTTTAAACTTGTGTCTTTTCTCCCTTCATCTGTGTTTTAGACTTGTAGCAAAGAAGAGACACTACATAACTAGGCCTTAAATCTTCCTAAATCAATTGTCTGACAGCAGGTCAGCTAAGTATGTATGACAGTTTGACATCTCGTAAAGTTCTGTGTGTGTAGCAGATAAGACAGGTCACAGGTCACATTTTAAACACCTGAATACAAAGCCAGGTAATTCACCTTTTCCAAAGAACAGACCACGCACTGATAACAGATAACTGATAACAACCTCCTGTTCTGTCACCAACTGCTGATGGGCTCCAATCAGAGCAGCAGGGGACTGGGAGCCTAGGGACATACCCAGGGTCCATAATGCTATGCCTCAGTCAATGAGCTCATCAGATGCCATGGTGACCCACCATTGCCAAGCAAAATGGATCTGTGTTGTTGCCAAGCCAACAGGCTCTGGGAACTGGGGGTTAATGAACTGGACAAATGGGACACACGCATGCAGAGGCCAGCTCACAAGCACCAGTGGACACTTGCCAGAGGAGTTGTGTTAAAAATTAGAGAGAATGATGTGTTTTTTAGAGAGACAGTCAGAACAGAGAGACAGAGAGAATTTTAAGTGGCCTCACATCCCATAAACATAAACTAAACGTCACAGTTTGAGTTCATAGACCACTTCCGGAGTGGAATGTACCTTACCAAATGACTGAAAGCATTGTTGGTAGTATGACACAGCTGGAATGATTAAAATAACCCGTATAAGCATGAAGTTTAGTTTTAAAATAAGTCCAGTCATAAATAAACCTCACACACAAAGCTCTGCTGCCATTCTGCCGACATCGAAGGCGTCTTTTGCCTAATAGCTTTTTTCTTTTTTGCAAATGAAGGCCAGCATTTTATTTCCATATTATAAATTGAGCATCAATGCAAAAAATTCCCCCACGCCCCTTTTTAATTAAATGCTGGTAGTAGTTATCGAAATGTTTTTTTATTTCATTATAATAAAATGCCCCAATCCTGAATCCAGCAGGGTGGGTCAATGCCAGAGAGGAGGAACAATAAGTAGCCAAGATCATCATCACAAAAGCGTCAGCTGCCGTGCGTGCATCGCATGCTCGTCCAATCACTCTCTCCAACAGACTCGTACCAAAGACTGAATTTCAAGAATATTTGAGGTAGAAGTTGATTGAATTAATGAAACGTGCTTGATTAGCGATTGTGAAAGTAATTCAATGTGAAACCAGCAGTATATAAACTCACCGTGTATCCCATTCACAGAAGAAAAGCCGGGGGGGGGCACGAGTAGCAGTGGTTTCCCCAGCCAGGTTCACAACAATGAGGATGCGTTTATCGTCAAGCCCCGGAGGCACACGGATCATGTATATAAGTTCCAATCACAAAGGTGCCTCAGTTCCGCTCGCAAATATAAAAAGATGCAGACAATATTCTATGCTCTTTTCTTTCACACAAAAAGGCTACAGTCGCTGTGTGTCTGCCCGCATCCTCTGTAGCGATGCTGCGTGCTGCTGTTCGTTCACAATAAAGTCAGTTCAGTGCCTCGCCACTTCAATCGCGCCTTTGAACACGCCCCCTCCACGGCCTCTTAAAGGCACATAGATAAAGGCTAGGCTCGGTGTGGGGGTCCCAATTACAATCAGCTTAAAGTGTCAGTCAGTTTAAAAGCTGTAAAAAAGTTCTGTGTAGAATTTAATAACGGTAAAATGTTACTTTCAGACATGTCATTTTATACAATGAAGCTCATCAACACTGCACGAAAATATGTTTTGTAGCCTAAGATTCCAACATTTCCAAGTATCTAGTTATACTAGGCAGTGGTGGAGAGTAGCCTACATGTACATTTACTCAAGTTGGCCTACTAAGTACTTACTAATTCTACAGTTCTACTCCATTACATCTCATCTGTACCTTTACTTTTAATTATTTTACCTACTAGGTATTTTGATTACAAAACATTAACAACTTCAGCACTTTATAGCCTATAGTATAAGCCTACTTTGGCTATTTGAAAATAGCCTATCTACTATCTTTTTGGTACTTAAGTATTTTGATGCCAATACCTTTGTTACTCTTGAATTCTGGACTTTTGGGCCCCTACTTGTAATCCTTGAGTATTTCTACCTTAAGTAAAACATGTGAGTACTTCTTCCAACAGCTTATAGGCATATTCAACCATCATGTTTGAACTTGCAGCCTATATCCTAAATAGTTATGTTTGGACAAAATAAAACATAATCTTCTATGCATCATCAAGTTGGAAATGGCATCAAAGGCATTTCTTCACCTGAAAGTGGTGTGGCCTCGTTGATGTCAGGAGAATGGAATGTGTGAATGGTTGACCATTATCAAAGGGCAAAGTAACATGGCCAGAATACACCTAATCTTTTGTTTTTCAATCTCTGTAGAATTGTGAGGTGTAAAAGTTGTTCTGTGGCGAGTGTGGCCTCTCACAGTAGGATGAAGTGAATTTCATCTGCAAGCATTGGGCTAATTTAATAACAATATCTGGAATTTATATAGCGCTTTTCTGAGTAATGAAAGAAAATCATCAAGCATGGTACTTACCATTTATTGTACAGAATAAATAACATTTATGTCCCACAAGGAGTTTAGTAAATGACAACAATTGCTGCAACAATCTGTCTCCTTTCTTAATAATAAATTAATAAATGCTCTCAGTCCTGCTCTCCTAATGCAATTCGAAACTCAAAGGACTGTAGCCTATATTCTGGACTATATATTACATATTCCAGAGTCAATTCTATGCCTTTGGCGGTGTTCCCAGCAGTCTTTCCAGCTGGCTGATGAGAGAGCTATGTGTTTGTGAGTGGGTTTTTTAATGAGAATCTCAACTTCACTGCAATTTTGTTTAGACAATAAATGGCAAACTTGATCCACACTGCATTATCTGTCTGCTGATTAAACTACTTGCACCCATCAGTCTCCCTTCCAACAGCATGACAATTAGAACTCTGTCCTTCTCTCTCCATCCCACTTTCCGTCACCTTGAGATCAGTGTTTTCCGGCCTGGAATAAAGAGATTATCCAGGATTATTATCCTGCCCTCCTCCACATTTTTTAGTCTTTGCTCAGGATCGAGCTGACTTCTTCCCTATAAAAGAGAGATATACAGTCAAATCCTCTGTGTTGATCTTTCTTACATATATGTTAGTGTCCAAAATAACCAAATTAATCTGTAAGGGTTCATTTGGTTACACTTATACTCTCTCAGAGTTGTGCTTATTATGCATACCAATTCAAACTCTAGTTAAGAAACAGGGCATTTCTGCACTCAAGAAGATCAAGAATAAGCAATCCTAAGAGTTATTTGCCATTGTTTACTTTTATATGGAATAAGGAGCACTTCTCTCTTGAATGTCACTCACTTTTAGGTCCTTAAAGAACTGGTTCAGTAGCACTAGAAGCTGTTTCTAGGGAACTAAGTTGTGATTCCACACACACGCACGCACGCACTTTTTGTACTTGCTTAATGTAAATCGCTCTGGATTAAGAGCGTCTGCTAAATGCTTTAAATTGTAAATTAATTGTAGAAACAGAGAGAGAGATAGTGTTGCACTATTGCCTGCTAATTACAATGTGGAGCGTGCATGAGAGATGGAGAGAGAGAGAGAGAAAGAGTGTTGTCCGCAAATTCCCCCACACAGTAACTCTGTCATTTCTCGACCGTTTCGGATGCAGGGCGGCTCACCGGAACCGAGCCGGTACCCTGTGCGCGTTCCTGTGGATCTAGAAGTTCCGGAGATCCTCCGGGGACACCAAAACGGAGTTGCATCACTCAGTTCACAGTGGGTGTGATTTTTTTATGTCAATATAAATAAAGATAGTATCAATCAATCAATCAAAATAGTATCTTCACATATCGGTAATATCTGTTTCTCACTGTAGGACGTAGTACCACTTCAATCTTTAAGTTCTGTGTCCTAGAGACGGGCTGTGGATACTCCAAAATGTGCCTGCTTAAATTAAGACATAATCAGCAAGGATGCTCCTTTAATATTCCAAAGTGTTGTGACGTTGAAGCATGAAGAAAACCCATTAGAAAATAAAATAATTTATTTTGAAGTAGTGCCAGTTTCTTAATGTTTGCTTCAAGATGTGAACAGTGATATATCTACAGTGGAAATAGGACAGGTGATTTTCTGGACCTAGATTGGCAGTGTGGATCTATCCATTATAGGCCTAGGTCCCACACAGCTGTGTCCTGTTCAACTTTTACAATGTAATGTATCAAATCAAATCAGAATTGGCATTTGCATGATGTATGGCCTAACATACAAGCATGTCGAAGAGCGTCGTAAAACAACTGGCGATGAGAATAGCATGAAGCAGGCAACTCTAGGTGGTCTGAGTGACATTATATCAGTGCCATGTTATACTGTATAACATGGCAATTGTACTGTAGCATACAGTGGTTTACAGCACTGTTTCTCAATGTCTGGTCCGTGGCCCTCCAGGAGTCCTAATGGACTCTTACGGTCTGTAACTCTGAGTGTACAAATGTAATCTTTGTGACCCCAATCTACACTTACTGTACTAAATACTATCATTAGTTTTAATTTAACAGAGTGTGACAAATGGAACCAAATGGACCCGATCCACCGCCATTGCAGGTCCATTTGGTTCCATATGTACACTCTCAGAGTTACAGACCTGCAAAGGTCAATCTGGACCTCTGGCGGGCCTAGGACCCGATGTTGAGAAGCAGTGGTTTACAGTATACATGAAATGGCACACATGAGTCCTTGGTGATGCATTCCACACACAAGTCATATTAGTGATGATATATACAAAGTCTGTACTTGGTCAACTTTAACCCATGCATCCCTCCCGGGGCCTGTTTTCAAAATCTATTTCCGTTCTCATAAAGCAGACCAACTTTCAAGATACACCATGTTCTCCATTTTCCAATTTTTCGATTGATAACCATGTACCATGTTACAACAGATTCTTGATAGTTTATTTCCTTCACATTCTTTGAATATTTGCTGAAACCAGGAATCCAGCATGCTATCAGACAATAATGTCTGGGAAGTGATGGGAAACGCACAATGAGGTCATTATTGGTGAGTCGACATTGATGCTGTAACCGTACAAGTCGCAGTCTACAGTTGTAAACCGATAACATGTATATCATCACATATTACCAAAAGGACACCTTGCATTTGGTAATATATCTCTTGATATAGAATTTGTCACCTGTTTAATAACTGCCCCATATCATGCACTTCTTTATCACATACAAGATAATGCTTGGTACAGCTATGAGGATGTTGTGTTATATGAACAAAGGATTGTGCTTTAGTCCTCGTGAAATCCTGTAAATAACATTTAAAGCTGCAATCTAATCTATTATGTCCTATTCGGGATTCAAACCTGGGTCAGACATGACATTTCTATTGCTGAGATGAACACCCTGCTCGTGGACGGCGAGATTACGCTTTGAGCTTCAGGCAAAAGCCTACGACTGGTCAAACAGTATAGTGTCCTTAACCTCTCAATAGAATTATATATATATATATATATATATATATATATATATATATAAACTCTCTCTCTAAAAAGAAGATCCAGATTGCAGCTTTAAGCCAATTGAGACAAATGAAGACAGTAAATTCACCTGCTTTGATTGAGTTAACAGCGTACAGTCCACATAACTCCCCAGAATACTCTCTAAAAGGTGCCACACACTGCTTTAATGCGATTCATAATATTGTCACTAGTGGTGTTCTCAAAATGTATGCTTTTAGCTGGTCAATACAAATATCTGATAAACAATATGAGACAAATACATACATACATACAGTAAACACATATGCAGTTCCATCAATGATTAGGCAGAGTGATAAGGTCAACGGCAGCAATGTCACTGCAGTCAAGGCCCCCGGTGACACATTTGCCTTCCAACAGGTCAGAGTTCATTTCTCTCTTTTGGTTCATTTGTTCACGTCTCATTTCCATCATACTTTGTCTGCTCCCTGCAGCTCTGCTGTCCATATAGTTCAATAGTTATAATAGCTCTCATCTTTATCAAGGATAATATTTTTTTAAATGAGGGTTGTATTTTCTTTAACCCAGAATCTCAGATTCTCTCTTGTTTACATACATGATTTAAGCGACAAAATCAACTTTCAAATGATTGTCTTTTTCCGAAAATACGTACTGTAGCACATGGATTAACCGACCATACACACTTATAAATTCCCACTCAAATTCTTGTGCACACACGCACATGCGCACGCACGCACGCACGCACGCACGCACGCACACACGCACACACGCACACACACACACACACACACACACACACACACACACACACACACACACACACACACACACACACACACACACACACACACACACACACACACACTCTTCACAGAGGAGAAAATGTTATTGAAGATGCCTGCCTAACACAGAGTAAATCTTCCGTCAGATAGCATAAAAAAAAAGGAAAAAAGCTAAGTACAAGCGAACCAACCGTCCTCAGGGTCCTGCTGTGATTGGAGGGAGAGCTATGTGTCAAACAAATGAGGAGAAGCCAGCGGTCGGGGCCTGAGAGGCACAGCCCAGGCTACTGGGGGGGCGGTACAAGGTGCCGTGCTGGCTCGGTGGTTCCGAGGACAGCAGGGATGGGGTGGGAGTCCGGCTTCCTTTGGACCTGAACAGAGTGCTCTGGCCAGGGCCCAGAGGGGGCTGGGGGGAGGTGGTGCCCTGGGGCAGCAGTGGGGGAAGGGGTGGCAGTGGTGGCGGGTTCGGTCGCGATTCCTGCTCCACCAGGGGCTCGGGCTGGGAGTAGCCATACGCCGGCGGGCGGGAGACGCCCTTCTGCTGCCTCCGCCAAGAGTTGTAGTAGGTGGGGTCGCTGATGTAGTGGTTGACGAAGGAGTGGGTCTTCTGGCGGCTCTGGTCCATCTCATATTCGCTGTCGCTGCCCTGCGAGTGGAGCAAGGAATGTATGTCAGTGAAATGTTTTATAATATCTTAAGCAAACCTGAAAACATCTATAGTAGATTGTAACCACCGATAACATACAAAGAACATGCTGTAGATTTAGAAAATACTGTACTGTACGGCATAACCCTACCTCTTGGTCTCAATCTAGTCTACTCAAATCAAACACTGCATGCCTTTGGTTACGACACCAAATGTTACATGCACATTAATGCAATACTCTGGTTATTGAAATGGTAATGTAAACATTGAACACCTTCCAGAATCGTCTTAATCATGGCAAGCTAATTCGTATTTGTTGTTCAATATTTCAGTTTATTTGGGCATGGAAATACTTTGTTAATGATGGATTTCTTTTGGGTTTATTAATGTACAGTACGTAGTATGTCTGAACACATATAGCTGGTGGATGAAACAACTTCGCCGGAAGCATTTACAAGCGACGACCACAGATAAACTATTACTGTAACCACACTACTGCTACAGTATTCATGTAAATACTTCAATCAAATATTTGCCACAACCTGATTGTTCCCAGTAATCTGGGTATTAGTGTGCATGCAAACACACATCAATAATCCACATTTACATCCCCCTTAAGGATCAGTGGAACATATTAACATAACATACATAAGTTATAGCCCCTCTGTGGAGCACAAATGTTTAAAGAATGCTCCTAACTCCTAAAAAATTACAGAGAGCATTTGAAGGGTTTCAGTTTGTTTATACCGTGAAGTTAATCCATCGATCCTTTAAACTACAATTGTTCCTTTGAGTAACTCTTGTCACTTTAATGCCAAAAACAAAACTGAATCCTTTGCCAAAATAATCTCCCACAATAAGCATCAAGAAGTCTAAATGTTTTCACTACAATAAGTGAGAAGATTCAGAAGACATTTTACAGTAATATTATGTCTATCAAGTGCCTTGCTGCCCCTCTGCATGACATCATTTAAATAAACTAGAAATACGATGAAATGACAGAGGGAGAAATCAATTGACTAATGACTATGGTCATTAGTATTATTGCCATAACCTGGGTGGGTCAGTCATGTAACTTTCTCGACATTAAGCTGTGTATATGTTCAACGACACAGCCATGCAAAATAACATTGACAGCTATGAGGTGGCGAAAGTTTGACCTGCATAGCAACAGTTGCTAAACTATTTGGATTGACAATTGCATTTTTGGGGTGGGATATTTAGCGAAGGGCTAATTACTTTCTTATGAGACACAGACGGAGTACAAAAAAATGGTGCTATCTTATCAGGAACATTAGTGAGGACCATGAAGATAGGTTGAAAAGTTGTGAAGTGGTCCTTTAACAAACAAACCATTTAAATTAAATTGTTAAATAGAGATATTATGAAAACAAATGTCAAATAATTTTCGAACAGTCTATATTTCCCTAAAGGAAATGCAAGTATTTAATTCAGTCCAAGCAGAAGTATGGGATAAAAACGTATCCCCACCAGAGGGGAAGGATATCAAAGCGGAGGACCGCCCCCGTCAGCCCCAAGCAAATGGAACCCTGGTTGGACAGATGTAGCCGCTGCATGACTTCATTTATTTGCTCAAGGGCCAGGTAAACAGTGGAAGGCTACGCGGGGGAGAGGAACAACACGGGTTTGCAGTTCCCGGGAGAGCTGTGTTTATTCAGACCCAGTTGAACAATGTTTTGACTGTGCAGGTACCTGATACATATGCTATGAAGACCCTGCACCAGGTGCAGAAAGACAGATGTTCTCGCCTAACAAGCGAGATGGAGGAGGTGGGGGGTCTCGTGATCTATACCACAATCATCTAGTCTCCTGTTCTCTCCATCGGCAGCCATCACTCCCCACTAAGCCATATTTACTCTGGACCTCCCCATCCCTACACTGTAAAATACACTTTTCTTTTTACTGTGGTTTGTACTGTGTACTCACACGCACCACACACACACACACACGCACACGCACACACACACACACACACACACACACACACACACACACACACACACACACACACACACACACACACACACACACACACACACACACACACACACACACAGACCCATCAATGTCCTTGTCCAAAGTGGCCAGATTAACATGACATTTCCTGTTTTAGGAGAATGAATAAGCGGTGACGACAGAGTACGGGAGACTTGAGACGTGAGAATCTGACTCATATGGCCTTCCCACAAGGGAGGGATCACTCATAAAAACCGAGAGACAGATCATCCGGATCATCGCTCATGGCGGGCCCTATGTCAACAGACAGCGCATCACAGCATTCTTGAGGCGATGAGTTTGAGGGCATCCCTCCGTTTTTCGGGCTGTCATTAATTCATTCTCGGTCTTTTAAATTAGGCTGCGGCCTCTATTTATCGGCGGAGAGAGCAGGGATGGGAGTGTTCTTTAGAGACGCTGCTCCGAGCAAAGTGGTAATTAGGTATTAAGATACCAAATGTGTCAAGAGGGTGGAGAGTGATGGCAAGAAATAATTTTTTGGGCGACTCTGACTTAATAACTTCCACCGCTGTAAGAATGTCAATCCGCTGGAGAGTTCATCCTTGAATTTAAAATGATTGATGAAAATGTTCTCCACCACTGGAGAGAGAAATGACCTGCGTGCATTCTCATACCTGAGAATCTGATATTTCAGAAGGTTTCTCAGTCAGGCTGCTGCTTTCGGCCGGAATCAGGTCATTATACTTTGTGCTGACATCCTCGTCGGAGTAGTGCAGGCTGCCTGGACTAGGCCGGGGGGGAGACCTGAACACACAGAGAAGACAGTAGACGTGAGTTAGTTTATGGGACTACTTGTCAAACGTTTCAATTTAAAGGATCTCTGGTTTGGTATGCACTAGGCCACGGCCCACGGACCCCCATAACTCTGTTACAAATGGAACCAATCGGACATTTGCTTACACACTCTCAGAATTTAATTTGGTTCCTGACTATCAGTAATTTAGCAGACGCCTCCCCTCCCCCCATGTTTGAGAACCACAGAGGTAGAGAATCTCAGACAGAAAATTAAAACACACCATTTAATTTTTCTCCTCACAAAACGGCTCTTGTCATTCCCTTTTATCTCCCTTTTGGGCAACTCAAGCACTCGAATCAGATACACTCCCCGCTGAGATCAATAAGAAAATGGCTAGTCCTGTGACGAACACCTCAACAGTCTGATGACTAAAGCACAAAAAAAACATTTTGAAGCCTCAAAGCTTTACCTCCCGCGGGCAGGTTCCGCCGGATTAAAGCCCACGTGCTCGGCGTGCTCTCATTGATTAAGATAATGATCCCGATGATAGCTCTCTTCAGAGGCAGTGTGACAACAACAGGATGGATTAGTCATGCATTCTCAGAAGCCACTGAAACATAGAGCGATAGGCCATAAATGGTTCTATTCCCTTGGACCGTCTCTCTCTGATCTCCGTTTAAAATCGTCCGCGTGGAAGGCAGACAGGGGGCTGGTGGGGGTGCACAGAATTATACGGTAGTATAACTCTGTCCATTAAACAGGGCCGTCATGAGACGCAGAGGACTTGGAAGCATGAGAGCATCACTGTGCTTATTAGAGGCATCATGCAGAATCACTGGGTAAGTAGGAGTAGTCCTTCCAGGTCGAAGGAGAATGACCCCTAGCTCTGGCCGGCTCCGGCCGTTAAGCCCAAGTGACGCGGAACGAGACATCTGTGTGAGGGTAATTGTTTTTCTCCTCCTGGCGTAATACCCCCGGCACTGTCGCCAGAGGCCGGCCAGAATCCAGCATTGGACCCCGCAGACCGGACCGTGGCCCTCGCTCAAATCACTGGACTGCTTTTAGTTTGCTCATAAGCACATGTAACCTCACAGTTCACACGCTACTGTCTCTCTCTACCAAGGGAGACAAGATACAAGGAGAGTGATAGGCTTCAGGAGGATTAATATTTAAAAACAAAAATGTACTTGAAGAAAAATTGATCCGAAAGGGTGACTGAGAACTAGACGGGCGTAAGAAATGCTCCGGTGACAACTCTAAAATTAAGCTACTGTATGCTGAAGACTCTCTTTGAGAATCAAACTAAATATGCCTGGAGGGGCTTTGCATAAGGCGTAAGGAGCGGTAAATCACTGAAGGAAAGTCAAGGATGGGAAGTGTGGAAGACACAACATGACAGTGACCATGAAGGGTTAATGTGACAAACGTCTTCCCGCGAGCCTTGATAAAAATGGAATTCAGAGATGCTTCAGGCAGAGAAAAAAAAAACACATGGGGCCAGAGGGATGGGAATGTGTGTGGGTGTGTGTGTGTGTGTGTGTGTGTTGGTGGGGAGGGTTAAATTAACCCCCACCCTTCGCATATACCCCCCCTCCCCCCCCAACTGCTTTGAATTATTCAGAAAGTACTGTACGCCCACCCCACTCCATCTTATCCTCCCCCTCATCCCTTGGCCCATCTCCTCCCACACGGGAGGCCCTACACCACTCTGCTTCTCCAGGCCACAGATCATTAGCAGAGAATACCAGATTGGATCCCTTCAAAGGAGAGGGTTGCAGTTCAAGGCCTTTTGATCCCATCCGCAGTCTTTCCTCGGGTTGATGGGAAAAAAACACAACACAACACAACACAAGACAACACAACACACAACACACGCGAGCGCGCACGCACGCACATGCACATGCACACGCACACACACAAACACACACACACACACACACACACACACACACACACACACACACACACACACACACACACACACACACTCCATGCAAAAAAGGTGGGTTGGCAGGTATGACTCTGACAGGTGCACTGCAACAGCAGCCTTTCTCTTCCTTCTCGCTGAAGAGCGGATCATGAATTGCCACTGTGCCACCATGCCTCAATATGAGGCCCGTCCACCCACCCTAACATGTGAGCTGTGTTCCATCACAAACCAGCTTGTTTCAGCAGAGGCCTTGTGGAAGTCCTGTTATCTAATGTTTAGCTAAACATTACCACAGACAGAGGCAGGCTGCCAAAGTCCTGATGGATTGAAGGACGCGTTCTCTCACGCAGGCGGCATTGCACTTTAACTGTCGAGAGGTCTCTCTCACGGAGCTACGATCCCGATACAGTCTTCATTTAAACCTGAGGGTGTGGAAGTGGACCCACGAGGGTCCAGTTTTACTCTCTCAGATTTAAACAAACACTCAGGATTTCAAAGCGTGCCGAGACGTGCTCCGAGATGTGCTCTGGGCCGAGGCCAGATTGAGATGGCCGGCGATGACCAATAAGCACCCTTTGTCTGAAGCTGTGATGGGATGACAAAGAGTGCATGCAAAAGCTCATGAATGCTAACGGAGCACCATTGTGTTGCTCTCTTATATAAGTCACTACTTCACACATTCATGCAAGCACACACGCGCGTGCAGGCGCACGCGCGCGCACACACACACACACACACACACACACACACACACACACACACACACACACACACACACACACACACACACACACACGTACTGAATACCAATGAGGAGAAAACGGATGGAGGCTGAAATTAGCAGCTGGCCTCCTGCAGACTTGGTTTGTTCTCCCAAGACTGACAAAGTGCTCAGAGCAGAGAGATGGAAGCGAACCACACTCCATTAAGTATTCCTACCAGTGCGTCGATACATAAGACATTAGACACAATGGGGGGAAGGAGAACTTGTTAGCCGCGCCGGTGATTGATTTATGGTGAGCATAACTGACCGTGTGTATATGCCATTCTTGCGACAGAAAGAGTTTTTGACTGACAGGCGCCTGTTGTTGAGCTCCAGCGCCGGGAAGCGTCCCTCGTCCAGGCGCACCATCTCTCCATGCGTCAGAGGCAGCGCTGTGCAGTTGGAGTGGTTGCCTGCATAGGAATGCGGGGACACTGTGTGAAGGTTAGTTTTTTTAGCAGCGTTCAATTAAAAAACAAAACCCAAAACAGAAGAGAGGGAGGCCATTGTCTTAACCCCTTAAGCCCTTTATACTTCGTGCTACGGCAGGGTGAATTAACAGAGATCTTTAATTAAATTGTTAAATTGTAATATCATCAAACAAAAGCAGGGATGAAACCATGTGTACCATGTGTACCATATGTGAAACCATGTGTACCATATGTGAAACCATGTGTACCATGACACACGAATGACCTGAGGGTGGATATCTAAAGCATCGCCCCCTATCAAATCGAACCTTGTTTTTTACATATTACACTTCAATTCAACTTCATATATGATGCTAGGATTCAAGCCATGTAGGGCTGTGGAATGTTCAATGAATATAGTGTGACCTTCACCCATATCTCTAAGGTTTACACAGCAACTTCCCTCTAAAAGGCGATATGAGACAGGCGAGGCTATCAGGATCCTTCTGTATAGATATTGCAACTATATATTTATTGGAGCTAAACATACTAAAACAATCTGTAGAGATGTTTTGGTGTACACAGGCCTTGCTCAGCATGCATGTTACATATTACATACAGTGTAAAATGGTAATAATATTGATGTTGGTCACATGCTTAATGTCAGAACTGATCTGAATGCTATGTTGTAACAACAGCATCTTCCAGCCTTGGCTCAGGTGTGGCCATTAAAATAATCAAAATCTGAATCTAACTCTGAATAAAGCCGTTGTTGTGAATGGAAGATGCTCCCCAGACACCTACACTCAGTCAGTCAGATGTAGAGAGGGGGATTTTGAGGTGTGAGATTTGGCCGCGAGAGAAGGTTAGGGGCTCCGGTGACCTCTTGTCTTCCTGACTGGTTACTGTGATCTCACCCTTGCTGGTCCTGAGGCCTAGTGGCGAGCGCTGGCCCCCCGGTTAAACAAACAGCCGTCAGTGGGACAGAACAGCGGCACGGCTGGGAGAGTGTTAAAACAGGGTGGGATTGAGAGGGCATAAGAAGCTGTCTTTGTGTTCCCACACAAACACGGGCCTTGTTCAGGGCCGGTCCAGCCAAAACACTGTTTACTGACCCCGGGATCCTGGCACCACACTAAATGCTGACCAAGCTCAAAAACCTGACCTCTTTCTCCTATCCACTTATTCCCTTACCGACTTTCTCACCACTCTGTCTTTCTTCGCTGGGTGGTCGAGTGAACGACCTCCTGCTGGCTCCTCCTTGCTGCTGGGTGACCAGATCATTGCTGGTCCATTAAACCCTTGTTTTGACTGTGTGTCAATCAAACCAGCATGTGTGGTATTAAGAGATACTGATACATGACATAACACTGAGTAGTTGTTGAGGGGCACTAGCCCCTCTTATATACAGGTTTAATGTTTGTTTTTAGTCATACTGCAAGTGTACGTTAATATGTAGTTGGCATGAACCGAATCTGAGTCTGAACAGCACAGTGCCAGTCAAGTCTGTGATGTCACCAGACCTATTGATGTAAACCTAAGAGACTACACATAGTCCTGGAAGTAAGTGAGCCCAGTGTCCATGACATCATGGACACTTTGAAATACTAAAATATCTAAAAACACATATTACCCACATAAAAACCCCAGAAAAGTGTTTCTTGTCTCCCAAACACCATTAAAATAAGATCTGGTTGCAAAAGGGGTGAAGTGTCCCTTTAAGTTCCAAGGACCATTTATGCTTCCTATTTCGAAGGCCTGTAGATTGTAAAAAGTAGTACTGTATTCTTTGTCTAACTGGGGCCATTAGTTTTTTGTTTTGTCTTGGTAAAGTCTCCAAGTTGAAAAAAAAGGTTGTTTAACTATATGGACTTCCTCTCCTGGTTAAATAAAGGCTAAATCAAAATGAAAGTAGGAAGCCTATAAATCTTTTAAAGCTTGTGTAAATTACTTCACCATTGCAACCCCCGCCAAACCACTTATTCCAGGCATTGATCCTCGTTGTAGTTAAACCTGACTATTCTTTGGGCTGTTTCAGCTCAGCCCGAGCATCGTTTTTCACCTGTCAGCCAAATCGAGTGAGGAAACCCAGGCAGTTTGGATAATTGCGCAAGCCTTCGTACTCTTAACTTTAAAAGATAGTTTTCAGATGTGTAATCATTAAAAAGCGATCCCCGGCGAAGTCGTGCCAGGCAAAGAGGCGCTCCAATCGATCGCTTGTCAAGTTGCTGCGGCAGAGGGAGCAATATTCACATCAGAGCTGAGGCGCCATGTTGCCTACCTGAGTCTGCCTTCTTGGTGTAGTTCTTGCTCTGGCCTCGGATGATGAGGATGAAAACGAGTAGGAGGATGAAGATGAGGCCCACCAGAGCGATCACCACCAGGAACCACCACTCCTCGTAGAATGGAGATACTTTCTGGGCTAAATACAGCAGTGATAAAGATTAAGAAACAATGTTAAAACCAACAAGTAAACGAAAGCAACATAATGTTTAATTTGTGTGTCTCTCTCTCTCTCTCTCTCGCATGAAAATGATCCATACATCTCAATAATTATCTATTTTATTTGTTGTTGGTTACAGTGTGTGGTTATTATTTAACTTTCTGTATTCTATGAATGTATTTATTTATTATGAATTAATTTCTTTGTGTACATTGATGCAACCTAATAATTATAAATACAGTGCTAGTTCAGGGTGTGGCTGGGATTTGGAACACATCCGTCCGTTCCGAGCTGGCTGGTTCATCCGATCGACTTCACCCTCGACACTGCCCTTCCTTGGGTGTGAAGTCGATTGGGTGAATGCTTCTCAAGAGATATGCAACAGAAAGTCGTACAGACATACACACAAGAGATTCCTGGAATGTATAAATATAGATGGTTGGCTGTTATTTAATGTGTCTGAATAATGAATTATGAAAAACAATCAAATCCTCATGGTGGTAACGATTCGAGCCGGGAGGCTCTTCCGCAGACCTTACTCTTAGAAACAAATAATCCTGTGGGGGTGAAAATAGAATCAATGAATAATTAATTAATTCATCCATTCACTCACGCACACGTTCATTAATTCACTGCTCTGAAAGAGTGATTAACCTGATATTGAAGGGGATGGGGCACTGGGAGAACCGTAGCCATAGTCATTGACCCCAATCACCCGGAAGTCATAGGTGACCCCTTCTCTTAGTATGTCCAGGTTGAGCGTGTATGATGTCACTTCCTTGGGAATGTCTTTGATGAGGATGTCCCAGAGTCCTTCATCTAAAGGCAAGACGAGGAAATAATATGTTGACAGACATTCATACGTCATAACGGTATCTCTGGTAGTCACCACACTGTATGCCTGAACGACGATGAAGGTGGGGCTCACCGCTAGGCCTGGCCTCAATGACATAGCGCGTGATAGGGGCGCGGCCCGGATCTCCACTGGTCCAATGCAAGGTGAGAGCAGTGCCGTAGCGAGAGAAAAAGGGCTCTCCAGGAGGGCCTGGGGCGCCTTCGGAATACAAATAGAGAGAGCAAAGCAAGACGAGTTACACAACAGCTCAGAAATGAATGACGGACTAGACTCAACAAGGGCTTACAAAGACAATCAGGAAGCACTCATTTACCGTTTTCTCAATTGATTCAATTTAAAACTTAATTCTCAAATTGTATTTTCAAATGTTGTCTCTAACACAGACAGACAGATTACAGGTCACATACACACTACTGCATATTTAACGCACTGTATCTTTAACTTGGCCATTGCGCGCGGTAACATACATAAAGACGTTAATGTAATGGACTGTCCCATCAGTTAATCCCCCCCCCCACTGACACATTTACAGTAAAATGTTACCAGCTCCATTCTCTGGTGGCAGAGGCAGAGTTTTCACATCAAAGCAGGATGAGATACAGTCAACATGATGAGGGCAAACAATGCCATTAGACTTCAAGTGATTCCGTGTTTCAGAACATCACCCTGAACTAAATTAGATGTCATGGTAGAACCAGGAACATCAGTGGTCATCGCAACACAGTGGATGTGCCAGCCCAGTGTGGGGTTAACAATGTGTGCTACAATATCAGAGACTGGTTTAATCCAGCATGTTCTCTCGCCATTGAACACTACAATTCAGCCAGTCGTATTGATTTCTTGGGGGGCTTTATAATGCTCTCATGCCTGAGAATGAGAGAGGAGTGTGGTGAGGCCTGATAATTTGGGACAATGTCAGTTTTCGCGGATCCATTCTTGTCAGAATGGTCTGCTGCCTGCAGCAAGGGAGGACTCACACACAGAGAACAAAAAAGGAGTTCAGACTAGAGTTTCAAATTTAAATGTTTCCACTTGAGACATTACAGGGCTGTAAAGAGTGCAAACATTTCAGTCCATGTTGGTCTTTCTTTCCTCAGTGCAAGCTGATAGGAATGCACCGATGTATCGGCCACATATCGGTATATGACGATATTTGCAGTTATCGGTCAATATCGGCAAATAAAACTGACATTAACCGATGGCGGAATTTTGCGTTGGCTATGTTATCTGCAGCCTACCAAGCTGTAGATTTTGAACATTTATTTCTTGTGTTGAAGGTGTACTTGTTTCCCTGGAACAAAAGGGGGAAATTAAAACAACAAAAACTAATACTGTATCTGTATCAGTTTCGGCTAAAATTGTTATTTTAAATATAGATATCGGCCAATAATTTCCATATCGGTGCATCCCTACAAGCTGTGCTTTTCCCTCACTACCTCATCAGAGGAGACAAATAATCGGTTTTTTTAAGGTGCAGCTCCACTCTTGCGAACCAATGGTTTGCTAACAGCCATCCGATGGTGATGGAGTTCTTTTCACCCTACTCGCTATTGCTTAATCCAATTGAGCGTGAAGGTGGAAGGTCTATGATCACCACACATATAACCAGTTGTCTTTGCTTGGTGCAATGAATGTGAGTTGTGAGGGCAGATCACGTCTATAAAGTACCGGAGGGTGAAGGCACCATGCCAAAAGGTTTTTGCCTCGATAGGCGATGCCTTGAAAAGGCGAGACATCAGGTGGACAAAGCCTAGCATGGAGGAAAACTTTGTGTGTTTTGATACCTGTGGTTAACACTGTGAGTGAGTGTTATATGTTATTTTGCACAGGCGTTACGATGATAAAGCATTTTACCCTTTTACTACACAACATAGTGAAAATTGTGTTGTGAGCTTATGCTTAAGTAGATCAGCTATTTTTACTACTTCTTAAACATCGTTTTCTAATTCATGAAATTACTTAATTTGTTTTTAATTCATGATTCATATATTTATTTTTTGCTTTTTGGGGGGGAATATTTTTCGATTTTCTTTAAATAATAATATTCATTAAAGCTAAATGTAGGGTAAAAAGGACCCATAAAATAGTGTCCGTGACCCGAGCCAGTGTTTGGGAAACAGTGGGTTAGAGCTTGAGGACATGCATGAGCGATTGAGAGAAACAAAACAAAACAAGACAAACAATCATAATCTGCTGATTGCCAGCCAGCCCCACCTTCTCCTGGCCCCGTGGTGATGTTGGCCTCCACCTCAGGGCCGTACGTCAGCGTCTTGGCACGGACGCGGAAGTTGTAGGTCACCCCGTCTGCCAGGTCTTTGATCTTCATCCACAGGGGGGCGCTGCCCTTCACATCCACTGTCACTATCTTGCTGACACCTGGAGTGCGAGGAGAGGAGTCTGTGCATACAGGAAACACTAGACTCTAGATGCTGCAAGCGACAGGTTGGCAAGATAGATAGAAGCTCCCACTCTCACGACAACACACATTGGCATTTTTCGTTTGTGTGTATGTGTGTGTGTGTGTGTGTGTGTGTGTGTGTGTGTGTGTGTGTGTGTGTGTGTGTGTGTGTGTGTGTGTGTGTGTCTGTCTGTCTGTCTGCGTGCATGCATGCATTTTCTTGTTTTTTATGAATGCGAGCTTGTCAAGCTCAGTGGTGGAAAAAGTACTGAAATGCTTTTACTTAAGTAAAAGTATCAATACTGCAATGTAACACTCTGTAATCCAAAATGTACTCCAAAAGTATGGAATTATTGGCATCAAAATGTACTTAATGTAACAAAAATAAAAGTTCTCATTATTATTATACAGAATGTCCTGTTTCACAAGTAATCATTGTTTGAAAGGTATTAAAAAATGTACATACTTCTACATGAATTAATTTGTCAACTTATGTTATTATCTTTTAACAATGTTTAAAAAATGTAATCTTTTCACCATGATCATGTAAGATGACAACTGAATTTATGTGATGGGTAAGCCGATTTGCTCGTCTACATATGACATACATTCTCCTTTCATTGTCAATGGCTAATGTGAGACGTGACGGGACGAAAAGCTGTATAGGAGGAGCTAGCGCCCCTCAAAAATGAGCAGATCTACAAGCAGATCTAAAAGCATGTACTGTAATCTAGGCTATTTTCAAATGGCCGAAATGTATATCGGGCAGTGGGAATGTTTTGTAATAATAATCAAAATCTGAGTATAATATTTGCCTCTGAGATGTAAAAGTACTGAGAATTTGAAATACGCCAGTAAAGTAAAAATACTAGTAAAACACCTCAAAATGTTACTTAAGTACAGTACTTGAGTAAATGGACTTTACACCACTGGTCAAACTCACACACGTAAAAACGAAAACACATAAACAGAAAATGCACACGGATGAAAGAAACACATTGAGAGATGCACATCCACAAAGCAAGCAGCAGAAACAGACAGATGGTCCTATAGTAGCATAATATAGTCAGACACAGTCTCACACTCTCACGCCACATATGGCAGCATAGCCCGTGATCAGATCTTCCAATGTCTCCATTGGCTTAACTGCAGAATTTTAGTGAGTGTATCCCTCATTCCCTCAGCATATTGCCATACACAGACTATTATTCCAAAAGTGCGCCAGATAGACAGACAGGCAGAGAGATCAGAGGCTCTGCTTGGCTTTGCTCTGAGCCCATTAGCGGGGAGTCGAGGGACCACAGCAGCTTGTGCTTAGCATTCAGATCCTCTGCTCCCAATTACTTAAGAATCTGGGTTTGGGCAGCCAAACTTCAGCCAGCTATATTAACCATGCCCCGGCTCGGTGAGAACGGAAGTTCTGGAAGGCTACACAGTCACCCCCAGAGCACTCGAGCAACCATGCGGTATAGTATGTTTCTACGGGGCACGTTACCCATCTGTAACAGATTAGGGCACGAGCTTTAAAAAAAAGAAAGAGAGAGAGAGCACAACAGGGGTGAACAGGCTGCAGCTGGGGAATGTCAAGGTAACAACAGCGTAGTTATTAGGCTACAGGCGGAGTTTCTCACCGTCCACTGCGGTGCAGGGCTCATAAACCAGGCGGTATCCCTCGATGATGCCGTTGGCCTGCTTGGGTTCTCCCCAGGACACGTTGACGGACGTGGTGGTCAGGTCACTGAAGTGGATGAAGCTGGGAGCACTCGGGGCTTTGGGGAAGGGGAAGAGAAATCCATGAGCATAATTTTTTATCATTGATTTGTAACCGAAATAGGGAATTACTTGCATTACTCGTCGCCTATGGCTAGGCCTGTCACGATTATTACTTAATCGTCTAATCGCAATTATTTGAGATAATCGCAATTATTTGGTCATAATTGTCATAATCGTTTCCATGTTGAAAAATGGTGATGCATTAAAAAAAGCTGAAATAGCAGATCTACAAGCTTACAACGTGACACGCTGTAAGCTTGTAGATCAGCTATTACAGCTATTTGTTTTTGCTTTAGTTTAAAAATAATGAATATGTCACTAATTTCTTCGTATACCGGTATTTCAGTTATTTTTCATATCTGTCCTGTGCATTTTTTGATTACCAGGCAAGCAGAAACATACTGTTCATTCATATATTCCAATGTTCAATGCCAAAAACTAAATTGTTAATCGTAAATAATTGTAAGACAATTAATCGTAACCTTCATTTGTAATTGTGACAGCCCTATATGGCAGAGGAGGCTGTGAGTGCAGTCGACCAATAATCACAATATGCTAAACTACAATATCCCAGATTATATGAAAGCATGGAACAATTATGGAATAATGTGTTCCTTTTTGTTTGTTCAGCACAAACAGATTTCTATAGTCTTATATCACTGCTGCCCCTACCGGCTCACCTGCCAAATAAATACCCTGTCGGAAACACACATGGAAGGGCCTCCACCCCTCCTCGCCATTCAGCAGTGGTGGAAAAAGTACTATAAGTGTTTGCTTAAGTAAAAGTATCAATACTGCAATATAGAACTACTCCGTTAGAAGTAAAAGTCCGGAATTCACAATGTACTAACTTGAGTAAAAGTACATCGTATTGGCATCAGAATGTACTTAAAGTACTAACAGTAATAGTACTCATTATGCAGAATGTGCAAGTTTTCAAATGTACAAACATCTTTTGAAAATAGCTGATTTACAAGCTCACAATGCGTCGCATCGTCGAAGCGACGCATTGTGAGTTTGTAGATCGTCTATTTTCAAATGGCTGAAATGTATATATAGGGCTGAAGTGGTTACTGTATGTTTTTCCATAATAATCAAAATCTACAAAGTAACTAGTAACTAAAGTTTTCACATAAATGTAGTGGAGGAAAAAGTACAATATTTGCCTCTGAGATGTAGTAGAGAAGAAGTAAAAGTATTGGAAATTGGAAAGTACAAATATCTCAACTTAGTTACTTTACACCCCTGCCTTTCAGCCCCGCGCCTGCTGCCCGGTTTCCCTTCAGTAAACGCAACGTGTGTGGATGCTCGGCCAAGACACGGAGCATTTCAACCACGTGTCTCTGCGGTGGTGGACAGGAACTTTAGCCCTGCATCACAGAGCACCCTTAGCAAGTAATACACTATTTTATGTAGCGTCACTTAGGTAAGATCAAGAAAGAAAGGAAAAAAACGATATGGGGTCGGCCAGTGGTGTAAAGAACAAATCAATACAGCAGTGAAGAGGAAATATTTCCAGTGTGTTGTGTCTGTCTGTATCAGCAACAATGGAAAAAAGAAAAGAAAAGATAAATGGCATAAAAAAGCAAACTCACTGTACACACAAAGAGCAGAACAAAACAAAAAAAGATGCATATCTTATGACCTTGAGCAAGAGAGCTGTGAGAATTCTGCCTGCTGACCCAAACCAGGCCCAGCTTAGTGTCACAACTTAGCCACAATTCTGCATACAATTCCCCAAAGCTTGTGTTGGCTCATTTCCCAGCACCCGATGGTGCAGAGAGCCAAAATTCCTGCCTGTGTTTTTTAAGTTCTCAGCACTTTGTACCCATCGCCAATGTCACAGCCCTTAAAAAAACGGATGGGGGAAGGGGGGGGGGGCAAGCGAATTTGATTCTGTAAAGCGTTTTGTGTGCTGAAACCGCAGAGGGACTGGTGCTGCTCTACGAACACAGTCTCCTTTGTGCGGCTGTGACCAAAAAACCTAATCCACATGTGTCCGCTCCACAGTGCCTTCCCTTCTCCGCTGTCATCAGCCTTCCTCCTTCCCCATGGCCTGCCCCGGGGGGAGGGGACCCGGGTCTGCCCTTATGGAAATCATTACGGTCCAAAACATGCTCCATATACTGTATACCATATATACATATGCAGTATTTTCTCGAAGATGGCGTCAATAGAAGTGTCTGCTCAGCTGTAGCTGTTCTCTTTTGCACGGTGTGGCGCAGTGATTATAAAAAGAGTAATTATCTTGCAGAAAAAGTGGAAAGTAACCCTTCAACCCCATATACTTTGTCGACTGGAGTCTCCTAGGGGCCTATTCTTGGTACCCTCACGTATTCCTTTACACCAAATCTCGTTGCTGAAAATAGTTGATCTGCAAGCGCACAATGTGTCATATTGCAATGCGATGCAAGCTTGTAGATCTGCGATTTCATCCCAGTGTTTGCCTTATTAATATGACATGCCCAGAATAGGGACAGCAAATTAATTTCCTCTTTGGGACGGACATGCAGAGAGAGAGAGAGAGAGTCTCTCTTTCTCACTCTTTGCATGTCCGTCTCAGAGAGAGGAGAGGCGGAGGGAGAGAGAGGTGGGGAAAGAGAGAGAGAGAGAGAGAGGCAGAGAGAGAGGTGGACAGAGAGAGAGAGAGAGAGAGAGAGAGAGAGAGAGAAGCGAGGAGGCAGCATGCAGCTGGGGTCATGTGAAAACTGAAAATGTCTTCATTATACGGTAACAACCACCCTCGCACGTTCGCTGCTCTACAGTTAAATGGCTAACAACACCATCTGGCCACCTCGGCCTCCCACCACTGCAGCGCCACTGCACTCACCTGCTTGCTGAGTGCGCCCTCTGGTGGGCAGGGAGCGTGGCCCGTCCCCAGCAGCGTTAAAGGCAGCCAGACTGAGCATGTAGGTGGTGTAGCCCGTCAGGTTCTTCAGCTTGACGCTCAGCTCGGGCAGGAACAGCGTGCGGAGCCGCTCTGTCTCGTTCTGCTGCTGGAACTCCCAGAAATAGATCTGCAGAATCATGGAATGACACGGAATGTTTTTTTATCAACAGTTTTCTGAAAAACCTATCAGCGGTGCTCAAACCTTTTCATGTCAATTAAGAACCCCAAATGTATTTGGCTGCCGGACCCCCATGTGAAAATATGTTCTTCCCACAGAAGCAAAGATTTTAGTTAAAATCGTTCAGTAGGAAAGAATATATATTCAAAGATTTTAACACGTTTTCAATTATTTTTCCAAAAATAGCAGATCTACAAACTACAATCTACAAGTGAACGTATCTATCTATATGTTACAGGTCTTAAGTGAGAAACGGGAAAAATGGTGCACAGTAGTCTGACCATCTATGGGTAATTGGGTATGTTTTTGTAACTCTAATAATCAGAGATATAGAGCACCGAAGTCTGACGTCAATATCGGTAGAGGGCGCAAATCCACAGGTTTGTGTACTTTTTATTTGCATTATAATCCCCATAGGGGGATTTTAGATCGCCTCATATAAGAACTGCGTTTCACTCATATGGATATTAAGAATCAACTGACGCTAATGTTACTGCTACTGAATTAGTTACATTTCCGCTAGAAACAGATTGTATCATATATGAGTGACTGACTGTTGCAAACGATACAGAGACACCTCCATCACAATAACGCAGAGACAGCTTGTTTATTTTTGGACCACAACACTTATATGAAATGATTTTAAGATGAGCCCATGTTATTCTCCATGGATAAATTACTTCCGCGAACCAGGGGAATCGAAGGGATGAGCGAGTTACGTCAGGACTTCGGTGCTCTAAAATCCAGGACTTATTGAATGAATAAAACATAATTTGAACTAATTTGTATGGTATGGTTAACACTATTTGGTTGGAGGTGGTCTTCCTACTCTTCCAGTTCCATTGAAAGATTTAGACCCTGGTGTTAGGGCCAACATCAATAAAGTTATTTTTCCTTTTTTTGCTTTAAAGGGCCACTTGCTTTAAAGGACCCCTTTTGCAACCAGATCTTATTTTAATGATGTTTAGGACACAAGAAACACTTTCCTGGGGTTATTATGTATGTATGTGTCTCTAGATATTTTAGTCATGACGCCATGTTCATGACCAATTTGTCATGAAAAAGTGGCCTCACTTCCTTCCTGGACTACATGTTGTCTCAGTAAGACAGCCCACATGGGGTGTCTCCCAACCACAAGTGCACGAAAAAATTATGGATTATGGTCATTGTAGGAATGCAATAATCCAGTCAAACCAAAGCACTAAGACTTGTTTACATCCTATACAAGCCCACAGCACTATTTTTGAAAGACTTTGACAAATCTTAAAGGTATGAGAAGAACTACTGATTGTAGAATGTAAAATCGGCCTCAGGTCTCAATGGCTTAAATTGACGCATAAAGTAAACATAGGGAAGGAAAAAGGTGCCACGTACCTTATAACCCTGGATGTCTCCGTTCTGAGCATCCAGCGGAGGCGGTTCCCATGTGACCTCCAGCTGTGAGGCTGTGGAGGACTGTAGTGCCACGTTCTGTGGTGGGGCGGTGGGCACTAGGAGGATGGCAGACAGGGGCAGAGGGTAAATAACTTGGTTATTACAGCGTAACCTTGTTATGTTCCATCATGGGAGCGAATGCTGATAAGCCCCCTTTCCACCGAAAGAACGTTGGTTCTAGAACTGGTTCCGTTCTAGATTCTTGGAACCGTGGTGCCTTTGGTCCCAGTTCCCAACCAACTTTTAGGCTTCTTAACCAATTCATTTTCAGTGGAAACACTCTGAACTGGTTCAATATTAGGCGGGAAAAAATAACTGCACTGGTTCAACCCTAGTGGAAAATGGGCCATAGTGAGACACCAAACAAATGCTGAGAAAGTAAACAACACACTTTTTATCACTTTTATATACAGTATATATCTATAACATGCAACATATTACTGTACATCGTAGGACACACGGCAAAATGCTGTGTTAATTTAGAGTACTAGCTCACCCAAAAAAAATACTTTTTACATACCACATGAAGCCTTGAATTCATGGAGATTTGTTTTGTTCTTGTTACATTCCTGAGACAATAATTTGACGATCGGTGGAAAGATGCTAATGTCTCCTCCGGTAGGAGACTCCGCAAGTCAACTCTGCCGGTCATCCAATTATTGGCTCATGAATGCGACAACAACAAAATGATCTCTGTGAATTCAAGGCTTCATGGGGTGTGTAATTGATAGAAAATAAATCTTTGTTGGTTGAACTAGTCACAAATGAGTTACAAATGGGAAAAGGTTCCATGTGTACAGTACAAATTCACACTTTTTAACTGGGTACGCGCCACAAACGTACCAGCTTCTCCGACAAACACCTCCTGAGGAGCACTGCTGGGCCCCTCACCCACAGCGTTGTACACGCTGAGACGAATCTCGTAGCGCTTGTGCTTGCTCAGATCTGTGGGGGGAGAGAGAGAGAGAGAGAGAGAGAGAGAGAGAGAGAGAGAGAGAGAGAGCACCAAATTGCCCGCTAATTAGGATTCTTTAGGAGAACACAAACCACAAGCAGCGGGCGAGGCCGCAGAGTGCACGTGCCGCCAAAACATCGTAGCCTGGCGGCGGCGACGCAACACAGCATCGTGAGCTGAACGACAAATGGAGGCAACAATCAAAAAAAGAGGCAGAAGGGCGGGCGGCATTGCGAGGCGCGCAGATTAAAGGACGTGGGCGGGAGGACACGGGAGAGGCGATTTGTCAGTGATTAAAAAGGGACCGAAAACAACCACAGTGGAATAATGACACGAGGGAAGGGGGGGCAGGGGGAGGGGGGGTATGGGGGGTTAGCCTAGTGATGATTAAAAGCAAAAAACACATCACACAAGAGAGAGTCAGCTCTACACAGGCCCTTGGTGGATGCAGCTCAGAGATGATGATATGATACACGCACGCACGCCGCACACGCACACACGCGCACACACGCACACTCGCGCACACCTAATGCAGATGAATATTCAAGCGGCACATTTCATGCGGAAGTGTAAAATGAAACAGATGCTAGAGCGATGCGTGAAAGGCAAATAGTGGAAAAGACGAGCGACTTACTGTCGAGTTCATATTGGGTGAGAGAGGATTCGCTCAGATTCTTCACACTGTAAGGAGCTGGGTGGTGGATGCAGCGCAGGGTGGGGGGGTGGGGTGAGGTGGGGTGGGGTGGGGTGGGGGGGGGTAAGAGAAATAAGAGCGGTTTGCAGGACGGGATGCGAAGAGGGGGGAAAAAGCAGATAAATGACAGAGAAGATTAGCTTTGTCATCTGAGGTTATTTGCATAATAGTCACTGCAGGGCTTAGACATGCTACTGATAACATCAAAGGGATGAAGGAAAAAAAGGATATAAATATATATTCAGCACTTTAAATGCCACTACTTTAAGATTTCTCAAATCTGGGGGATCTGTATTATGCAGGGGACTGTTGTTGGGTACACAACGAGGGTTGGGGGATTGGTAGTCTCACGATGCCAGACTGTTGCCTCTCTCAATTTTCAAATGCTTCTGTCATAACGTCTGGAGAATGGAAGCTCTGATCATGAGCAAGCAATGAAGCCGAAGGGAAGCCTCCTCCCCACTTCCGTTTCGTTTTTACAGTCACGCAAATGTATCTAATATAAATCGAATTCACCTAAGCATAATAGCTTGCTGCTTAGCAGAAATGGAAATTTATATATCCAATATATTTTCGTGAACCGAAATGGCAGCTTCCTTGCTCGGATTTCAGGATGTATAAATTCCAGACTCTCTATAGCATTCGGAGATTGTGGACTAATTGTCTGGCTACGTGAGACTAGGGGTGGGGGGGTGGGGGGGCTGAAGGAGGGCGGTGGTCTCACCGGTGAGCTCAGCCCAGTTGGCTGATGGACTGTTGATGGTGCGGACAGAGAAGCTGCGCAGGCGGTCGTAGTGTAGCTCCCGGTAGCGGACCCTGAAGCCTAGCAGAACACCGTTGATCTGGTCCTCGGCGGGAGGCTGCCACCACAACCAGGAACACAATACATACATCCTGATCAGAGCCATGTAAGGAGAGCACCCGCTTTTTTAATGTTATCAACCGTATAATCATACCGTTATTAACAGTATAATCACCAGTATGTTAACTTCTTATCAAGACCATTCAACGCAGCCAGTACATTTACACATATAATACTGCCTACCTCGAGTAGGGATGAAGTGAAATGACTGATATGAGGTTAAGGGAATTACATGGCCGGTTAAGACTGAGGTTAGGGACGGGTTAGAGCCCAAACCATACCAAAGGATCAGGTCGGGACGAGAAGGTTTTTAAGGTCAACCACACGTCCACACCAATGCAACTCAATGAGTTGCATTTGTGTGGTTGACCTTAAAACGGTTTTGTCCCAAGGAATCCCTACCGGTGTGGTTTGGGCTTTAGGGTTACATTTAGCCGTTACGGTTAATGATAGTAGGACAACGCGTCAGACAATGGCTGACAACAACGTCAGCATGTGGAAATGTCCATTACTGTCTGCATTGAATGGTGTTGAAAACTTTTTGGACTTATTTGTGCATCCCAAAAGTCAAATTAGCCCTTTGGGGGATAACTTTTTCATTAAAATCTTTGTTCGTAGTTACTGCACTTTGGCTTTGTAGAGTGGGTGTACTGTGGTATATTGTATTAGCATACTCTACCTAATACAGATGGATCAAATTAACATTTTACCCCTTCACCCACCCAAAGAACTAAATATGAATCTGGATTGCAGCTTCAAAAATGAAGATTTTACTTGTGTGATAGGTCATTGCAGCACAGCTAAAACACCAGGGCTTTCACTTGCTCACCCTGTCTGACCTTGTGCTACGTACAACTGCTTCATTTTAATGTGGCTAGCGGCTCATTTTAATGTAGCTGCTCTAGGAGTATATCAATGCGGTTATTGCTTATTCAGTGGTTGCACTTGTTGTAAGTCACTCCACACAAGAGCATTATTCTAGACTCTAAAATGGAACTGCAATGCACAGTGTTTCCATCCTAACTATCCATTAGCCACCGCTTCAGGCCAACAATATATATAGATTTAGAAATCCAACCTGCAGGTAATAAAACTGATGCTGCCTTACCTGCCAACGCACCAGTACGGACGTGGTGGTGTGCGGTGTGACAGACAGGATTATAGGGGCTTTGTCTGGGGCTAAGGAAGGCAACAAAGACAAACATAAGGGATTGCGATGTTAATAATCCAACAAAAGCTACATGTAAGGACGGCGATACATAATTCAAACAGACTGCTACAGCGCTAGCTCGAAGGTAAACACACGTACCGGTGCTATTGATTTCAGCCATGCACCGTGGGAACACAAAGTCTAGGCTTGAGTACGCTGTCACGACAGTACAGGTACCAAATACTTTAATCTCGAACCATCAGCTCCTAATGAATTCGATAGTTTACACAACTCTGGCTTAATCTACTTGCGTCTACTGTGAGTCTTAGTAAGCACTGCATTTCTTGTGTTCCTCTGCAAAACAACAGGTTTGTATATTGCTATATCAAGGAGCCCATTGAAAACGAGATGAAGCACCTCAGGGGCTTATTCTAAATTACATTTTGAAATGGAATACACTACATTGTGTCACATTCTTACCATCCTGCAGTGTGGTGATGGCCTCACTCTCCTCGCTGTACTCGCTGTCCCCTATGTCGTTGGTGGCTTTAACCCGGAACTGGTACGACGTGAAGGGCTTTAGCCTGCCAAATGTGAAGCTCTTATTATTAGAAATGTGTATAGTTTTCAATTTTCATTTTCATACAATGGTCCGTTTTGCTGTTTGTTTACCGTAGTGTTAATTTTGTTGCATAAAACTATGGTGAAAGATACCTTTTTCCACTGACGAAAACTACATAAAAACGAAATAGAAACTAAGCTATGATGACTAAAACTACGACTAAATATATTGCCAATTTTGTCAGCAAATAACTGGTACTGGGACTATTGGAGAAGAGATCCAGTAGAAGTAAAAGACATGTCATGCTATGATTGGTTGCACCCACAGGGTTGTTGCGCTCTGAAAATAGCAGATCTAGCAGATCTTCTTTCCACACTCCGCTAAGTATAAATCATGCATTTCAACGCCATCACTACCTGCCAAAATACATTTTAGTCGACTAAATCATCTGTAGACTAAAATATTGTATGTCATTTTGTCGAGTGCAACTAGGCTTAAAGGGAAACTTCACCCTTTTAGCAAAAAAATATATGTTAATGTCGTTTAGAATATTTTGAACACTTTCCTGGGGGTGTGTAATATGTGGTTTTACTGTAGATATTTCAGATTTTAGCAGTGAGCCCAGTGTCTCTGATGTCATCGACACTGGGCTCACTTCCTTCCTGGACTACAATTGAGCCTGAAATATAGCGAGCATTATAAAAACCATAATAATGCGAATACACAGAGGCTACAAAAAACAGGTACAGTCGAGTGTTGCATCCTCAAGTAGTGCTTTGAATGACTCTATAGAGACCAGTTTGTCCTGGACTAAAACTAAATCAAAATTTGGTGTCCAAATCAAACACTGGCGGTGTTTACCGGTCCACCATGTAGGAGCTGGCCTCGTGGTTGACAGAGGCGGACTGGACGGTCCAGTTGCTGTCTGGCAGTTCTCTGTACTGGACCGTGTAATAACGGACCGGGGACAGGCCGTCGCTGCCCGGTTCCCATGACAACAGCACTCTGCGAGCCTGCACCTCCTCCTGAGGCACTACGGGACGACTGGTGGGCTGGGGCCGAGCTGGCGGGACGCACGTGCCGTGCACACACACGCAAACACACACACACACACACACGTCACACACACACACACACAAAACAAACACACCGGATGAAATATTAAATTGTCAATAATTTAAATTGTCAATAATTTAAAGAACCACATTACAAATGCATTGTTTTTTTCTGCCTACCTCGCTTTTCCGTGGTGACCACCAGCGCCTCGGCGGCCTCTCCCCAGCCCTTGCGCGTCTGGGCGGTCAGGCGGAACACATACACCATCTCAGGTTTGAGTCCGGTGGCCGTGTACTGGCGCGCGCTGGGACTCAACACGTCCACCGTGGCCGCGTTGCTATTGGACGAGTTCCTTCTGTGTGTGATCTGATAAGCTAAGGAATGAGGGGGGGTACATTAAGGAGATTGAATGCATTATGCTTTGGGGATTCTCAGTCAAATCTAAAATTGCATCGTTTTTCCTGGTGATGGTGAAACGTGGTGCTGTGTCAGTTCGTAAAGACGAAACGTTCTGGGCAGCTTAAGCGTGTTAACCTCACCAAGGATGATGCCATTTGGCTGGGCGGGAGGCTGCCAGATTAGGCGGACTGAGGTGGTCCTGACTTCAGGGAACAGGATGCCCACTGGAGGCCCTGGCACTGTCAAACAAAATGATGACCAACTGTGTCACAAATGAACTAGACATTTTCACGCGGCAGCCATTTTCCCCTTCTCTCATTTTCCTCTTTCCTCCTAGCTTACCGTCATCCAGGGTCCTCTCCAGAATGGACGGAAAGCTGTTCCTTCCGTCTCCGATGCGTGTGAAGGCCAGGACCTGGATCTCGTACAGGACGTACTTGCCCAGTTCGCTCAGCTGGACACTGTGGCTGGTGTTGCCCTCCACCGTCCAGAACATGGGAGCCGTTTCAGAGTCTTTCTCTTTGTACACCACCTGAGAGAGAGAGAGAGAGACACGCAGGCACGCACGCACGTACGCATATACACACACACACACGCGCGCGCGCGCACAAGAGACACAGCGATGTTATCCAGCCGGGAAGACCAGGGTAATACAATGTTTACAGTGGTGGAAAGTACTGTACTTTTATTTTCAGTATTTCAAAATTTCAGTACTTTTACTTCTACTCCACTATTTCAGAGGCTAATATTGTACTTTTACTCCACTACAATTATTTGAAAACTTGAGTTACTAGTTAGTTACTTTGCAGATTTGGATTATTATTACAAAACATATATAAACCACTTCAGCCCTACATACGTTTCGGCCATTTGAAAATAGATTTTCAAAAGACTTTTATACATTTTTGGCACTTTAAGTACATTTTGATACCAATACTTTTGGATTTTTACTTGTAACGGATTGCTATATAATATATTGCAGTATTGATACTTTGACTTGAGTGAAACAATGTTCCTACTGAGATCTGTTTTGTTGGCGGTGAGCTGTACCTTGTACCCCAGGATGAGGCCGTTGCGGTCAGGCTCGGGGACCTCTCCCCAGCGGACCAGGATGCTGCTGGACGTGGTGGCGAACACAGACACGTTGGTAGGACCGCACGACGGCACTGCAGCGGGGACGGAGGTCAGAGGTCAGAACACCTGTCTGTCTGTCTGTCTGTGTGTCTGTCTGTCTGTCTGTCTACTCTAGTGTTCGTGAGTATGGGACACATTTTCACACCAATTCAGTGCGTGTGTGTGTGTGTGTGTGTGTGTGTGTGTGTGTGTGTGTGTGCGTGCGTGCACACGTGAATGCATAAACACATCCTCACCAGACTCCCTGGTCCTGCCATGGCATGGGGGGCTCCAGGGTCCAGCGCCGATGCCATTGATGGTCTGCACTCTGACCTGGTACTCGGTCCACTCCTCCAGGTCTTCGATGGTGAACTCCCTCTCCAGGCGGTCCATGATGACGTGGGCCAGAACGCCTCCCTTGGAGCCGGCCTTGGAGTACTGCACCCGGTAGCCCAGCAGCTCTGGGTTCCCGTTGTACTCCCACTCTGGCAGAGGCTTTCAGGAACACGGTCAAAACCAGCAGCGTTAATTGGAATGTTTTCATAGTGAAAAGTGAGCCGTAATGGTTTTTCCTGTGTAGGTGTTTTATCAGTGTAACCGACTCTGACAATAACATGAATGGCCATCCTTTCTAATTAGTGTATCTAATTAGTGCCCTTTGTTCCACTGAATCGAAATCGTAATGCTACGGCTACAATGACATTCTAGACAATTATGTGCTTCCAATTTTTTTTTGTCAACTGTTTGCGGAAGGCAACCCCCCGCCCTCCCAACACCCCCCACCCCCCATACAGAAATGGTTTGTTGAGATGAGTGAAGAAGAACTTGACTGGCCTGCACACAGAGCCCCGACCTTAACCTTTAGAATGAATTGGAACGCCGTCCGTGAGCCAGGCCTTAATCGCCCAGCACCTGTGGCTAACCGCTTTCAATGGTCTTGTGGCTGCAATGGCTTTTCACCAGTTGGAACATTCTGCCGCAATTTGCTTCTATTCAACCACGAGAAGCATGTATTAGTGAGGCGAGAGTCACTTCATGTTGGGCCACACAAATTTGGAACACACAATTGTCTAGAATGTCATTGCAGCGGTGGCATTAAGATTCCCTTTCAATGGAACAAAGGGCACTAATTAGAAGCACTAATTAGAAAGGGTGTCCACTGACCTTTCAACATATGGTGTTAGGGTATATTGAGTGTTGAAAAAGTCAAAATGGCATCGCTAAAATGAGTCGTTTGACCATGTACTGAAAGGAATGCAGTGTATAGTGTAGCTAAAGGATTGGGCCTGTTCAATGTGAAAGGGTTTACAAGCATCAGGCGGTGGAACGCACCACCCATCGAAGCCACAGGCTGGTCTCGCTGGCCGTGCGCAGGGTAACGTTGGCGGGAGCGATGTCTGGAGGGGCCTGCAACGTCTGGATCTTCCTGGAGGGCTGACTGGGAAGACTGGTGCCCACTATGTTCACCTGACGCATGCGAAACCTACAGCGAATGGGAAATAAAATGATACTCAGTAACTGTGGCCCTAAGGCCGATGTTTAATTATTGATACAAGCTGGTGAAGAAAAAACACATATACTGTAGCTCTGATCTGTCTGTGTGTCTGTGTGTGTGTGTGTGTGTGTGTGTGCGTGCACCTGTAGAACGTATAGGGGTTCAAGTCCAGGACCTCCAATGATCTGGCATCAGGCTCGTTAGACAGCTGATGTACTGTGACCCATTCCTCGTTCTCTCCTATTACACCAACCTGACACACACACGCACGCACACACACACACACACACACACACACACACACACACACACACACACACACACACACACACACACACACACACACACACACACACACACACACACACACACACACACACACACACACACACACACACACACACACACACACACACACACACACACACACACACACACACACACACACACACACACACACGCACACAGGGAACAGGAGGGATGACATCCTCTGACAACAAGCCAGCTGCTACTTCTGAATCGTTTTGCATCACGGCGCTATAATGCATTAGAAATGCTCGCAAGATGGTTCTTCTCACACATATATAGGGGTATATATTACATTCTGAGTCTTACCTGGGCTTCTACCTGCCAGCGGGAGATGGAGGTCTTGCCGTCATAACCAGGTTTGTACTGCAGCGTGACGGAGCGTGGGCCGATGTTGGAAATGGCTATATTGGTGGGCGGACCAGGCATCTCTACAGGGGACGAGAGAGACGACACAAACATCATAGCGTTTCTCCCCACTTCAAATGAAACCAGAATCGCAAGAGGCACTGCATAGCTGTTGGCCTCACAAAGCACTGCTTATAGGATAAGTTCACAACAAGTCTGTCTCCAAACGCCCAACTAGAGACTGATGACAATCTCCCAGTGTTCCTCGCTAACACTGGCTGGAAACACTTTATGTCTTTAGGCCAGTTTCCAACACAGTGTCCATAGGTTTGTTTGCAGCGTTCTCCCCACTTTTCCAGCAACTATCTTGTATTCAGAACTCCCCAGATGTATCAGTAGGAGGTGGACATGTAATTTAGATAGGTAATTTAGATAGCATGTTATGTAGACAGATCATTGTTAACCTGGCATCCTATAGTGTATAGTTTCAATGTACAGATTGTTTCTTTTGGATATTGTATTGTAAATCGCTCTGGATTCAGTTTAAATGCCAAAATTGTAAATTGCAGATCTCTGATAGTCTTGCAACATTTGTGCAACGGTTGTACAATTAACACTACTTTTGCCTGGGAATTCTTCCAAATACAAGCGCTAGAGTGCCAAGCAGATGGGCAGATTTTACTCTTAGCCTTCCATTTCCATGCACCAAAACCGGGAGGTATAAAATGTTCTATTATTACCTTGCGTTACCTCGTCTGATCTCTCTTTAGAAGTGTTAAACTTAATATTCCAAACGAGATATTCCAAGTCCGAAATTAGGACAGAACATCAGCCTTCTGATCAAAACCATGGACAGCGCCGTAGATTCAGAGATAATAGCTTTTGTGAATGGCTGTGCGCAAAACATGTCCCAGGAGCTCTGACCAAGAGGCATTGACTAGCAAACGGGGGCTGTCAAAAAATGGATTACAGCGATCCCGTTGTATATCATTAAAAGGGACCTAGACGTGTATACACATCCTCAGCAGTGTTAACATATGGAGCGACTAATTGTTGTGAGGTCGGTCGGGTGGGTCACCCTTCAACAGACAACAGCTAACCTGGCGGCACGCCGGAGGAGATGGTGGAGGACGACAGCTGTCCCTGGCCCTTGGCGGTCATGCCCGCCACCTGGATGGTGTAGGTGGTGAGGGCGGTGAGGCCCGTCACCCTGTAGTCCTGGGTCAGGTTGGGCAGGTAGTGGGTGACCCGGGTGTTGGTCCTGTTGAACTCCTCCCAGGAGATACGGTAGCCTGATGGCCGGGGTGGAAAAAAGAAACCCAGTTACTGTATTATGTCATTTTCACACCGTATACATCCGCTTTATGGGCCATATATATACACCGAGAAACAACAGAGCAGGTGGAAAAAGTACTCACATTCTATACTTAAGTAAAAGTATCAGTACTGCAATGTAGAAAGTAAAAGTCCTGAATTCCAAATTTACTCGAGTAAAAGACTAAAAGTACAAAAGTATTGGCATCAAAATGTACTTAAAGTATCAAAAGTAAAAGTACACATTATCCTGTTTCACAGGTTTTCAAATGTATAAAATGTTAATAAACATTTTGAAAAAAGCACACAATGCGTCACATCACGATGCATTGTGAGCTTGTAGATCGGCAATTTTCAAATGGCCAAAATATAGGGCTGAAGTGGTTATTATATGGTATGTTTTGCAATAATATTCAAATTCTACAAAGTAACTAGTAACTAAAGTTCCCAAATTATTGTAGTGGAGTAACACTACTATATTTGCCACTGAGATGTAGTGGGGTAGATTAGTGAAAATTGTAAAAAAAATATACCTCAAAGTACAGCACGTAGTAAATGTACTTTGTTACTTTACAGTTTACACCACTGCAACAGAGAGGATATCTTTAATGGTAGTAGGATACCTGTGAGGATATCTTTAATGGTAGTAGGATACCTGTGGGGATATCTTTAATGGTAGTAGGATACCTGTGAGGATATCTTTAATGGTAGTAGGATACCTGTGAGGATATCTTTAATGGTAGTAGGATACCTGTGAGGATATCTTTAATGGTATTAGGATACCTGTGAGGATGCCGTTTCTCTCCTGTGGGTCTTTCCAGCTGACTTTGAGCGACGTGTCCAGGATCTCTGTGAAGCTCAGGTGACCCACGGCACCAGGAGCTGCACACACACAAACCAGAGCAACCCATTTGAACAATGACAAAATAAATCAAGATGCTTCAGGTTCAAAAAGGGTTTTAAAGATCTATACATTCATCCAATCAGGCGCCCTTTTACAGTGTCAATTTATTAGTGTTCCAATGTTGTCCACTCATTTCTTTGTTCTCTCCCCAGATTGGATAAAATGACATTCTGAACATGAAAATGCATCTTCTGTTCCCTAAAGAATGGAAGAGACGGCCTGGGCCGGCCTAGCGGTCCAGGCACCTAGGCTGGTAATCCAGCCTGACAGTGTATCGCGGGTTCGAGTCCCGATCCTGACAAACTTTGCTGCATGTCTTCCCCCCATCTCTCTACCTGTTTCCTCTGGACCATACACAGTAATGTATCCATTTGTTACTCTGAGAGTGTACAAATGTAACCACACGGACCCACACAAGGTTCCATATTTTGTGCAATCTCAGCATTAAATGGACTTACTATCCTCGTGGGTGCGTATTCGCTGAGGCGGGCTGCGGGGCCCGTCTCCCGGGGTGGTGAAACACAGCACCGAGGTGTAGTATTCGGTGAACTTGTTCAGGCCCGGGACGTAGCCCGCGTGAACGCTGTCCTGGAAGTTGGGGCGCGCCATCACCACGGTGACCTCGTCCTCGCGGTCCACTTCCCACGCCAACAGCTGCGGGAGAGGTGGAACATCAAAATGGGCGAGCAGGGGAAAACAAGAATGGCCTTTCACGCTCTGTGATTCTGACAGAGAGAACCGATGCCTCGCTCGCCAACGAGCAGTCAGGTAAATTGGTGACATGACAAAATGTCAATCGATGCTTGTTTTGACAGCGCGCTGCTCTCTACTGTTTCCGCCCACTAGAGGGCAGTGTGGCACACAGTAGCGAGCCCACTGACTCACCTTGTATCCCTGGTTGATCCCGTTGATGAACTGAGGGGAGGGAGCGCTCCATGTAAAACGAATGGCGGTGGAGTTGACAGCCTCGGCTTGCACGTTCCCTGGTGGCACGGTCGGCACTGAGCCACAGGATGAATAGAAAGGACAGAGAGACAGAGAGAGGAGATAGAGAGAATGATAAACACGAGAGAGTAGAGAGAGAGAGAGAGAGAGAGAGCGAGAGAGAGTGAGATGAGTTCATAAGAAATGCACAGCAAGTAGAGGCAGGTGGTTGTTTGCCGGTCTTGTTTATGTTGGTGTGAATGCCCAGGAGTGCTCGGTTTGAAAGGTGACACAGTAAGTGAAGCTGACTGGGCAGTTTTTTTGTGGCCACTCTTTCCTACTACGTTGTAGGTCATCTCGGAATATATTTGAATCTGCTTAACGCCACGTAAATATACTCTATACTTGACCGGGTTTGGCTCTGTAGCCTACCTGGTCTGCTCTTTTTTGAAGCCCCTCCTATGTCCGTTGAGGGTGTGTGTAAACACAAACATTGTCCTTACACAAACATTGAATGCCATTGATAATGAATGGCCTCCTTGCAGCGTCCACTCTGTGACCATGTGGCTGTAGACTCACCTCCTTGAAGCGTCCACTCTGTGACCATGTGGCTGTAGACTCACCTCCTTGCAGCGTCCACTCTGTGACCTTGTGGCTGTAGACTCACCTCCTTGCAGCGTCCACTCAGTGACCTTGTGGCTGTAGACTCACCTCCTTGCAGCGTCCACTCAGTGACCTTGTGGCTGTAGACTCACCTCCTTGCAGCGTCCACTCAGTGACCTTGTGGCTGTAGACTCACCTCCTTGCAGCGTCCACTCAGTGACCTTGTGGCTGTAGACTCACCTCCTTGCAGCGTCCACTCAGTGACCTTGTGGCTGTAGACTCACCTCCTTGAAGCGTCCACTCAGTGACCTTGTGGCTGTAGACTCACCTCCTTGAAGCGTCCACTCAGTGACCTTGTGGCTGTAGACTCACCTCCTTGAAGCGTCCACTCAGTGACCTTGTGGCTGTAGATGCCGCGGCCCGCTCCATTGTAGGCGGCCACCTCCATCTCATAGTTGGTCCAGATGATCAGGTCCTCCAGCAGCAGACTGGTCTGGTCTGGGCTGGTGATGTTCTTGATCTGACAGTCCACCGGAAGACCAGACAGGCAATACCTACGGTGAAGGAAAGAGAAAAAAGTAATGTATACTATTATGTATAACGGCCAGTGGTGTGAAGTAATTAAGTAGATTTACTCAAGTACTGTACTTGACACATTCCCCTGCACCGCTGACGTAGATCAAGTCTAATCCAGCGGTTTGCTAAGCAACAGATACAACAGGAAATTGAATGTAACTGAAATTTTCACTTGCCGTACGCCTCCACGTTATGAGATCCAGAAAAATGCTTTTATCTCAGATCATTTTCCCAGATTGCGTTTTTGGTAAAAAAGAAAAACTCTATGATCGTGGCCACAACATGTATTTTCCGGGTGAAATAAAAGACAATCATCTGTCACAAGTTCACAACACACAGCGTTTACATCCGTCTCGTGTCCTGGTGGACTATTTCCAATGTTCAATACTTTTACTTCTACTCCACTACATCACTGAGGAAAACGTACTTTTACTCTACTACAATTATTTGTTGAAAAGTTTAGTTTTACTAGTTACTTTTTAGATTTGTGTTATAAATTATAAATGAACCACTTAAGGTCTATATATATTTTGACTATTTGAAAATAGTATAAAATTATACTTTTACTCAAACATTTCAGTACTTCTTCCGCCACTGATAACAGCCGCAAAATACATGGGGAGAGGGGCAGTGTGACTGTGAGTGATGGGGAGAAGGGCGGGTGTGACTGTGGATATAAAGATATGGGGAGAGGGGCGGGGGTGTGTGACTGTGGATATAAAGATATGGGGAGAGGGGCGGGGGTGTGTGACTGTGGATATAAAGATATGGGGAGAGGGGCGGGGGGGGGGGGTGGGTGACTGTGAGCGCAGATTCTCAACAATAGAACGAGGGGGAAGCAACGCAATCCCGTGAGGAACTACATAAAGAGGTGATAGGGAGAGAGAGGGAGAGGTGTAATTGGGACCAATTATGCTTTCGCGGCACTGAGATGAGAGTTAGCAGAACAGTGTGATTCAGATTGGAGTTATTATCACATCTGAATAGCGACGGCCCCGAGACAGAGAGTGCTCAGTAGGAAGGAATCAGCCAGGGGATTTCTTTCTTTCTTTTGTCGTCAGACCTGATAATGTAGCCTTGGAGCGGACCATTCTGGTGGCTCTCCGGGGGTGGCTGCCACTGGATCATAATGGACTGGTTGGTGCGGCCGCTGGCGATCATGGTCTGTGGCGGGGCACTGGGTGGCTCTTCTGGGAGAGACAGTCTGATGGAGGGGAGAGAGAGAGAGAGAGAGAGAGAGGCGGACAGATCAGGAGGGTTAAAAAAACATGCATTAATTATCCATAGCTTCTGCATATTTCTAAGTCATTTCATCATAAAAAATGATGTGAGAAATTGGGGCAGTACAAAGCGAGGTTGGTTTGGTCAAGGAAGGAGTCTCACTGCGCCTGTATCCAATAGATATGTCTTGGTAATGCTGTTCTCTGAGGGGCGAGTTACTACTGCAGCTTGACAAGAATTAAAGAGGTCTTGGTTAGGACTGGCCAGAATGACCAAATTAAAGAGAGACAGAGGGAGATCAGACAGAGACAGAGAGAGAGAGAGATGCACACACGCACACGCACACACACACATGCACATGCGCGCACGCGCACGCACACACACACACACACACACACACACACACACACACACACACACACACACACACACACACACACACACACACACACACACACACACACACACACACACACACACACACACACACACACGGACACTGACACACACTTTTCAGTCTTGTGTCCTATTAATTATTCTTTTACTTGATGGTTTCCCTTTGTACAGTACTTTGTAGATGCCTTGGAAATACTCCATGTAACTTTCCTTAAAATAAAACAGGTTGCAATGAACTGAATACTGCAGTTGGACTTAATAGAAGGAATTGGAAAGATAGGGAGAGAGAGGAGAGAGATGAGAGAGAGAGACAAAGAGAGATGTGGCTAGACTTTGCTTTTTAAGCTTGACTTTGTCAATTTAAGACATCAATTTTTGACATCTTGATTTGTTCTCGGTCGAGCCTGAGTGCCGCGCCGTGCCGAGATGAAACAGGCTGTTTAGGATCAAAGAGGCATGGGGGGCTTCAAATCCCCACGCTGGGAATTCCAGTCTGTCTGAAGTTCTGACGAAGAGTAAAGACGAAATAGTTAGGCTGAGGTGGTGAAAGAGAGAGGCAGAGAGAGAGAGAGAGACAGATGAAGCTGGGTCAGTGCACCCATCAAGTCTTCACAAAGCACAATTTCAGCTCATTCACAGTTATCTGTTGAAAAGAGCTGTCGTCCCCATGAAGTCTCATCTCCCAGTCATTCCCCTCAGGAACGAAACCCCCAAAAAGAGGGCTTAGACTAAGAGGAAATAACCAACGAGACTGGATGACATAGACGAGATGTGGGGGAAAAAAGAACAGGCTGTACCAGAACCATATAAAAGTCCTCAAAGCGTCAGATTGTTACGTTCTCCTGGGTGTTATACTGTGAAGTTGCGCTAAACTAAGGACATAAGAACGTTATCAGATTAGAAACAGCATTCTGAAGTATAGTCTCTACCCACCGCTCTGTCTCCTTGCTGAACTGGCCCCTCCCCACGTCGTTGACGGCGCACAGGCGGAACTGGTAGGAGCGCGCTGGGATGAGCCCGCTCACCGTGGAGCCAGTGGACTCTGGCTCTACGTTAGCTAACAACACCGTCCATGGAGCATCTACAACCCATGGATGGAGACATTAGTTCATTATGGATGGATGCATGGATGGATGGATGGATGGATGGATGGATGGATGGATGGATGGATGGATGGATGGGTGGGTGGGTGGGTGGGTGGGTGGAAGGATGGATGGATGGGTGGGTGGGTGGGTGGGTGGGTGAATGGATGGATGGATGGAAAGTGAATGAATGAATGAATAGTGAACGAACAAATTAATTAATTAATGGATGAATGAATGAATAGATGTATGGTAAACAAATGAATGGATAGATGGATGGATGAACAGAACAGAACAGAACAGAACAGAACAGAACAGAACAGAACAGAACAGAACAGAGAACAGAGCAGAGAACAGAACAGAGCAGAGCAGAGAACAGAGCAGAGCAGAGCAGAACAGAGCAGAGCAGAGCAGAGCAGAGCAGAACAGAACAGAACAGAACAGAGCAGAGCAGAACAGAGAACAGAGCAGAGCAGAGCAGAGAACAGAGCAGAGCAGAGAACAGAACAGAGCAGAGCAGAGAACAGCAGAGCAGAACAGAGCAGAGCAGAACAGAACAGAACAGAACAGAGCAGAGCAGAGCAGAGCAGAACAGAACAGAACAGAGCAGAACAGAACAGAACAGAGCAGAACAGAGCAGAGCAGAACAGAGAACATTCTCAGGATAATCCCACAGTGTTCAGCAGTATTATGAACCCAAATCCACACAGAGTGCATCGCAGCGTGAAGCCTGCTGTAGCCGGAGACTAATCTCAATTAACCAGTGGTGTAAAGTACACCATACTCAAGTACTGTACACTGTACTGTGTAAGTGCAATTTTGAGGTACTTTTACTTTACTAGAGTATTTCCCAATTTGCAATACTTTTATGTCTACTCCAGTAGAAGGCAAATATTGTACTTTTACTCCACTACAATTATTTGAAAACGTTTAGTTATACTATTTACTTTTAATTTAGATTAATATTACACACCATATACCATAGATTAGCCACTTCAGACTATACACTTTGGCTATTTGAAAATAGCCAATCTACAAGCTCAGTACCTTTGGTACTTTAAGTATATTTTAATGCTGAAACGATTGTAACAGAGTCTTTGTTTTTTACAATGTTGTATTGATACTTTAACTAAAATAAAAAGTACTCAAATAAAACATTTGACTACTATTTCCACCATTGCAAATAGTTCACCCTTAAAGTGACTTGTTTTCTAGCAATTACTCACCCCATGGAGACTTGAATAGGTATTTTTTTAGTTTTTGTTGCATTCCTAAGCCAATCATTTTATGACCAGCATGCAGTGGTCATAAAACAATTGTTCAAAAGGGTTAGAAAATCGTGGGATAAAAAATTATAATCCATGAATTCATGTCTCCATGGGGTGAGTAATCGATCGAAAACAAGTCATTTTGAGGGTGAACTATCCCTTAACTTACTAACTATCCCTCCACTTACTAACCCTAAGCAGACGTACTGTGTGTCTCCACACTCCACAGAGCAGACTTACTGTTCTCAGACACCTCCAGGATGTAGCGGATCAGGGGGCTGTTGCCGTCGAAAGCCTGCGCCCACGTCAGGTTGATGGCCCTCCTCTCCGTGGCACTCAGAGCGGCTAGCGGGTTCTCTGGAGCGTGGGGCAACTGCCTGTATGAGGGATTATTATGTTGATGCGTGTGTGAGTGTATAAATCGGCTCTGTCGGCTGGGAACCTCATCCTCGTCCAAAACTGTTCACATTCAAGATTAGCAAAAGTAGCAGATCTGTTTGTGCCACGTTTCCTATATATATACAGTATACTGTATATATATACAGTATATATATTATTATTATTTTTTTGGGGGGGGGGCATTTTATACCTTTATTTGATACAGTAGACAGGAGACTGTAGAATGACAGAAAGAAAAGGAAGAGTGACACGTAGCAAAGGTCCTCAGGATTCAAACGTGTGACACGCTGTCAAGCTGGATAAGCAGCCTATAGGTGCCCTTTACGCTAAATATCTATGCGGCGTTTCAGAGTATGGGTTCAGACTCCCATTGGCTTAGGAGGCAGCCAATCATGACTAGCACTTGCACTAGCGACTGTAAGCCAGGTTTACACCTGGCAAAAAATCAAAATCAACACTGCAAGACGCAACACTAAGTAATGAGAGATTGAGATGAGGTGGGAGGGAGAGGAGACAGCGTAGCCGCCGTGTGGCACCATACCTGACTCGGAGGTGGGCGCTGCGGGAGTCGTTCCCCCCCACCGAGGTCACCCTGCAGGTGTATGTTCCGATGTCGCCCGACCACGTCTGGGAGATGTGAAGGGTCCCGTCGGGATCCAGCCGCAGGCGCGGAGACACGCTCACGTCAATCAACGAGCCGCTCTTGTCCCACACGTGCCTAGGGAACGCATAGTACATGTGAGTGCATACTGCACACACATTTGAATTCTTATATTTATACACACACACACACACACACACACACACACACACACACACACACACACTGTGACAGGCACACGGTGGTGACAGTGTGCTGTGCTCGGTTCAGACAACAAAACACAGAAGGTGTTACCGTGTTGATACCATATGGAACATGTTGTGGGGCTGCTGGCAATGTGATATGAATAATGTCTCTGTCTCTCACATACAGTACAGTACACATCACATACATGACATGACACCTGACCACATGCGTCTCCCTCTCCATCTCTCTCTGGCTCTCAGTCTCGCTCTCAAATGGTGGAAAGTGGTGGTGGAAAGTACATTTTACTTAAGTTCTGTACACTTTTTATGTATTTGTACTGTACTTTGCTTGAGAATTTCCAATACTTTCACTCTACTACATCTCGGATCCAAATATTGCACTTTTACTCCACTACATTCATTTGAAAACTTTAGTTACTATAGTTACTTTGTAGATTTTGACTACAAGCTGCGTCGCGATGTGGCGTATTGTGAGCTTGTAGATCTTCTATTATCAAATGATTTTTATAAGGGGCATTCTGCATAATGAATGAGTACTTTTACTTTTTGATGTCAATACATTTATACTTTTACTCAAGTGCATTTTGAATTCCTGACTTTTACTTGTAACAGAGTACTTCTATATTGCAGTATTGGTACTATTACTTATGTAAAATAGTACTTTATCCACCACTGCTTGCTCACACACACACACACACACACACACACACACACACACACACACACACACACACACACACACACACACACACACACACACACACACACACACACACACACACACACACACACACACACACACACACACACACACACACACACACACACACACACACACACACACACACACACACACACACAGAACTTCCCAATGATTAATTGAGACTGTTTGGGCTCTCCAGCTAATCTCTTCTGTGTTGTGTTTAATTAAAGGCGCTGTCTGAAGTTATTACTCTGTTTACATATTCATCTGTTTACCCCGCGATCCGATCAATGCCAAGGCCCCACAGGTGACAGGCACTCTAATCACTGGGCTCCACAGACATCACTCCACACCCTCTGAGACAGATGCAAATACTCTGCACTCCATCACAGTCAAGACTGTCTGGGGGGTGCCCGAGAAAAAGAGGCCGGCTAATTCCTCAAACTGACCATAAGAGGTCACCTTAGGAGCGGATAAACGCTGCAAGATTGTCGCACAGATTTCACCAGCTTATTAACCATAGGGGATATTAGCCAAAAATAGCCCGATCTGCAAGCTTTTAGATCGGCAAAGAAATTTGCTGTAAAGAGACAAAAAAGTACAGTTGCAAGTTAACCGCTTTTTCCCCAAGAATAGAGAGTTTCAGTGGTTAAGAACAACATTAGAATAGAGAGTTTCAGTGGTTAAGAACAACATTAGAATAGAGAGTTTCAGTGGTTAAGAACAACATTAGAATAGAGAGTTTCAGTGGTTAAGAACAACATTGCCATTCCTGGCCCTTGTTTTGGAAACCAAAAAGATGCTGCCCCATCTGGCGGAGTCAGGTTACATTAATCCCACCTCAAAAGAAATGTGTGTGACAGCTTATAAATGCGGCTGCATTGTTAGAAAATTATGTCAGCTTTCAACGTAATCCTTTAATCTCGTACAGTGGAGTGAAAATAAATAAAATAAACATAAACCTTACTTGAAAAAAGAAATACAAAAAGAAATACAAAATCCTTACTTGACAGTGACGCTGGGGTCGTGGGTCACGCCGCAGGTCATAACAGCCTTGGTTCCTTTGATGACGCTCTGATCCTGAGGGGGCTTGGTGATACGGGTCCGCGCTGTGGGAACACACGGCAAGGTCACACATCACAGTCTCTTGTTTGAACGGCTGATTGAACTGAGGCAGCTGAGTTTACACTGGATTCACTCCCAGCTTTGTCTAGCTTTGTTGCCTGATCCAGCCTAACACTAGTGGAGTTTTTTTTTTTTCCCTTTTTTCTTTTTCTTTTTTTCCCCCGCATCGCTCGGATGTATGGTGCAGAGAGCCTGTGATGCAATTCACTCAAAAATAACATTAATAGTATGCCCTGTGTACATGCATTCATAAACTATTGATGATGACCGAAAGGGCAACCTCTCCAGGAAATGAAAGAAACAAAAGACTATTTTCCATTGACATGAATTTGACATTTTCAATGTTTTGGGCTTGTTTTCGTGGTCGGGATTCCTTTGTTTTATATGTTTCTTCGGGGCTGCAATAAAATATGTACGCCTTGCGGTAGTAGTAGGGTAATATAAACCTGGTTTGTGTTCTACTGACCCCAGACCAGCAAGTCAGAGGCAGCCTCGTCAATGCCCCTGGAGTTACTGGCCATGCAGGTGTAGGTGCCAGCGTCCGACAGGTGGGACGGGCTGATCAGCAGGCTGCCTGACTCCAGCAGGGTGTACCTGGGCAGCTGGACCGAGCCACTGGCCAGCACACGCTCCCCTGCGGGGGGAGACGGAAGGGGGGGGCAGATATAGTCCAAAGCGTTACATTTCAGTACCTACTTTTCAGTGGTTCAATATAAAACCCACTAACACTTTCACATTTGTTTTCAAAAAAATAATCTAAAATGTCAAAATGAACAGATGAAAATGCGATGCAATATTTTCAGTGTGCGACACCGACGTACAACAGAGAAGAAATGAAGCTTTTGAACGTTGTGAATGAGAGAAATCACAGCAATTATCTTAGTTAGAGAAACGTCCTGGGAGAGAACTACATGCAAATAAAAATAAAACCTTGCTTTAGAGAAGGAGAGAGGGGAAAAACCAACCCCTCATTTTCTAGGAATGGTGCATACAGTTTGCCTGCCATTTTGTCTCTATATTTCTGCTCTGACAGGATGGCAATGTGCTATAATAATGTACGGCTGCCCCGTGCTACGAGCCAACCCACCTTTCTGCCAGGTGATGGCTGGCCGCGGGGCTCCGGAGGTCTCGCAGTGGAGAATGACTGACATGCCGTCAATCACCGCGCTGTCCGCCGGCCCGGCAGTGATGTTGGGAGCGATACCTGGTGCAGGAGGAGGTCATTCACACAAGCACGCACGCACGCACGCACGCACGCATGCACACGCACACGCACACACACACACACACACACACACACACACACACACACACACACACACACACACAACCAACACGCAGTCAGAGCTGATAATGAGACATGAATTAAATAGATTTTCTCTCTAACAAAGCAGACAATGGCTCAGAGCTTAATAGAGCCATAAGATGTTAACGAAGGGGCTTCTGCAAGGTCTCGTTTCGTGCAAGTTGGCGCGGGGGACATGACATTCCTGCTTTGGCTCTCGCTCTTTCTCTTGTGCAAAATAGCCAATAATTGCCCCAGCGTTTGAGGTGACAAGCCTGTCACTGTTAAGGGAACGAGATAGAGAGGATGGGTGCCGGAGGCGAAGAGGACGAGATAGAGAACAGGAGAAGGGACGAGAAGAGAAGAAAAGAAAAGAGGACGTGTAGAGAAGAATTAATACGAAAAAAGAGGGGAGGGGAGAGGAGAAGAGGAGAGGATTGAAGCGGAGACGTGGGAGACATACTATACTGACATACTTTAGGGCAGTGGTTCTCAAAGGGGTCCTTCCAGGTTCCCCAGCTAAAAAGTTACAGTTTTTCACGATTGTCAACACACAAAAACCTTCACTTCATGTACCTAATCGCTCGACACAATTTGCACAACATCACACTCCCTTATCTGCATTAGACTCTGACTTTCCTTCTTTACACTCTGGACAACAAGGTAATGTGTAATTGACATCAAACACTACACACAATGTTCAGTTGTTGCAAACACTTCTCACATAAAATCTCAAAGCATCAACCTACATCACACAAATAGTCAAATCTCTAAACATTCAGATCAATGAGAATGAATGAATTAATTAATGCTATTTGCAATCAGGACTGTTGGGTGAGCAATGGAGAACCTTGAATAGATCGACAACCAGATAAGGAGATTGGTAAGAGTGAGAGGAGGACGAGGTAGAGGAGTAGGTGGACAGAGAGAAGGAGGAGGAGGGAGAGGAGGCCAAGGAGGAGGAGGAGGGATAGGAAGAGGAAGAGGAGAAAGAAGAAGGAGAACGGTCATATCTAATGAGATTCGGGCAACTGTGGTTGACCATGTGCTCAATCATGGTTTGACCATGAGCCAGAGGGTCCAACCCAATCTCAGCCACTACACAGTTGATGGCATCATTAGAACATTTTTCTGTTTTATTCCTTCCACCATATTCTCCTTTCCTGAAGTTATTTTCAGCTTTGAGGTAGAAGGTATATGAATGGAACCCACAGAGCTGGCTCGAGCCGGCTTTGAGCAGGCTGGTTTATTGTAAAAAAAAAAAAAAGAAGAAAGAGAAAAGAAAAGAAAGAAAACATTTTTTCAGTGTGCTGTTTGACTATGAAAACGTAGGCCTACCCGGAGTCATTTTACAAAAGGAGAAATGGCTCATTCTCCAGAGTCATTGTCATGTGTGTTCCATTTCTATGATTGTTTACCAAATGAAAACACAAGTTCCATTTTGGGAGCAGTTAAGAGATTTGATGGCAAAGAGTCATCATGGAAAAGGAGAGTCAGGGTTTAGCATTTTGTGTGTGTGGTTTTCAGTTTTGAGAATGCCGTTTTGAAAAACGCGTGTTAACAATCGTGAAAAACTGTAATAATCACAATCTTATTACTGTAACCACTTTTTCCATTTACATGTTGGCTATTCAAAAATAGCAGATCTACAAATTCACAGGTTGCACATCTGCTATTTTTTATTTAAAACATATCGAAGAGAAGAGACAAGACGAGACGAGACGAGACGAGAAGAGAAGAGAAGAGAAGAGAAGAGAAGAGAAGAGAAAGAGAAGACTGTTTCTTTTAGGAATGTAGGTGTGTTTGCTGACGTACTGGTGACAGCCAGGTAGGTGTTGGTCTGAATCTCTCCCGCCAGGTTACGGGCAAAGCACTGGAACATGCCGGTGTCGTCTGGCAGGAGGCCGTTGATCTGCAGGCTGCCTCCCACCAACACCCTGTACCTGGGGATCTTCACTGGACTGATGGCCACCGCGTCTTTATACCACACTATGTCCGGCTGAGGTGTGCCTGATATCACAGTGGCGGAAAAAGTACTCACACAATCAAGACTGCAATGTAAAAGTCAAGAATTAAAAATGTACTTACAAAAAGTACTGGCATAAAATGTTGGCCTACTTAAAATGATGGAAAGTAGAAAGTAATCATTATGCAGTTTTCAAAAGGATAAAATTGATTCAAAAATATATTTTTTTATCTCTCTCTCTCTCTCTGTCACATGAGAACAAACCATCTCACAGCAAAAAAAAAAAAAAAACACCTCTGACCTCGTGCCTGGCAGGGGATGTCCACCACCTTCTCCATCTCTGCGCTGATGTGAGTCGGGGGTTCTTTGACGAACAAAGGATGTTCTGTAGGACAAAACAAAACAATATGAGTAAAACACTTCTACACTCACCATTATTAATGCTCCTTGATCCTCTGATGTTGCGGCTGTTGTTAAGACATAAAAGCACCAGCCAAATATCTAATAGTGAAATGCCCATTTAGAAAACAACCGCCCGTCTGTATGACCGTCCATGTAGTTGGAGGTCAAGAAATTCAACAGAAAAGGGGACTTACCGGTACTTAGAATCTCAAGAGGGGGGAGTGCACCGGATTGTCTGGTTGACTCATTATTATTAGGACATTATTAGTAGTCAATGGACCATTGGTTGAGAAACAGTGATACATAGCAATTAGGCATGTAACGATATATCGTATATCGATATTAATCCCGACGATATGAATCGATTTATTCAAATAAAAAATTCTAGTGAATTATGGTGTGTGTGATATGAAATGTGAGCTTTAATCATATTCAAGTGCTTTTGGAGAGAAATGAGACTTTCAGTAGTAGAGCACTGTAGAGGGGAGCTGTGTGTCTGTGACTGCCCAGGTGATGGTCGTTGATGCTCATTTATACATCAAGGAAGGCAATTATGTTTCTGCACTGTCAAATAGATCTAGATCTATCCTAAGATGCCATCAAAGAAAGCTTTTTTTACACGTTAACTCGAGTTAGGTTCTAAACAAGAAAGCATGTTTACAGTTGTTGCACAGAAATGGAGGGATGAAGAAATTGTACAGAAATGAGACAGACTCCATGCAGTCACTTTCAGTAGTTGAGTTCTGTAGAGGGGAGCTGTGTGTCTGTGACTGTGCCCAGGGGATGGTCGTTGATGCTCATTAATAAATCAAGGAAGGTCATTATGTTGAACTGCACTGTCAAAAATAATGCTACTTCTTTTACAATGTAGTTAAATAGAAAATGTGGAATATTTTATATTTTTTTCTGGAAAATATTTTTTGTTTAAAATATCGTGAAAAATCGTATCGTGATACGAATCGTACGTGATTGGGTGAATCGTTACATGCCTAATAGCAATGTTACAAAAGCACAAATCTTAGCCCATAATCCCCACCCTGGTCCCCAGGTTGATTCTAAGTCGGGGTGGTGGTCCCTCGTTCACAATCAGTTCAAATTAAAACCCCTGGTCTATGACATTATGTATGTCTCCAAATCTGGGCATGGTTTCAGCCTGATCAGTGTCCCATTGACTTCCATTATGAAATTAATCCAGTAGTTACTTCTGTGGCCTACCGGCAGTGTGCACAAGATATGATTCACATACAGTAGACACAATTTACAATTTAGGCATTTAGCAGACGCTCTTAATCCAGAGCTTCTCACAGTAAGCAAGAACAACACATGGTAATCCATCAAATACATAGAACACACAGACTGATCTCGGCTAGACACCTGCAGAGCCATGTTGTAAAAATGCACTATAAATACCCGTGTCAGCATGGCTCTGTGATCTACTGCTATGAAGGTGTTGGCCAACCCAGAAGTTACCCCCCACCATGAGCTCCCACCACAGATTTCCAATGGGACTTTTTGGGGTTTTGAAGAAACTAAGAAAGAATTTCATAGCTCAGTAGTAGGCATACCATATTCTGAATTACCAAAAAAAGGACACATGTGCGTGTGCATGTGCATGTGTCGTGCGTGATTCTGTTTGAATTAAATTCAGATGTCAAAATAATCTATAACAAAAACGTTATGCTCCTAAATTTGATCAAATATGCTCTATATTAGTTATGTATTTATTTAAAGGTGTGATCCAAGGACCCTCATGGTTCCTTGAGGGGGTTCTAAATCGACCATTATAGGTCTGTAACTCTGAGAGTGTAACACATGGACCCAAATGGACCCTTAGGCTTACAGGTCTGTAACTCTGAGAGTTTACAAATGGAACCAAATCATGGACCCTTACAGGTCTGTAACTCTGAGAGTGTACTAGTACAAATGGAACCAAATGGACCCTTTTATAACTTTTAACTCTGATACTGTACAAAATGGAAATATGGAATCAAATGGGACTCTTATGGGTCCATTTGGTTTTACTCTCAGTCTCAGAGTTATGGGGGTCCTTGAAATTAAAAAGTCTGAAAACCTGTATGCAATGGCTTATCTCTTGTAAAAAGAGAGACCAGCCTATTCTCCAAACCATCATATCTTATGCTTTGCTAGGTTGTACAAAATAATATTGTGTCAATTTAATTTGCAGAAGGACTCACCTCGCGCACAGCTGCCTTGTCTGTGTTGCTGACATGACATGGGCTTGCAGGACAGAACTTTTATTTGTGACAGACACATAGTTCCTTTGCAGACAATACAATCTGCTTCTCATTGGTCAGTCAGAAAGCTAAGAAAACAGTAGCCTACTTTTTCTGCATGTCAATGATGAGATAGTTATTTGGCATTTCAAGCTTTCCTCATGGAGAGCAGACAACACAACAGTCTATCTGCAGACAGCAGAGCAGCCAGCGAGCCTTTCTCTGATCTGCGGTCGGGACCTGTGCTGTCAGCGCGCAGCACATGCAGAGTTATGAATAATACACATTCCGGGGTTCGGGGTGAAAGTCCACCTCTCACAATGTTTTTCCACTACGAACCATTGAACGTGCATTGTAATACACATTGGTCTGAATGGTCTGTGAGCGTAGCGATACACTACAGGCGATATGTGTAAAACCCCGGACATTTGAAGGAATTTATAAAACCCTCCCGGACTGCCCCCCAAAAGAGGACTTGTCCGGGCAAAAGAGGACGTATGGTAAGCCTACTCTGTAGGTAAGAAAATAGCTCTTTCTTAAGCTTTCTAGGAAGGAAGCAACAATTGGTACATTTGTGGCTTGCCTCCCTCTCCTGTCCAATCCACCTGTCTCAAAGGACTGACAGGATGGATATTTCTCAGTGGAAGAGTAGCGAGACCACCTCCAACCACTAGTTATATCACACTGAGGGCGGTGGTTCTCAAAGGGACCCCCAGGGGTACTCTGCAGATCTAAAAACTCACTTTTTTGTTTGGAAAGTTTTGGATAATTTTGTAGAACATAAATCTTCTCTTCTAGGGTACCTGACACAAAACATTTTCGGATGGGGGGTTCCGCCAAATCAATTTGGGTGTCGTTGGCACAAATAAAGTTGGACAACCAGTGCTTTAGGGTTTAAAAAAAACCTACTGTCTGGAAATCTGTAGAGGGAACCCAATGCAAACTCACTTTCCAATGTTTTAGCACTCCAAACTGTAGCACTCTCCTGACACTGAGTTAGGCAGTGTGAGGCTGAGAAGTGGACTGGAGGTAATTTACCAAGAACGTGCAAGTAGGCCCCAGCGGTGACCGGTGGGACACTGCTGCTGCGCAGCGACGCCTCGCATTCATAGAAGCCGCTGTCCTTCACCGATGGCAGGCTGACGACCAGTCTGCGGCCAAAGTCTCGGATACCCGTATTGACCACCACTCCATCTTTCCTCCAAGTAATACTCATCTTGACAAGTGGCCTGAAGGAGGGAGGGTGAAAGAGGAGAGAGCAAGAGACGGAGACAGAGAGGCAGAGCGACAGAGGGAGAGAATGAAAGAGTGCGTGGCTTTTAATACAGATTCCTATTCTGTTTCAAGGTTGTGGCGAATGATGGAATAGATTCTGTCATTCTGATTAAGTCTTTGAATGGAAGATAATAGCCAGCATTCAGGACAAGGGGTGAAGACTAGATGAGAGAGCAGGAGAGGAACCTTGAATCAACAAATGGCTCAAATGCCGGCACGGAACAAGGTGAGCGATGTATGTGTACAACGCATCTTCCTATCACATTCAAACAAAAGATATCAAGGTTCACCCCAGTGATGAGGACATGTCAGCGGTAAGGTGGTCGCCAGTGATGCGGACATGTCAGCGGTGAGGTGGTTTTGAGTGTGTCTTACGTGTATTTTGCCTGTGTGTGTGTGTGTGTGTGTGTGTGTGTGTGTGTGTGTGTGTGTGTGTAGGTGTGAGAGAGAGAGAACCACACACCTGGCGTTGGCAATGCATTCCATGATCGCCTCGGTCCGTCCTACAGTCACACTGGTGTTCTTGGGGGAAACGATGATGGAGGGGGCGATGGGGTCCGCGGGTCCCCCCACATCTGTGCACACACACACACACACACACACACACACACACACACACACACACACACACACACACACACACACACACACACACACACACACACACACACACACACACACACACACACACACACACACACACACACACACACACACACACACACACACACACACACACACACACACACACACACACACAGAAATGAATAAAGGAAAAAGAATAAACCACAGACTGAGCTCATATCTCCACTCCGCATCTACTCAATATAACCAAGTGTTTACGAGCGAGTTCTTACAGGGAGGCTGACCATCCATCACCGCTACCTAGCCGGCATACCGTCGTCCAGCCTCCCTGTGTGTTATTAATACCGCCTTTACTTTAGATACCCCCCCCTCCCCTTTTTTCTTTTTTACCCGCACACAGCATTTCCTGAGCACGGCGTTAGCCCAGGTGATAGGAACCATTATGTAGTATAATTGAGACAAACACAGACGGCGATTAAATGCAGCCCCATCGCTCACTGGCTCCGCGGAGCCCCGCAGCCAGCCATCGATTCACTGCCCTCAATCAGTGATCTCTCTCTGAATCTGGTCTCATCCCCACCCAGCCCCCCACAATCACACACCACCCTAAAGCACAGGTGTGAGCGTATATGTGCTCAAACATATATAACGTGTGTTCAATTTCCGTGCACATTATAGTGTACATGTATACGGTGTGGGGGGTGGCCAAAGCTTTCAGGCAAACCGTTGTTTAATTTCTTTCATCAAGGCCCCACTTATTTGAAATTACATACTTTTAGAGCACTTTTGTTTTTCTCCTTTCCGTGGTGTTCTGGACGAACTCCAAGTGTGAGGAAAAGAGTGTGCATACACAAGTTACACAACACTGGCTTTAAAGAGGTTTCTTTTTTTTTTTTTTGCCATGCACGTTCCATTTGGACAGCCTCCTCGCCCTCAATTCCCTCCCAAGCTGTTCAAATGGGAACGTGAGCTATAGTAATTCAATTGTATCGTGATGTGCAGAGCTTTAGATGTGAGGCGATTCACAGTCATAACTGACAAGACGCATATCTTTTAATTGGCATCATCTTGCAGCCTGCAGTTCTTTGATTGTTCCACCGTTCCCGACGGAATAAACAGGGTCACACCGACGCGATGCTGTACAGTCTTTAAAAAATCACACCCGTGTGAGCTGAGTGGTGCAACTCCCCTCACAGTGTATGCCAGTACAGCTAAACATTTGAAAACTTTGAATAGAATGTCCACACACTGGTTGAATACTTTAGAGTTTTATTTTAATTCAACTCCAAACCAAAGTAAAGTGCTGCATCACTCACATACCAAAAAGCTTATATACATATATATATATATATATATATATATATATATATATATATATATATATATATATATATATATATATATATATATATATATATATATAAGTTCATGTTTCAGCTTAATTATATTATATATATATATATATTATATATAATATAATAAAGCTGAAACATGAACTTGTGTTTTGAAGCAGAGAGCTACTGGCTATCCCTGGATCAAACAAATTAACTTAAACCAACAATGGCATAAAGTTGTATTATTATTATGTATTCATGTAGCTTCAGTTATCTTATGGTCATCATAAGTAAACACCCTGTATGGAGACTACAGTGTAATGTTAGCCTGTAGCTGGTGCTTTGCACAGGCAGACGAGACGACAGATACTTTGCACAGTCCATGCTTTGTTGTGTTGTTGCGCGTGCCGATGGTGTCATCAAAGACAATTTTATTTTTTACTCTGTCGTATTCTGCTCATGATGCAGCAACACAAACGTCCAACATAGATAACCGTTAGCTTCTCTCTTCATGCTAACGTTAGCTTATCTCTCCCCCTTGGGGACTACAGCATAACGTCATCCCGGGGGGGGGGGGGTGCTTTGCACGGGCAGACGACAGATACTTTGCACAGGTCCATGCTGTGTTGTGTTGTGCCCTGCGTCTCCTCCTTAATTATGTCTGCAAATTATTTAGTATTCGATCGAATTATTTGTGGCGGTGCCTTGCACGGGCAGACGACAGATACTTTGCACAGGTCCATGCTGTGTTGTGTTGTGCCGTGCGTGTCCTCGCGATGATGCATTCCAAAACATTTGCGCACGTGATATTTATATTTTAGACGAAAGAAAACTTTATTTTGACTTTGCGCGTGCCGATGGTCTCATCAAAGACAATTGAAATTTTTACTCGGGTCGTATTCTGAGCTTTTTTTAATAGCAGATCTCCAAGCTCATGATGCAGCAACACAAACGTCCAACATAGATAAAAGTAATTACTCACATAATACTGCTGCAGGTCCATAAATAATCCCAGTGTTGTTGAAGATGCATAATAATGATTGTCGCGTGGTTATAATGATTGTCGCGTGGTTTAGCGACGACTACCACAGTCGATCCACATACCACTATGACAGGAGAAAGTTGGGACTTTTGCGAAACTTTTGGACTTTTTCGATTGTGTTGCCACTACGGGGGTGCACGCACACACACACACACACACGGGCGCGGGTGCGTGCGCACACCACTGGTGCACGCACACACACGGGCGCGTGCGCACACCACTGGTGCACGCGCAGGTGCACGCGCACGCATGCGCACACCACTGAGGCTCAAAGACACAGGTACACAGGTAGGTACATGGACATTGCTGATTGTAGGAGTGGTTGCACCACTCAAAAATTAACAACGTATATTTAATTACTTGCATTAAGGCGTAAATTACTCACAAGCACACGTATGCACGCATACCAGTTTCAGGATATTAGATAATTTTAGTTATATTAATTCATATTCATTCCCATTCGCCTCCTTGACGTGTCATTGTTTGGTTTCATTTTTTTCTCCTTTTGTCTTTGAGGCAGAGTCTCAAGGTCCCTCAGGGTGTTTCAATGTGTCACCTGCTGAATTTATAACACGTTTCTTCCTTCTTTAAAAAAAAAGAAATAGAATGATCAGGTAGACTCGATCTAAACAACACTTACAATGCACAGGGTCCAGCAGTTCAGAAGTAATCTGATTGAATTTTGATTGGATCAAATCTTGTAAAAAATTCAAATAAAAACCTAGCGTCCATCTGTCTAAACAATGCTATCCAAATAACATCACGTAATCCAGTCGAGTTTTTGATCTGGATCAAACCATGGGTATGTGTTGTTCAAAATGTTTAAGTAGGATTGGGATACCGTTGATCAAATGAAACGCTGATCCTGTGGATTTCAGGAACCTCTAATGCAACATTTGTTTCATTTGGTGTATATACATTTATTTATATTTTGCTATGTATCCAAACTCCTACTCCTACCAAACCGGTGCTATTGAACAATACCTACATGTCAGTGCCTCAATCTCTGTAAATCCTCTGAGAAAGACTGAATAAGAAGACAGTGTAATTGGTCGTTTCAAACACACAGCCATTAAACATCCATTAGCTGATGTGCTTTGGCTTGTGTTCAATTAAATCAATCATGCCTAAGGCCTATAAACTTTATGTTCACTACACCAAAGTGGTGGAACCATGGACTCAAAGGGGCCTAATTTCACTTTCTGCAGAAACCCATGCAAATGCTGAAGGGTTTTTGGTGCTATAGCTTCAATAGTAGACCAATTTAATTCTACTTAGGGTGAAGCAACTAAAACAAGATTTGGGTTGAAATCACCTGGAATGTGAATGCCATGCTATCTGGCCAGAAGACGACTGCGGAGTAAGGGGAATATACTGTAGATGGAAGAATCTGAAGGGCAAGTCAACAAAGAACCATGCTGAAGCAATAAGAAACAAGCCCTTCAGGAAAGGTGATTACACATATGGGGTTCTTGACATTATTGGAAGTGAAAACTTGCAAGCTCTGCAAGGGGCTCAAGGTGTTGTAGGGGGGCGGTGGGTGAGCCCACGACTGTAGAGGAATATGGGAGCCAGTTATCCTTTCTAATGCAGAGGAAACATTTATTCTGGATCACAGCCCTGTTATTGAGGATGAAGCCACAGGAGCTGAGAAGAGACTCGAAGCGTTCTTTCTTTGCCAAACAAAGATGATGATGGCTATAAATCACTTCCCAAATGAGAAACGGAAAGAGCAGGAGTACAGATTGGTCTGGCACAGTGACAAATCTTTCTTTCCAAACTACAGACTTGAGGTCCGCTTCTTAAAAGCACAGATTCATTTCAAAATGCCGTTGTCCCAACAAATTAAGAAGAACTCTGAACATTCTTTATTTTTAAAATAATTTTGACATTTATCATTTTTATTATTTAAAATATATTTGTGGGGTTTATTTTTTGTATTTGATTTGTTATGGGTTAGAATAGATGAGACTGGCTGTTTAAAATAAATGGAAGGATCTCTTTGTATTGTTTTAATGTGGTCTTCAAATAAAAACACTTGACCCCAGGCTGGCTATACTGCCTGTTGTTCTTTACAAAGCTAGTCTACTGTACACTGTGATATGTAATCCCATTTAGAGCACCGTTAATCTGGATTTGGTCATCTTGAATTAAATAGTTTGAATATGGATTAGGGAACCAGACTAATATTGCTTTGAGAACCACGCACAAAATCGGAAACATCTTTAACTTTTCCGAACAGTTAAATAAAGATATGATCCGTTAATCAACGCGGCCGTTAATCAACGCGGTTGACGCGGCAGTGGCTTTTTTATCCCACGATTTTGCAACCCATTTTTTCACCCAGTGTCAATTATCTAATGTAATCCTGGGCGCTACACTTCCTCTGCCAACCTTGGGAGGGCAGCGGACTGACCTCATGCTTCCTTATATGCATGAGGAGTCCAAGCTGCTTCTTTTCACCTGACAGTTTAGAGACCAGGATTACTGCATGTTTTTTTGTGAGGCTACCTACCCTAGGGGACATGTGGAGAAGATGCAAAATCCACACAGGAAGGCCCTTCGCCAATTTACCATTCATTTTTAATGGGGGCATGAAGATACAAAATACATCCAATGTTTGTAGCTGCTAGAAAAGCTACAAAAAAGTTCAGCTGGTTTCAACTTCAGCTACAAAGACAATATGCGGTGTAGCTTTGTATCTGCCAGTGTGAATGCAGCTTCCCAGTTTGATCCCTGGCTCAATTTGACAGAAGGAGCGGGATCCGCAAACCACTTTCGTCTTGTTGAACTGTCCTTGAGCAAGACACTGAAGTGCTGAACAGATGAGTTGGCCTTGCATAGTTTCCTCTGCCATCACTCAGGGAGTATGTGTGTGAATGGGTGGAAGTGAAATGCATTTTAAAGTGCAAGGTGCTATGTAGTCCATTTAGATTTTGGCGTGCTTTCATTGTTTCTCTGTTTGGGTGCTCTTATAGAAAAGGTGCTGCAGTGCCGCAGCCAGAGCTTATTGTCAGAGAGCAATGAAGCTGCATGTTGTCAGTGGTGGAAAAAGTACTCAAATGTTTTACTACAAATCCAGAATTCATAACGTTGAATTTTAATTTACTTGTGTACACAAAAGTGTTGGTATCAATTGAAAATAGCAATCTACAAGCTCACAAATGTGACGCATTGCATTGTGAGCTTGTAATCGTCTATTTTAAAATGGCCAGAATAGGGATGAAGCCTGAATTGGTTGATGTACTGTATGTTTTGTAATAATGATCAAAATCTTTTTTTTAAGAATTGTAGTCGAGTAAAAGTACATAATTTGCCTCTGAGATGTAGTGGAGTAGAAGTAAAAGGCAAAGCACTGAAAATCACTGAGCACTAAGTACTGTACATGAAAACTGTATGTTTAACATTTCAACAGGTGTACTGTCTGGGTACACAACACAGCTATCTGTATCGCTCTAATTGGTACTCATCTTGAGTTATTCATTTGAGTTATTATCAGTTATTAAGTTCTTTATCAAAAGGGGAGTGATGGCGAGTAAATCTGTCACGCCTACAACTTTATAAGCTGAAATGATTCACCTGGACAGGAGAGATATCTCTGTGACTGGCTGATGTGTTCAACGTCAGAGAGTACAGTATGGGTCTATGGGTCATCTATTTACTGCACGTTCCAATTAGAATTGGGCCAAATAGTCAGCTTAGTGTGTTTTCCCTGTTGCTGTTTCTTATCCTACTTTGTGTAGATCCCCCATTCAACGTTCTGAACAACTAAGCCAGGATTGTATTGTTTTTACGCTCTCTGGGTTAAATCCCTGAACCAGTGTATCTCTAAATTGCATTTAGTTGGCAAATGATTCCGATGCAACGGTCTAGCCCGACGAAGAAGTTTAATTTTGTTTTTCAGACAGCTTAATTGATTTTATGCTATTTGTGTGTTCCGCATCATTTTTCATTCCTTTTATTCCAGGCTATCAACAATCTATTCATCAGAAGCAGATCAGTAAAAACTCAACTAACACAACATTATGTACACAATGTGCCCGAGTCCAAACATTGATATTAGTTGATCAGATAAGAGATATCATCCATCATGTGTGTGTGTGTGTGTGTGTGTGTGTGTGTGTGTGTGTGTGTGTGTGTGTGTGTGTGTGTGTGTGTGTGTGTGTGTGTGTGTGTGTGTGTGCGCGTGTGTGCGCGCGTGTGTGTGTGTGTGTGAGTGTGTGTGTGTGTGTGTGTGTGTCATCTACGCTGCAGAGAACCAAAATAATACAGTTATCTAATACAAGCATTTATCAGCTCGCTTGGTGCTCCTGGGGAACATGCATGGATCAGCGAGCTCCGGTTCCGGTACCCAGCACTGGCCGGGTTAAAGAGGGTGAAGTAGGCACTCTCTCCTTCTACTTATCCCTCACCCATGACTACCTCACTCCCTCTCTCAGTCGCTGATCGAGCTCTGGTCTGACGTCACACACCCGACAACATAAACCCTTGCTGCCTAATTACAGCGTGTTACAGCCAGGCCCTCAGAGCGGCTGGCCAACGTTGAAGCTGCCAAAAGGCCAAAGCAGGAACTGCAGGACGTTCAGTGATGACGCAAAAGTGCGTGACGTAGCACGCAAAATGGTACTCTCAACGCGAGCCAGCCAATTATAACGAGCCAACAAAGGTACTTCCGGCAGAACATTGAAATGAATAGCTGGGGGCGGGGCTGTCTGCTCTCTAGTTTATTGCGACCGATATATGGATATATGTCGGAACCTGATCTGACATTCCATATGTTGATCCATCCCCATCAATCCTTTCTCTTCGATGTCTCCCTTATCCTTATGGCTGATACCTGTCCATTCAAACTCTAGATGGGCCTGCCCCAAAGTTATTAGTGCAGCCGCGCCCGGGAGCCGGTGAAATTTAGAGTTTTCAAAAGGCCCGAAAATGAAGGCCCGGCCCTACCTGGGCCCTCATCAAACCCTGTACATTCAAGACAATGTCCCCGCTACCACCCTTAGATCTCCATATATGGAGCTGACCTGTTCTGACATTCCATATGTTGATCTGACCTCATCAAACCCTGTACACTCAAGACATGCTCCTTATATGGCCAGTACATTCCATGTTGATCTGACCCCCCATGCCAAAGCGCCAGCGCTCGCCCAGCAATCTGCCGTCAACGATATGGATGCGTGCAAATGACCTTACTGTCTTACGGTCTTACCTTAGGCGTCTTACTGGTATATAACTATATGGTTACAGCGTGTGCCGAACAACTGAAAGCTAATTTGTGCTAATATGGGCATATTATCTGCATGCTTCAGTCAGATATCAGCTACAGTCAACGGCACAACTTGTACAGAGAAATGTTTAACGACAGATATAAAGTTGTTAATGTTCACAACGTGGTGTTCAATGTGCATTCCCATTCTTTGATAGAGGGAAGATGGTACACAGGTACACAATAAAATCCTAATTGTTAATTTAACTGAAATGGAGCTGAATGGACCCATGAGGGCCCATTATATGTTTCCATTACAGCAGAGATAGTCACAAATCGTTAAAGTTTGAGGCTACAGTGCAAGGTTTTCTTAACATCCTTTTTTACTGTTTTTTATACACTTTTGGTTTTTAAAAAGTATTTTTTTTAATGATCTGGTTCATTGCAGTTGGCCACTGTCAGTGTTGCTGGCAGGCACATGGGGGTAGAGGTGTTGTAAATGAGTTATGGATCCGTTTGGAAAAGGATTCACTTTTCAGGAAGTGACTGAATTCGTAACGTCAGTTCAGCACTTGTATTGAGTTTCCAGATGGTGAGAGTGGTGGAGAGATGTGTGGAAAGCCTGGACAACTTGTCAGGTCATAGCTCTTAGCCGTTGTGTTTGTTATCTCCAGCAGGCAGTAGGCAGAGGGGGGAGAATCTTGTCTGTCTGTCTCCTGTGCACTGTTACTTTGAATAATTATTTGAACATAGCTTTTCTCAATGTGATATGGTCTGCTGGACAATACAATTTGTTGAAAATTACATTTTTGACTGTTGCCATCCCTTACACATTCTTTATGATCTTTTTTGTCCTTAGTATCCTGCCAAAAACTGCCATCGGAAATATATCTTTATTTCACAACCTGTGCCGCACGCTACAGCATGGAGCCTAAAACACACGCAGAGGACTATTCCATCATACTGCTGGTCCCTTTAGTTTGCATTACTTTCATTAACCGACTACACATCAACTGCTTGATGTGCTTTGGCTGCATATGATCTAACTACTTTATTATGCTTATGTCAATTTGGAGTTTGGACTGCTATGGAGGCTGCTGTCATTGAAACTCCCAGGCTGATTTGTGTTCTCACTCTGCCACATACATATTAGACACAACAAGGCAGTAACAATCATCAAAACATCCTTTATCATAGCCTTCCCCCTGTTGCCCCGCGCCCATGCACGGTACAAATTAAGCCAAAACTTGTCCTCACATGCACCACACTCAGACACAATGATGGAGGGAGGGCAGAGCGTACCTCCTGGTGGAGATGTGCGCTCCACTGTGAACACCATGTTAGTGGTTGAACAACGCACCCGTCCCACACCCATACCCATATCATATAGATTATGAAACATAGAGGTATAAAGTTTCTGCCCGATGGCAACAATACAGTATATGATATGTGTATGGCTCATAGAAATGCATGGAGACACCTGGGGCCTGTTTCACGAAACTTGGATTAACTAATCCAGGATTTAAGACAAAACCAGGCTTGTTAAATCCTGGTCCGTACAGCCTGGTTTATTCCGTTCCACTAAAGCCAAGCAAGGCTTAGAATGGGAGGTTTTATCGAGCCAGGATCATAATGCCTGGCTGAATGCAGAGCCTGGCTTTTCCTCACCAAACACCGAACACCAAATGGGTCTAGTGAGGGTCTTCGTGGGGTATTATGGCAGTTGGCATCCTTAATAGTGGCATTGCTGCCCCCTTCTGTATATCTCAGTATAGCTTTACTAATCTATTCCAGACTGATACAAGGACTTAAACTTCTAAAATAAATAATGCTGCTGTAATAAAATAGAGAAAATACTCTCAATAGTAGATAGACTGAATGATTAACTACCCCAAAAATATAGTCTCTTTCCTGAGTCCGTATATATATACGTACGTCGACGCTAGGTGTGGGAAAAAGTGTGGTAAAAAATCTTTGGATTGACTGCTTAATGAACAGTAAAGACATCAGGATTAGGTTAAACCTGGCTGTTAGCCTGGTCCGGAGCAGGCTAAATCCACATTAGTTTCCATGGTAACTAGTGTGGCATTGCTTTCATGAAACCGAATCAAGCCTCAACATATCCAGGTTAACTGGCTAAATTAATCTGGCAAGATGCTTTCATGAAACCGTTTAATCGCTGATCCAGTATATATTAAGCCAGGATATCTATTAAATCCCGGTTTATCCCTAATCCAAGTTTCGTGAAACAGGCCCCTGCTCAGCTGATTGGCTGAGCACGGAATGTGATGTATGATGATAAGAGTGCCACTCACTTCACACAAGTGTGATTTTTATTTGTGATCACAGGAATCTGTATTTCCACTAATTCGTTTTTTTTAGTGTAGAATTATAAAACGAGTATACCCGTAATGAATAAATATAGTATAATATAGAAATAGTTTAGGAGTTATATGAAATGCTTAGTGCCTTTAGATTCAGAAGTTCAAATTTAATAACGTCCTTTGATCCAGTGTAAATCTGATAATTAGCATGTCAAATTAACGTTGAACTTGTAGCCACATGCCTTGACAGTGTGTTTCCACAGCTGACTTTGTGTTTCCATCTCTAACAGAAAAAAAGAGCATGCAGGGCTTTTTTGTAACATAAAACATATAATTGTTAGTCATTAATGGGTTCGGTAACTTCATTTGCATCAAACAGAGGCCAAACGATATATTAATTACATAAATTTAAGGCATGCATTAAATTCTGTTGGGCCTTCTTTCTCTCTGCCAACGTACCCTAACCAATCACATGCTGCTATAACCAGGGCAGACCCCATAAACAATCCCTATGTGTATGTACTGTATGTGTGTGCGTGTGCGTGTGTGTGTGTGTGTGTGTGCGTGTGTGTGTGTGTGTGTGTGTGTGTGTGCGTGTGCGCGCACGTGTGTGTGTGTCTGCACACATGGAGTGTACTCGATCATAGACTGCGCTCAGTCTCATTTTAATAAATCCACTTTTGTGTGTGTGTGTGTGTGTGTGTGTGTGTGTGCGTGTGTGCGACTGTGCGTGCATGGAGGGTGGGTGGGGGGGTCTTTATAGACCAGTTCAATCAGCCCAGTAGAGTTCTGGTGGAGTGCTGTGGGACTGTGATGGACCTGTTTAACCAGAGGCAGAAGGGCACAGCAGGAGAAAAGGACAACTATTGCGGGTAGGGGGGGGGGGGGGGGGGGGGGGGAATTGTTACGATTACGCAGTAAAATCCTCAGCATTGATTTAACTCTGAGAGGGTAAAATATTACCCAAAAATGGACTCAAGTGGACCCATTCATTTCTACACTCTCCGGGGTGAACTCACAAAGAATGGATTGCAACCGCGCTGATAGCAGCATGAATTGTGCATCACTTGCAACAGATATCTGTGCCATCTCAAGGTCCGCTCATAGTGCTATATATCTAGAGGGAGCGGATGGCCCCGCCCACACCTATTTATTCCAATGAAGCTGCTAACCCTACAGCGCATGAAGCACACGGAAGTACCCTCTTCTTCAAGAGCGGAGGACCTGAGCACAGAGTAGGTGCACTAGGGTTTCGAACGGTAGACTCACGTACAGTAGCGTTTAAAATGCGGAGGTCTTGCAATCCCAGATATGACCACCAGGCGATGGCAGCTTCACTGTTCTACCGCGGTTCTGGGGGGCTTGAGTCAGATTCCAAAACGATATTGCGCTAATGATACGACAAAATACACCCATAAAGTTTTGCCGCTGAGTGCAACTTTCCCTTGTTTTACATCTGATTGCAATTATGCACTTGGCAGAGAATGAATGGTGTCTTTGTGCTGCACTGTTTATTTGGTTGCTGATGCGTCCTTCACTATAACCCAGGAGTTTGTGGAGCCGGTGAGGCGTTCTGTAGGCCTGGCAAAAGAGCCAGAAAATGCCATGATGTAGTAATCTAATGGTACATTTTATTAGAGGT
>NC_137872.1:25194907-25207407 GCF_963924005.1 Protomyctophum bolini
AGAGAGAAGGAGGGTGAGTGACAACAGGAGATTTGGAAATGGGGGTGGTCGGAGAGAGAGAGATAGACAGACAAACATACAAACAGAGAGAGAGAGAGAGAGAGAGAGAGAGAGAGAGAGAGAGAGAGAGAGAGAGAGAGAGAGAGAGAGAGAGAGACAGACAGACAGACAGACAGACAGACAGACAGACAGACAGACAGACAGACAGACAGACAGACAGACAGACAGACAGACAGACAGACAGACAGACAGACAGACAGACAGACAGACAGACAGAGGAGGGAGGAGGAAGCTGCATGGAGGAGGTTATCCAGATAGCCATCAGCCAGTGACACCTGAGAGTGTTTGTTCATGTGTTCATGTCAGTATGAACAGAGAGGGTCACAGTCAGACAGGCTGTCAGTATGAACAGAGAGGGTCACAGTCAGACAGGGCCTGTGTTTCATTCAGGAGAGCAACCGTGAACAGTGACACTAAAGGTACCTCACGCATCACTGCAATTTATCGGCATTTATCGTTCTAACGTGACTTTTGACTTTGACGTACCTGACGCCAAAGCTCACGTCTGCTCGGCACGGCAGCTAGTGTAGGAGTTGTCTACACCCGTTTTCCTGTCTGACCATTTGACAGGCATCTAAACATATCTATTCACTCTTATGTGCTGTATAGCTATAATACTAATAAATACTACATATTTCACATATCCGGTCATATTATGAGCGTGAAAGAGGATTTTGCTTCTCACTTGATATCGTTTTATAGAGAAACACTAAAATCATAACTGGTACACCAAATGGCAATAGACACTTCACGGAAGTGACAACTTTTTAAGGGATTGTGACATAAAAGAAAAGTTTTTGTAATTTTTGTGTGGTGCAACCACCTGTGCGCAACCTAACACACACACAAACACACACGCACATATTAACTGTATATATGATGATTTCGGGTGTGCCAGCACAGTACACAGTACAGTGACAGTACAGTTGAGGGTACAGTAGAGGGACCCCCACACGGTAACTCTGTCATTTCTCAACTGTTTCGGACGCGGGGCGGCTCGCCGGATTCGGCCCGGCCCCTGGGCGCGTTCCTGTGGGTCTGGATGTCCCGGGGACCCCCCGAGGACTCCCCGGGGACCCCCCGAGGACTCCCCGGGGACCCCCGGAGACCCCCACATGGTAACTCTCATTTCTCTATCGTTTCAGACGTGGGACGGCTTGCCGGAACCGGGCCAGCACCCTGGCCGTGGTCCTGTGGGTCTTGAACTTCCGGGGACCCCCACACGGAGTTGCACCACTCACCTTCACACGGGTGTGATTTTCTTATTTTATTTAGGTTTTCTGAGCTCAATTGCACCCAAAAAACCTGAACTTTTGACATTCAGTAGATTGTCTGTGGTCTGGGGCTGCGCAGACATAACAGGCAGCGGAAAACCTTTTCTTATTGGCTCTCTACACGATGTTTGGTCGTATTCCGGTTGTTCATGTCAAATCTGGGCTCTGTTAAGGCTGTGTTATTTAAACAATCGGTTTCAGCCGTGATACTTTTCAAAAGATCGATCAAATTTACGGCAGTATAGGATCACATGATAAAGGCCACGTTGACATTGTCCTACACCAAAACCCACAGAATATACACTCTATTGAGAAATGATGGCCACAGTCCTATGGATATCCATCAGTATGACAACTATGACATGCCCATATATCGTAATGGGCATATCACATATCGGTTAGATTGGCAGTTATGGACAACCAACTACACACACACACACACACACACACACACACACACACACACATACACACACACACACACACACACAAACGCGGGAAGCGAATGCAGCTCGTACATATTTGGGTTTTTTTAAGATTTTTTTTTAAGTTAAGTTATTTTTAAGTTAAGTTTTTAACTTAGCCATAACCATATAAGGAGTCCCCAAAGCAGCTATACGTCCAAATATGGAGTGTGTTGCATCAATCACAAACAAATCACTCAGCTCCATTATGGGCACAAAGGGGACACACACACACAGACATGATCTGCTAGGTCTCATAGTAAGTGCTCACTGCGTTCGCAAATACAGTATATAATATAGTGTATATCATATTATACGCGCACACACACACACACACACACACACACACAACCACACATGCACACATGCACACACAAGCTGAGGGAACAAAGGCTGGTGTTTTGGTTTTGCAATTGAGTGCTATTACGGAGAATTCTTGATATTGTATTGGTGGAAGCTGTAGCATGTGCAAAAAAAAAGCTTTTCTTGAAGTTCATGGTCAGCAAAACATCTTATTGTTGGCAGAGCACACTTACCCACCCACACTGTAATGGCTGACGCATGGAAAAGGGAATATTGGCATCTCGATGCAACAATAGTGCTCTCTCAAAACAACAAAATATGCCTTCCAATTTCTGTCTTTAGCAGGCTGACGTCATTCAGAAAAAAATGGAAAAACGCGTCAAGTGTGTGTGTGTGTGTGTGTGTGGGGCGATGGAGGTGCAGATAAACATCTGCAGAGTTGTGAAGAAATTATTGGTGACTAAGAGCATGTAGCACCAACAACATAAAAGGGTCTCTTTTCTCGGCTCGCACCATCTGCGTGCTGAATACAACAATGTGGAGTACAAATCGGAAATGAATCTGACAATCCCCCGAACACAAGATGTTATGTCTCAGGGGAGATACGTAGCCAAATCGGTCTTGAATAAATCCATAAAAAATGAGTCTGGAGTATGAATAAAAAATGAGAAAATGAGTTATTAGTTACATTTAAATGGCATGGAAATTTCCCGGTGTGTGTGTAGCGGCCTAATTACAGTTGATGAAGAAAGGAGTGAGTGATGTCCAGGGGGAGGGTTGGCTTCTAGGCCGTGTGTGTGTGACTGGGTTGTGAAGCGGTGTGTCTCTCTCTCTCACCTGTACTCCAGGGAGAAGCGGGTCAGCTCCGTGCCGTTGTAGATCCATTTGAACTCCAGCGGCCAGCTGCCCTCGGCCATGCAGGTCAGGACCAGCCGGTTCCCCTCCAGGTGCACCTGGGTCTGAACGGGCTCCATCTTAAAGTAGGGCGCGACATCATCCACTGGTGAGAGAGAGAGATAAGGTAGGTGGGGGGCAAAGGGGGAGAGAGAGAGAGAGAGGGAGAGGGAGAGGGAGAGGGAGAGAGGGAAGGATGCAGGAGGGAAGGTTTAGTGGTTGCTGTGAGCTGACAACCTACACAAGTCCGGCAATTCAAAGGAGCGGGTAAAAATACAAACAAACAAAAAGCAATTTCCATTTTTCTTTGGCACTGATTGGGAATTTGAAGGTCAACAGAAAAGTCTGCTAAAATCTAGCAAGATAAGTTAATACGGCAAAATGGCTTCCCCCCATCCATTCAAATCCACTTGCAAAATGGCAGAAGAACAATTTGTGCTTTCCAAGAGGTCTAAATGAAGACTGAAAAATTATTAGTGCGAGCAACGTATCCACAGCAGCATCGGGAGAGAGAGAGAGACACAAGGACGAACACAACGCAGATACCTAGAGGCTAACTATACAACAACAGAAAGAAGGGGACCGTGAGTATGGGGATTGAGCAGGGTGACACTGCTTTTAGAAAACACAAAGTTTTCTGGCCCCTAAACCCCCTCATGACAGGATGAGCTATGCTCTATGCCTTCCTTCATTTATCTTTATGACTCCCCAACGCAGCCCCGATTATACAGGTCCCCATCTGCAACGGTGCACGCAGCCGGCGCGGCGCTCCGTGCCTGCGAGGTGACATGCAAGAGCTCGGGCTCGGGCCTCGGAGACAAAGTGCTTTCATTTGAGCTGATGAAAAAGGCATGATCAGACCTATTGATCTGTCTGACTCACCAGCCACGGGCGACACTGAGCCGATTGTGCCACTGTTTGTGGCGCTGGGCTAATTAAAGTCTGTATTAATAGCTTGCAGTAAGCCCCCCCAAGGTCCCCAGTGCACTGCACGCCTGGTTCCTACACAACACCCCGCTGGCTGACTCACTCCCACGGCTGATTACTGGAGCATCTCTCCACGCAGTGCACACCGACACTCACGTGCACACACTGGAGATTTACACTGCCAATGAACAGGATATTGTATTGCTGTTCTGGAAGTAGTAGGTGAATGGACGGGGATATCGGGGACTAATAGTACAATAGGTAGGGCCTGATTGAAACTGTTCATTAAAATCAGAAGTACGCACGCACGCACGCACGTTTTATATAAATCATACTAACTCAAGTATGTCAGAGCATAGTCTATGCTCTGACAGACCACGGCTACAGCGACAGTGAGTAACGATATCGTTGGATCATTTTCAGAGCGATCTGATCAACACTGACAGCCAATCAAAATCCATCTGAATTTACAGGGCATCACGTTGGAGACATCACTCTCGTCCAACGTGGCAGATGACATTGCTGAGAGACTCATCATCCAGGTTCAAAAAGATAATGAATCATCTGCGACAATCCGATTATGCACATATTGCATATCGGCGAGTGCCCGGGGTCACCAACCAATTTGCTGTGCTGGGAGGCAGAACATGGAAAGAATTTAAATGTTAAATAGTTTTTGTGGTGAGAAACGGCAGATACATTTCAGTCAGACGCTTTCCTCAAGATTTATTATTATTGCATAAAGTTTGGCGGTGTGACTACTAGTATATGCACCTGTGGTACTACATACAGATTAATCTGCGCAAGCATTACATAGAATCTGAGATCACCAACAACGCCAAAGCAGAGCCTAAGATACAGAATTATTACATGGACATAACCTTCAAAGGCTTTAACCTACAGTAAGATAGACACAGATATAACATAATACACAGAAATCCATACAATTAACATAGTGACATATAGTGAAGAACAAAATGCCACAATGAGGAAGCTGGGGAGGTGGATTTTCATCACGACACTTCTTCTTCTTTCGTGTATCATCCTCAAATGTCCAACTCATTATCGAGTAGCCACTCCCTTGTCTCTGGCCCACGTGGAAGAGGCCGGCCTCCGAAGGAGGTCTGTACAGGGGGCAGGTGTTAATTATGTGCTCGGCAGATTGCTCAGGCTCGCCGCACTCGCATGCTGACTGTCCGCCAAGCCCCACCTCTTCATTGCTGATTTGAAGCAGCCGACTCCAGTGCACAGGCGGTTCAGTAGGGTCCACTGCCGGCGTGGTAGGTCCTCTCCTTCAACGCCATCACCCGGGTCAAAGGTGTAGTGGTGCATATAAGGGCCCAGCAGACTCCCACTCCTGCTTCCAAGATGCCGCCAGCCATGCACTGGTGGAGGAGTCCTCCGGGATGGAACGCAACATCACGACACTGACAAGCAGCAGAAGGGGCGGTGAGAGACCTATGCTGAGCATGTAGTATGAAGACTGAGCAATGTTCTGCTTAGAAAGACCACCTACATTTTATTCAGCTATCAACATAATTCTGATTAATAATAATATTGGAAACAGCTGAAAGGTATAGCCACTGCTGAACACCACAGAGGCGAGGAGAGTGGCAAGGAAAGAGGGATGCTGTTTATTTTGTACAGAGAGATTCTGTTTATTTTGTACAGAGAGATGCTGTTTATTTTGTGCACTTTGTTGCTGACAGGAGATAATTTTTCAAGGACATCTTTGAATAATTTTGTGAACCCCTTAGGGATGTGTGACTTGTGTGTCAATAAACGTTTACGACTAATTAACAGAAATTAAGTAAAAAATGAATATAAATCACTTTATTATAATCTATCATCGTTATTCGTACATAATTATTTTACAATACCTAATACAAAATTAATTCAAAGAGAAGAAATTTTTATATAGACCTAAATTGAATCATTTAGGTCTATACATATTTTAGGCCTTATACCACCCATAGCTGTTTATTAACTGTGGTTAAAAAAATAGGTCCAAATGCCCATCCCTAGAACCCAATCCATCTAGTTATATGGCACTAAAAGGGTTCCCCAATTCATTTTCCTCAATGGCCATATTTTGACTAGCGTACCAGGCTGCATGGGGACAGAGTCCGCATTTAATGCCATTTATATCTGGGACTCCGCGGGCCGCAAATGGCCCGTCTATTGGGGAATAGCACTTGCCGTAACACTTTCCCTAGCCTCGACGACCTTGCAGGCTCATGCAAACACTAAAAATGTAATTTAGATAGTATGTTATGTATACAGATGCCAAATCGTTCTTGGTTTACTTATGATCCTAGATAACTAGTTCTATGTATTTGATGTATTACCTTGTGTTGTCCTTGCTTACTGTAAAATAGCTCTGGATTATGAGCGCTTGCTAAATTGTAAATTGTAGGCAACCCATAAGACTCAATTTAAATCCCAACCCTACAACAAGCGCTTGAAAAGTGAAGTCAGCTAAATGACCTGAATGTCATTTTCTGTAATTGTCCTTGTGAGGAATGTTGTCAAAAAGACGCTCACATTCACACACGAACACACACACACTTGGGCAACAATGCCTAAGGGTGTGGGTTTCCCCGCTACTACCCACACACATCACTCGTGCGATGGGTGGCAAATCCATCACAGAAAAAAAATCTATCTCATCACTTGTGTTCCATGTTTCCGATCCGTGCTGATGGTGACACCACTAGCGGCATGCCATGTCAGAGGCAGTCCGCGGTCCAGCGCTTGGCTAATCCGTTTCTCTCTCAGACTGTCACCCCTGCATGAACCTCTCCAACACAAACACTCACTGCCCGACCCGGTAGGACCTTGAAACTGATCCCCGTCTGAGCCCAAATGGAGTGACCGTCCTCATTCTCCCATGAGCACTATAGATGCTGGAGAAATGGCTTTGCTGTAATTCCATCTCGCCGGTAAATACACATACAGTAAAGTAGACAGACACACACACACACACACACACACACACACACACACACACACACACACACACACTCAAAGCATGTAAACACACACACTTGTAAACCACTACCCCACGCACCCCCACCTAGCTCAGAAGCATGGTGGCTACAAGCACTTAGCGATACAGCGTCGCGTCGACAAGCCGCCATTAGAGACCCCCCCGTCCCCATCCCTGTCACGTCAACAAGCCTTGAAGCCGCCATTAGAGACCAGGCCAGGCGTGAGGCCCACGCTGACAAATCGATCAAATGACAAAAAAGCTAACTCAGAAAAGTTACCAATATGCAAGTGCAGAAGTGGAGGATGGGTACACTGTATACTCTGTGCAATCTGTGCCATTACACCTGTCAGGCTGAGTGGCACTCACAATGAAAAGCGTTGCTTCGCTATATGGCAATTGCGGAGCAGTCTTGTGGAACATGGCACACCGACATTTCTCTGCTTGTACCATGAGTGAATGACAAATAAACCCCTCTTGATTCTTGAGCGATTCTGTGGCAATTCCAGAACAATTTAAAACCTATAGTTACCTATAGGCATACCATGAGTGAAAATCTTCCAAAATCTTCGATCGTCCATTTTCGCACATCACCACGTTATAAGGAATACGTGGTTAAAGCGGGTACTGTCTGCACGTAAGCCAGCCTGAAAGAGGAGGCAGGAAATGATGGACAAAAGAGTGGGATTATCTGGGGGGAAGGCAATTTATTTACTCCCTTGCTACTAAATCCAAAAGGAGAGAAACAGCCTAGATTCAAGCTGTGCACAACTGACCCGATCAGACTCTCTGCGCAGGTATACTCTGGGATTCTAAATGGCCCTTGATCCCTAAAGGTTCTTGGGGACACAGCTCTGTTGAAGGGGAGAAAGGGCCAATTCTCAGGGCTTCCATCTAATGAGTTCTCCCACAGAGAAGCCCTGTTCTGACCCCCTCAACTCCCCTCAACCCAATCCCCCCCTACGATTCTATCCTTCATCACTGCCGATGCACCTCTGATCTCCTCACAGGGATTCCAGGGTCACAGGAAGCTGTGACAGGGCTTAATGTAAGGTCGCATTCTCACCAGAGAGCTTTGCTGCGATTAAAACGAATCCTGCTGCGCATTTTCAGAAAGTGCGCTTCGTTTGGCAGGTGTGAAGGCTCTTTCGAATCCTAATGCGCAACAAAGAACCGCATTTTACTCCGAGCAAAAACGGGGGTTTCGCTTCGCTTCCAATCGCGCTTGACTACGATTCGGTGCAGGTGTGAATGCAATCCGCAGCAAATACAGGAAATGAAGCAAACATACGTCAGGCGGGTGAGGAGCTGAACACAGTTGGAGACGGAGAAGGCATATTTTACGCAGCGCAAAGATGTCCCGTTACCGTGGATAGACGTGGTCGAATGAGGAGAGTGGAGACTGAAGCCCTGATCGAAATGAGGACGAGTACATTAATCAATTGCTTAAGAAAACACAAACACTGCAGTGCAGTAGTATTATAGCCTACAGAATATTCTGTCTGTCTGTGCGTGCCGTAAACATGGAGTGCTGTCACTGCGTGGGGACTAGTGGGGAGTAGGAACTTTCATCTCGATAAACTTGTAAACATTTTGCGCTGCTGTCTGTTATATCAGTGCGCTCAGCGCTGTGCCTCCATGCCCAAAAGAACAGTGCGTGCGTGGCTGCGTGCTTATAGTGAGAGAGCGAGAGAGGGGGGGGCAGTCCCAGACCGTCGGCACGACACATAATGCACGTTATGAGTATAATTATCACCATAGATTTATCATTTCACTGTGTAGGCTAGTTTATGAATGTAACACATTGATAAAGGTCCCCCCTGCTGCGTTTCCAATTGCTGCGGATCATGACAGTGTGAAGGCAAACCGTAGCCAATTAAATATGCAAGAATCCCATTTCTCCTCCCATACGCATTCGAGTCTACCGAAGTATTAGGTGAGAATGCGACCTAAGACGCTCAGTGTTAATCAAGTCATAAAGGACAACTTCACCACTTTTCAACCAGTTCAGAAACCCGTCTTCCAGTGACATCATCGGTGGGGAATCCAAGCTAATAGAAACTGCAGGCTTTCTATTCTATTTCTATTCCATGATGGAAGCCATCGTTCTCACGGTAATAAAAATCTAAATATATATTTAAAACATTTAAAAGAAATCTTGTTTAAAAAATAATCAGCCTATAACGACGATGTCACTGCAAAGACGGGTTTCTGAACTGCCCACAGCACTCTTATGAGACACAGACAGAGTAGGGGAAAAAAGGTGCTATTTCATGAATTATCATGATCATTAGTGAGGACCAATTATATGAAGATACTGCAGGTTGAAAAGTGGTGAAGTGGTCCTTTTAGGGTGGAGGTTTAGCGGTTCTTTGTGTGAGCATGTGAGTATATTATCCAAGTGTTCTGCACAGCACCCATCACTGGCCACCATGCAGCCACGTTCACCCACCGCATTATGTTCTGCTCAGTCCAGCGCTGCGCTGTGCCACGCCGTACAGCACTGTATGTTTTTGTCAGGTATAGATATGTGTGATTGCCTGCCAGGTGTGTGTCGTCATCATCCCTGTGCCACTCTATAATTTGTCTGAAGTCAGGTGTCGTGTCCTTTCAGAGCAGCAGCAGCTAATTCTGCATCCATATAGGCTGGGCCAGAACAGCCTTCCTGAACAGTAAACAACACACCCACACACACACACACACACACACACACACACAAGCAAGCACTCACAAATGCACACGTGTGCCGCACGTAGACATAGAGGGGTGTGCAGTGCGCACTATAATTCAGGACTGCAGAAGGACATGTTTCCATCTGATTGGTTCATTTAGACTGCACTGAATGCTCCCTTTTGAAGGCAATGCTGACAGGTTGTATGACAGTGTCAGGGGGTAGAGGCAGAGGCGGTGAGAGACAGGTGTTCAAAGAGAGAGGTGCTTCGCCGTGAGGTGTTTCACAGTGACAGGAATGGAGTATATGCCGGGGAAACGGGCCCGGGCAGACACAAGTTGTCTGACTCCAGATGGAAAGCCAGAGGGCAGTCCTTCTGGACCGGTGGTGTCCCGCGGTGGAGTGGGGGCGAAAAGCAGATCAAAGCTGGCCGACCACTATAGGTCCAGGCTCGACAAGAAAAGGGTAGAGACGTGGGCGCACCAGGAGGACTTTCAAACGTGTATAGTGACACCCCCTCCCTGCCTGCCTGCCTGGGCGAGGCTGCGACACTATGGCCCATTCAGCACAGACAAAATAAAAACACCTCATTCCAACCTGGCGCTGCACGGGTGGCAGCGATCCAGTCAGGTCCTCTGCTGCGTACACTGCATTTTAATGGCATGTGAGACAAAGGCCGCAGGCACCATCCTGGCTCCATGAAGCATGGCCCTTTGTGCATCCCAGCGTGCCACGCTGGCATGGAATCACAGGTTCACATTGAGCATTTGTCACCTATTCGTTCACTCGCTTTTGTTTATGTGTTTTTGTCTGGACGTGCCTCTTTCCCTCGGTTCCACTCCGCCAAAACAACGGCAAGCGTTTCCTCACCCTCTGCTTAATCCTCGGGTGGCTTTGTTTGAGCGAGCGTAACCGCGGCCGAGGTGGCAAGTCCTCGGCACAATGGTGGCAACCTCCTACTGTACATGATGCACGTTGGTGTCACTGAGTGTCAGGGGCACAGTCGGAGTTCAAAACACATTTTGTCTCCAATTGTCGCTTGATATACGCACGCAAGCACGCACGCACACTGTCAGGAGTGAGGTTTAGATTGAACCCAGGATGCAAAGCCACAGTAGACAGAGTAGATTTAAGAATTTAATAACAGAAAATAGGCAAATCTAACAGTAACAAGCAGGCAGGAGAACAGTAGTCCAAACATGCTAATCTACAGAGCAGAATGCAGGCAGAACAGTAACAGTCCAACAATACAAGGCTTACTGTGTAGAAAAGCGGGCAGAGAAGCAGGAAGTCCAAAAATGCAGAGTCCAAGAACAAGCAAGACCAAACACAAGGTTGACAAGGTATAACCTGACAGTGAGTGTGTGAAATGAGTCCAGTCTTATAGGAGGTGGGTTGATTGGGGAAATGTTCACTGCTGGGCTGATGAGGTAGTTGAAGACAGGTGTGTAAATGGAACTGGGTGTGCTGGAATGGGATATGGGAGTGGCCAGTGTGGAGTCACAGACTGAGGGAGAGACAGAATGTGACACACGCACCAGGGCTCCAGACTAAAGTTTTTCACCAACATCCTGGAACCGTCCCAAAATACAATTTGAACCGTCCCAAAGTGAATGTATACAGTCCAGATTTCTTTTTAATATTGTTCTACTAACCATTCACACTAATGTGAGGGCAGAACATATAACAGTTATTTAAAGACTTCCAGCATTGCTTTTGAAAGTGGCAAGGAATCATAATAGGTATCAAGGTATCATAATAATCCTTGATAGATGCATTACTCCTTGAAATAAATGCCTTCTTAGAATCTTTCGATCAGCCCCAGAAGGGTAACCAACATTTGTGGAGGGGTTGCCAGTTGCAATTCCGAATAATGTGCAAAGTAATGAAATTCTGAATAAAAATAAATAAATCCATGTGTTTTACTAATATTTTCACAATACAGAATATTTAGGTAATTAGTAGGTAAAAGCTTTCGGTCTGCGTGTGTGGCACTGAAAAGGTAGTTTTTCACTGACGTGCGTCAGAACCTCAGGCTCAGACATACAGGGCTGATCAATGCACAGCCTCAACTTGCCCACTGTGATCTTCTCACTTGCGGGTGGAAGTTGTCAGTGTGGGGTGTTAGGGTAACACTTCCGGTGTTAGGTGTGTGATATATTTTTATGGATCTTAATTATCTTACCAATAGCAGGAAGCATCCAGCACATTGTTCCATCCACCGTCCACAGGCTGTTGAGAGCCACTGTTTCATGTACAGTATTAATTTCCGACAGTTTCCTTACATATATTAACTTTTGGCTGTTATCATATGAAAGTTTTTGAGTGGTGCAGACTGCTGCGCCTGTTTTGCGGGTTTCTCTCTGCAGTAATAGTTTGCAGGAATAGTTTGTGGCTGAAGTGTTGCCGGTGCCGCTGCAAAATGTATTCAGCGCTGCTAGTCTCATGCTGCCCGTATAGGTGCGCACGATATGCACATTTTCAGTGCAAAAACTCCTCTACTCCTGAAACCGTCCCGGCTGAGATCAATTTATGTACCAAATAGATATTTTATAGTCCCCGGTACGTAGGGACCACCTTAGTCTGGAGCCCTGGCACGCACGCACGCACACACTGTGCGCATGCATAAGAAATAAGAATATACTAGCAAGTGAGGAGTGCATATACGCATCCACTTATGCATGCACGTCATTCTCAAACGCGACGAGCGCGCGTACACACGCGCGTACACACACGCGTACACACACGCGCACACACACACACACACACACACACACACACACACACACACACACACACACACACACACACACACACACACACACACACACACACACACACACACACACACACACACACACACACACACACACACACACACACACACACACACACACACACACACAAAATGACATCCA
>NC_137872.1:25212407-25222407 GCF_963924005.1 Protomyctophum bolini
CTGGCCAGCCAATGGCATGAGACCAGGAGACTGTCCCCAGTGGAGACCGCTGGAGTGCGAGAGCTGACATAATTGTAGCTTGTCACATCACTGCCTCTCACCAGCACATTACAGTGGGACCTTTTGACCACAATTTTCTCCCATCATCCCCACTAGTACAGAAAGTCCAACACTGCGATGGTGTCATGGCAAGACCAACCCACCCCTCCCCTCCCCTCTCCAATACTCATCCAAAAACACTTCCTTCGGATGGAGCGGCAATGCTGCCAGTCACACACACCTCATCCAATCCCAGCAGGCTAGAACCTTGACTCGGACCCAGCCAGCCAGACTCCTGGCTGTCTGCTCCTGCAACAGAGGCAGACGTGCCCTATAGCTGCTGCTCGAGCAGACAGACGGGTCTCAGGCAGGCGGAACCGTGAACACCGGCAGCCAGCGCTATGCCATCAGGCAGACACAGATCTGAATGAATGCCCTGACATTATGCTAATGAGCGTGTGCATTTGGCTTCATTCTTACACGACTTCCCACCATCTCCCGTCTCAATTATCAGATACAGTGTGGCTGTGGGAGAGACAGAGCAAGAGGTCCTGGTTCAGAGATGTTAATTGTTACTGCTCACTAGACATGATCGTCTTATGATGTCTGGCGACAGGGACGTGTGAGTTGTTAACCTGGGGCGTCCATAAATTGGAGCTGACGTCAACTATGTGAACATCGTGCGTAACGCTGAGGTCTATTCATTGGAAAAGTGGCTACAGCTGTTTCTGACAGTAGAAGCCGAGAAGACTACGAAAACTGTATACAACACTTCCATTTCGTTTGTGTATTGTACATCTCTATTGGCTGAGGTAATACAACATGATGAGAAGAAACCAAGTGAGTGCAATGTTTACTTTGCACTACGTTTGTTATGGGCTCTCTGTTCTCAGTTCAAGGAAACAAAACCTGCTTTTTATCTGTCACATTTTCGTGTGAAATGTGGGAAGTTTATGTTAGTGATAATCGTGTCTACAATGACTCTCAAAGTGGGGTCTAGGGACCCCCAGGTGTTAAGCAGGTTCCAGGGAGTCCGCAGCAAAATGAGGAACATTTCTACAGCTTATAGATCTGAGCTTGTAGATACAAAATCTTGACAAATATTCTCTTTTCGGGGTCCCTGCTACAAAATATTCTAAAATGGCAGTCTGTATGACCAAATAAACATCAGTCTGAGGGTCTGTAATGTTTGAAAATGTTTGTGAATGTATAGTATACATGCATATTGCATACACGAGTAAGACGCGCAAACGCGGGAAGCGAACGCAGCTCGTACATATTTGGGTTTTGGGACATATAGCTCCATATATGGGCACAAAAGGGGCCAGGTCCACAACAAACAAATCACTGGCCGCTTTTGTGCCCATATATGGAGCTGAGTGGACCTGGCCCCTTTTGTGCCCATATATGGAGCTGAGTGATTGCTGATGCAACACACTCCATATTTGGATAGCGGGACAGACACACGGACAGACAGACAGACGCACGCACAGACATGATCTGCTAGGTCTCATAGTAAGTGCTCACTGCGTTCGCAATAAATGCATATGCATACATACAGGTGCATCTAAAAAAAACAGAGTGGTGCAACTCCCCTCTCTCTCTCCCCCCCTCCTCTCTCTCTCTCTCTCTCTCTCATTAGCAGGCAACAGTGCACTGTCTCTCTCTCTCTCTGTTTCTGGCACAACAGCGCCCCTACTGGTGCATACTGGTGCTCATTAACGTCACATAGGTGGGTGAACAGTACACATAGGTGAACACATAGGTGAACACGGACATTGCTGTTCCTTGGAGTAGTTGCACCACTCAAAAAATATATATATTATGGATTGATTCATTTTCTTCCGTAATATAATGCAAAATGCAAAACGTTCATACATTCTAGATTAATTGCGCGGAAGCCAACAGTAATACCATGGTGCCAATGCCAAGTGCCGCTGGAAAAGGAAATCTGTATATTCTTAAAGTTTGTCACACAGTGCTAAAAAATACCCTAATGAATGGTTGTGTTGACTCTACGATTGATAAAACACAGTAATGATTATCATGTTATCGGCATTGTCTGACTGCACTGTCAGTGAATACTGAGAATACACACTGGAGTAACCACCATCTACCAGGATATTTTAGAGCACTTTGTGCTTCAGTATGTTGACAGGCTTTATGGAGATGCTGATTTTCCTTTCCAGCTGGATTTGGCACCTGCCCACAGAGCCAAAACTACTAGTAATTACTGACCATGGTATTACTGTGCTTAATTGACCAGCCAACTGGCCTGACCTAAACCCCACAGATAATCTATGTTTTATTGTCAAGAGGAAGGTGTGAGACACTAGATTCAAATGAGTTTAATGCTGCTATCAAAGCAAATCTGGGCTTCCATAACACCTCAACAGTGCCACAGGCTTATCACCTCCACGCCACGCCCCATTAATAATTTAGCCCAGACCACGTATTGAGTGCATAAATTAACATACTTTTCAGATGGTCGACATTTCTGAATTATAAATATATGGAAGAAAATGAACTTTTCCACGATATATATTTTTTAGATGCACCTGTACTGTACCTGCACCTGTACTATGTGTGTGTGTGTGTGTGTGTGTGTGCGTGTGTGTGTGCGTGTGTGCGTGCGTGTGTGTGTGTGTGTGTGTGTGTGTGTGTGTGTGTGTGCTGTATATGCTGTATATCCTTCATAGTATAGCTACGTGTATAAGGAAATAACACCTCCTGATCGATAGTCATCATCATCATAACACGGTTGCAAACCACAGCCTGCGGCAGTAATCTGAGTCTTTTATCTGATCTGATGCTGACGAAGTGATGCTAATTACATTTGTTAACTCCAACTGGATCTCCGCATGTTGCTGTTAACGATGTGGCAGAGGGAATTCAACTCGCGTCCTGTTTCTTTCTGGATTCCAGCATTCTAACCCGCTCAACCCCCCGACAACCCCATTTCGCATGCAAGAGAACTGGAGGTGCAAGAGAAAAAATTGAGAAGGTGTAAACCAGGTTTAAATTTGCAAAAGCAAAAACCAAGGTTAGCTCTATTTTTTGACACGATCTTATAAATATGCAAGAGCTCTTTATGTATTAAAAAAAAAGAAAAGAATTACAGGCACAGCACTTTTACGCCTCACACAATGTCAGGTATATCCTGGAGGTTATCGTTAGAAATTACATAAATTTAAAATGGGAAGACCATCCTCTCTCCCTGGTTAATGTATTCAGAGTGCAGTGTTATTGAAATGTTCCCACCACCGCACCAGTGTAAAAAAAGAGAGAGAGAAAAAAAAAAGATCGGTAACACTGTGAACCCTGTACTCCTCTGAGGACCTACAAAGCGGGTGCATTGACTGTTGTCGGCTGCAATCATGCATTGAAATATCTACAAACGATCAAGTGAATAGGCTAATGTAATGTTGCTGGCAGCCTGGCACCATGTGGTTAGCATGAGTGATTTGAAGGCTTAATGCAGCCCTTAGTCCACACCGCACAGAGTTATGGCCTGTGATTTGCATCATAAACGTCTGTTAAATTTGCACTTTTGAAAATGAATACCAGAAATGATGGGCTGCCAGACGGAAAAGGGAGGATGAGTGACATTATTATTGTTTTTATTTATTTTTAAGTTTCTATCTTCCAAAGCATGCCGGGACCTAATTCCATATTTGTCTGTAAGCCCCGCATTAATACACATCAAGCTGCTTTTTTTCCATCTTCTCCAAAACACATAATCCCCAGATAATCTTCATCTACAATATGAGCAGTGCTAAATTGGAGGGGAGATTCACAAATGAACATATTTACATCGGTCCCATTAGTGAGAGATCTGCCGCGGCTCTTCTGAAATACCCGTAGGCACTTACAATTTTATTAGAAGCACTCATGATGCCACACCAAGTAATGTGCTTTAAAACACATATAATGCACTGGATTATACAACTCCAGATATTAATAAATCATCGGTTTTATTTATTATACTACTCTTTGGCACGGACTAAATGACATATTTAATCCCTGCCCTGGATTGGAGGGTGTTTTTATATTTTGCTGCTTGTGTTTGTGAATTTGCATCCGTGCATATGTGGGTGCGCGTGCGCTCACAGTGCTGTATAGGTGTAGGTGTCTGCATATCCATTACCCATGTAAATGTCTACGCTCATGTATGTATAATTCCACACGTGTCTATGTGCTTGTCTCTGCGGTGTTGTGTTTATCCATGTATGTCTGAATTCTTCATCAGGCTACAAAGACGTGCGTGATCTCCGCGGTCCCTTAATGACAAGCAGATCAAAGCCCATCATGTTCCTAGCTCAAACGAGTGGGATCATTAGCACTGGGTCAGCAGGGCATCATTAGCCAGCATGTAGCACCTTGTAGTATGTTTACTCACTGTGCATGTGCATGTGCGTGTGCGTGCGCAATCACAAGATCTCCCCCCCCTCCCCTCCCTTCATCCCTACCCCATTCCACTGTGATATTCTCTGCACAGTGTGTGGGAGGAGCACACGGCTCTCTCCTGTGGCCCATTTCCCCACAGACAAACACTGCTCGGGTGGTGAGAGCAAGCCTCATCTATTGTACCCCCCTGCCTCCATCAACTCACTTTCCATCTATTACGGCCCAACGGGCCGATCCTCATGGCTGAGGCTCATTGTAAAACCCTAGCCTTGCTGATTCAATAGGCTCTGGAGGGTTCTGACAATGACCAATTCACTCATGCCTATTATTCATCACAAAACCTTCCCGCTCTCCAATAAAACCCACCAGCCACCTTTTACACTCCATTTGGTATGCTTTAACAATCCATCACTTCCAAATGCTGTGCTATCCTTCCCAAACATGTGTGCACGCGCACACACACACACACACACACACACACACACACACACACACACACACACACACACACACACGCATGCGCGCGCACACACACACACACACACACACACACACACACACACACACACACACACAATGCACGCACATACACACACTCCACTCTATCTCCACTCTATACTCTTCAAACTCTGCTAGACAAACTCTTTCTCACTTTAGAAGCTGCTATTTTGGTGCGAGGCCATTCCCTCTCAGCAGTTTCGCATAAATTCGTTCTCGGTCCTCTCTCTCCGTACAAACATTCCATACCTCCCCCTTCTGGCTTTCTTGAGCCCCTGTGTGCTCGTCTCAACCGCAAAACTTCTCCTCTCTACTGCCAACCTTCACATGCCACCCATCCGCCGCACCCACATGCCCAAATAAAATGCTTTGACAGGTCTGTGCTCTGAGCGGGGTGGTTGGGGGGGGGATTTGATACGTATTGTGGTACGTTGATGCCGGGGTCCACTCCGCAACCGCCATGACGCGGGGCCCCTGAGCCGCCGATTAAAAAGTCATGAAGGCTTTTAGGCCTGCCATTTTCCCACTCCACCGTGGCTTGGCCGTCTGAAAATAGCCTTTGTTGTTCCTGAGACAACAGAGAAGAATGGGCGGAGAGGGGGTGGGGGGTTCTGGGGGCTGGAGGAATGGAGAGGGCATTGGCGGGTTAATGGTGCGGCAGGGTGCGTGCTGCCTTGCTCTGCCCTGTGCTCTTAAGCAACGCCCTGCGGTACCACTGATTCCCCGGCTTACAGAGAATATCCACAGTCTGCAGTCCTGCCACTGGCTCCCATATCTGAGTATTATTCCCAGGCTTTAGAGAAGAGAGGCTTTAAAAATCATTTACCTCCTCCCCTCTCCCTCTGTTTTGGCTCAATCTGCACAGGGATGATGGTGGTGCATGACATGTCACTCCCAAGGTCAGGCCTTTCACACTATAGCTGCGTGCCACATTGCTCTGGTGTCCTCTGCGGGCATGGCTCTTAAACACAGAGATATCTGGCGTTAAATTGAGTATTGACATCACCTCTAAAGATGAATGGATTCGTTAATGAGAACGAATGGCGGCCATTACATCATCTACCTGAATGGGTCGCCTTTCAGGAGGGCCCGCATGTATATCGAGCAGGAGACCACTGTCTTTCCTCACAACGGCCGTGCAGAGGTCATACAGCAGGACAGACACATCTGTCTGTGTGTGTGTGTGTGTGTGTGTGTGTGTGTGTGTGTGTTGAGTGACACCTTAATGCGCTGTGAAAAAAGCGGGCCTTGCCTACATTAGTCTGGTCTTAACAACGGCACCTGCCATACCATATAGACACAAATAGCAACAGCCGCTAATGTAATCGATAAGCTTTGCAAATATTTACAGGACAAGAGACCCTCAAGGCAATCAATTCCAATCTATAGGACGATGGAAGGTTCCAGTGTGGTCGTGTTTCAGGTTCGGAAACAAAATCAATAAAAGTCAGCCTCAACAGAAGAGGAGGGGGGGGAAAAGCACAGCGTGATTGCAGCGGTGGCCCTTGGTCTTTCAATCCGGTACTATCTCTTCCTTCCATCATCCTTTGACCCCTGTGCGGGTTCCCTCTCTCCCCACAGCAGGCCCGGGGTTTGACATCTCTGCCCCGCGAGTCCCAGCGGGCATCAGAAAAACCGCAGGGAAGGTAGCTGGTGAGGAGGCGGGCGGCAGACGGCTCTCAAAGAAGAGGAGCAGCTAACGGATGTGACAGGCAGTTAAAAGCCTGACGGATGACAGGATCTCCTGTTTAGCAGGTAGAAAAGGCAGGAAAACAATGGAGGGGAAGGAGATCCTGTGGATAATGGGACTTTAAAATGAATAAATAGATGAAAAAGTACGAACTGTGTACACCAGCGAATAGCAATCTGGACTGACTATGGAAGGGAGAAAAATGGGAGAATTGGAAATGGTAATTATTATGTAAAAGACAAAACAAGAAAACATGATGTTTCCACTTCCCCTTGATTTCTTTATGCATAGGGCTGTAATCCCTAGTTTATGTTCTGTAGTAACTAGCTCAATAAAACACATCAAGCCTGCATATAAAAAAAGCGCATAAAATCGAGTGTATTAAAATGTGTCAGTGAGACAGGCATGCTCTACGGAGACCGCCCAAGACCGCCCAGAGTGATCAATGATTTATTGATAACATAAGAGAGGACGGGTAGCGCATCGACGGGTTCAACAGCTTCTGATAAGTAGGAGTCAACGCTTCTCTCTCTCCACCAGGCATGGAGGAGTTTACAGGCCTCATGCAGATCCACACGTTCTGCAGCCTAATGAGCAGGTTGTTGGAGGGGGGCCGGGAGTGGCAGAAAGATGCTCTCTCTCTCTCAGACGCGCCTTGCTGTGTTTTCTCTCTCTCATGCAGAGAACAATCAGACGGAGCCACAGCTCCTGCCAGAGGCTATCAGGCTCTCTTTAACAACTCCACCTTCCCCTCCCATGGCTGGATACATGTGAGGAAAGACTGTGTGCCAGTGTGAGTGTGCGTGCGCATGCTTGTGTGTGCGTGTGTGTGTGTGTGCTCGCTCAGTAAACACACTGGAAAAACATGTCATGCCTATCTCTCACAAACGGGCCGTTCTAAAGCAGCTCGAAGGTTATGCTAACATCGTAGCATCATCACACAGCACCGCGCTACAAGCGGTCAGTCAATGCAGGCGGTGAAGATAACTGTCACAGTACTGTACACATCACGGTGCATTCCACTGCCCCCCCGGGGCTTGAAAACCTAAGTACCAGGTAGCCTTGCTGCTTCATCACCCAAAGTGCTTGCCTCAATGTGTGTGTGTCATGGGGGAGATAAATCAGACACATGTGTATATAAATCAACTGTCTTCTCATGGTTTATGTTCTGCACGCTGTGTATCGTGTGGATATGACACCGGATGGACCGTACTCTACTCTGAAAAATGCTTGTATCCTGATCTGATGGATATTTCACAGCATGGCTCAATTAACTGAATTTCTCAAGTGAGCTGAGAAAAAAATCCATAAAACCGATCAAACTGATAACTGCAGAGAGAGAGAGAGAGAGAGAGAGAGAGAATTTATACTTGGTCGTATGACAATGTTGCTCCTGAAAATAGTAGATCTACAAGCTCACAGCGTGTCGCATCCACATGACGCGTGAGTTTGTGATAAGCCATTTTTGGCGAGTGGTACGAATGGACCATAAATTCGCATTAAGGAGGAGAGAGAGTGAAGAGAGAGAGAGAGAGAGAGAGAGAGAGAGACAGACTGACTGATCACGAACACTTGGCAAATCACGAACATGTTGTTCTGAATGCCAACTTGCGAAAATGTCAATTACTTTCTCAACGGCATCTGAAAGTTTTATGAAGCTTAGACCGCATCAAAGCCATCCTTAGCTACTAGAGCTCCTTCAAAAAGTGTTTTCTCTGAGAAATATCAGGTTTAATTATTCAGGGGGTATCTTTAAATTCATTGGAGTTTTTGGGGGGAATTCCTTCAAAACACCATGTCCAAGGCATATTATTGATCTCAACCTGTTTTCCTTATTCTACTGACAGCTATAGACCTGGTAAATTGAATTTCTTTGCCTTCAATGGGGCCCTAGAGTAGTATATGTGTACCCGGCATGTGCATGGGAGTTCAAGTGTGTGCATGACATGTGTATTTGATTGGTGGGAGGGGGAGCTCCCTGTCGCCACCACGGTAGGGGCACTGTGGTCTGAGGAAGTAAGAGGGGGAAGGGAGGGAGGGAAGGGGATGGTGGATGTTTTGACCTGGTCATAAATCAATCATGGCTTGTCAACCTGTCAGGGGGTCATAAATCACTCACTATCTGTCAATCGAACACGCACGTGAACTCAGGTGCAAACTCCACATACAGTATGCGTATTACTCCCTAGGGGTCAATTAGAAAGACAACTGATCTGAGCTTGCAGAAATGTGAATTAAAGAGACATCCGAAATGAGGGATTATAGGAAAATACCTGATTCCTTTAATTTAAGGGAGAACATGCAGCATGTACCTTCCCATGTGACACCCAGAGACACAAACCAAGGCTCAGTAATCTGAGACAGAGCAAGTGATGATAACAATCAATGCGGATGTTGGGTCTGCACACTGACCGCATGGTGCATTGCACCTCTTGGCCCTGCTGTGGACTTGCCCTAGCCCTGGGCCTCACATAGAGGAGTAAAGAGAACCATACATATTCCTGTCACGATTCTGTGAATGATATGGCTCAGGCAGACAGACAGACCGGCAGACAGACAGGCAGGCAGGCCTGATCTCTCTGGCTCCTTACACACCACCATTTTAATCCCAGCAGGATCAAAGGAGGCAGCCTTCACTGCCTCCTCTTCATTAAGACGGAGTAGGGGGCCGCATGGAGCCCCCCATCTCTCCTCCAACGCTCAACGTCAGGGTTTGATCAATCAATAGCAGTCCACCAGCTATGGCCCTAGTGCCCCAGCTCTAATCAATCCACACTACACACTGTATGCGGGAGGGAAACGTACTGTGGTATAGGGCCAGAAAAACAATCACACCCAGTTTCTTTGAAATTGTCTTTGGTCAAGGGAGTGAGTCCAATTACACTGTGTGTTGTTCTGTTCTGTTCTGCCTCAGCCCCAAATCTGCTGCCTGACAGGCATTGCCATACTACTTAAGTCCCATTGCTCAAACATGAACAGTCTGAAACGCGGCTGAAAGTACAAAATTGGGATCAGGCAGGCTGACAGAGAGAATGGCTAAGTACAATAGGACCGCTGTCTGACGTTGCCATTGTTGTTCACTGGTGGAACATAATCTGCCTTAATCACAAGCTAAACCTGCACAACAATTGACCCATTTTCCAAGGCGGCATCTTATCTCTGAATGCATGTGCGCATATCTCATTTAGGAGTGTTAAAATCCCTCTTCAATCTAGGTGATCTGTTCTCACCGACCTGCCTCCGCACTCCACTAATCCACTGTGATCTAATCCCATGCATGGCGCCCAGAGACTCCTTATACGGGGTTGTCTTATTTTCATACCGCCTGCTGCCTCTGCTTCTGCTGTGCATGCTCAAATGTGCATG
>NC_137872.1:25224907-25382407 GCF_963924005.1 Protomyctophum bolini
CACTGAAGCATGATAAGCCAATATGTAAAAGAAAATTGGATGGCGTCGTAGATTGCGGGCTCCGCAGTGGAGGCCCTCAGAACGGCGTGTGAGTGAGTTCCATTCAATAAATCACATGTGAACGTCATGCTCGTCCTTTAATTTGCAGTAAACCACACACGAATGCTCCAACCACTGTCACATTTCAGCATGACGACCACATCTGCCAGCAAAGGGCATATGAGGTCACAGCTTTCTCTGCCACCAAGTGACCAGTGACTCGGTTTCTCTTTAAAAAAAAAGCCGTTTCATCACCTGGGAGAAGAAAAGAAAAACTACAGCTTCTTTATGCTGACGTTACTATATTAACTGTACTTACAGGTACACTTACTCAATTGTGTTGAGAGTTAACGAGTCGTTCATTTGAATTATGTCCTCCTGGTAACAGTGATGTCACATCATGTCAGCAGGAGGGCACACACACACACACACACACACACACACGTGCGCACGTGTGTGCGTGCGTGCGTGCATGTGTGTGTCAGTAAAAAGCTAAGTCGTGTTGACGTATCGTATAATGACATCATCACATTGACCAAGGGGGAGTGGGGGGACCATACAGACTGCTGAACAACGATGAGCAGCAGCCAGCGACAGACAGACAGTTTACTGCTAGAACAGCAGACTCACAGTACATTCTGTAAATGAACGTCCACTGAATGATCTCCTACAGTGGACATCTCTTAATCAACGGTTTCCTTTCATAAACTGAAAATGAAATTTACCTGGATTTCATGGAATAGCCTAAGGCGATCCATTCTCCATGAATGTATAAGCTTTTGTTTTGAGGACAATATTATAGATTCCATGGCAACCAGCAACATAGGATAATGATAGGCCTACATAATGTTGGAGCCATTTATCCAATCCGATAGTTTGCGGCTTCCGTTCCGACTTCTGACACAGTGCAGTTCAGCCTGTCAATCACTGACACAGTGCAGTTCAGCCTGTCAATCACTGGGACAGAGCGCACACAGCGGACCTCATCAATGGCAGAGTCACAGCTGAAAAAGGGCGCGTTAATTAATGGCTGAGAACTGACGAAGCCTGCTTTTCAAACGAAATGAGTATAACACAACAGCTGGAAAAGGAAAGAATCACTCCTGTCCTTGACAATAAGCAACCCTGCACTTTGCATGCCGTACACACGCACAACACGGAGCAAAACTAATGATACAATTAATTGAATTAAAATCTAATGAAAATGCAACCTTCGACTTCTCCCCGTGGGCGTCGACTTGTGTTAATGACGTCGACGGGTCAATGAGTCGAATTTTTGGTTAATACCCTACTATATTTATATGATATACATGTACACGCTCACGCTCACACACATGTGCGCACATACACATGCGCACGCACGCACACACACACACACACACACACACACACACACACACACACACACACACACAGTATACTGTAACTGTACTGTGTTTGCAGTGGTTTGACTGAACGGAACACCGGTGGGAAAAATTGCTTTACATTTTATAATTATCTTTATACTGTATGTATGTGTGCATGCTGCATTTCTTTATGCATCCAAAGAGCCACAATAGTCAGTGTGCAGGCTTATGTCACACCTGACCCACTCGGTAATACTTGAGTCCAGAGCACAAGCTTTCCTATAATATTGACTTCATATAATTACTACAGGAATTTAGATTCAAAGCAAAGTGGTACAGTCCAGTATTTAATGAACATGCTGTAATGGTAATGACTTGGAGAATCAATTATACTGAATGTTGTTTTCCTATGGTTATTGGCACCTCTATAAACATTTGCAAACGTGAAGCCAGAGAACTGAAGCATTCATGTGTGATGCAGTTGATGCTGCATTCACATCTTTGTATGTAAAACAAAACAAATCAAAACAAAAACATTGCGGTATAGGGTCAAGATGGCACATCTCATGAGCGTTTCTATGGGGATGTGGCATTTTCTGTGAATCCACAAGCAGAGGAGAGCATTGGATGTCTCCTTAATTGACTCTACTTGCAATAGGAAAGAAGACAAGGGGAACAAGAACAACAGCAGTGAACGTGGGCTCATCCATCCTTCAGGAGTGCAGGCAGCTGGGTGAATTTCCCTGCTCGAAATCCATGTTGTTTCAATAAAAAAACACAAGCTTGTCCATCTACTACAACATGATGGCAAAAGTGTGGGAGCTTGAGCTGTTGAGGGAAAGTTTCTGTCGACGGCTGTGGTAAGCACAACTGTCCATCAATGTCGGAATGAAAAACATTCTTATTTCCTTTTCCATCTACAGGTTTGGAGTCTTTAAAATTATAGTGCTTAACCACTTTCAACCTGGCGTCCCTATTTTGTCGTTATAGGCGAACATATTCACGTTTTCAATGCTCTTAATTTTTTTTTTTACTAATCTAAAATAGCAAAACAAAATCACACCCGTGTGAAGTGAGGGGCTCTTTACCAACATCACATATGACATCAATTTAACATCACAAAATAGCAGTTTATAAGAATCATGGTCCCTTATTGGCCGAGGTTTTCCTCTGACATATGCTGATTTGCTCAGTGACAGCCAAAACAAACATTAAACTCTGTCCATTGTCAATGTGTTTGTCTAGACAAACCTGTGTATAAAACTGATCTATAACTATAAGGACAACGCAACGTAAAGATGTAACTTTCCTCTTCAACCCCCAATTTTAGGCCATGTCTTACGGGGAGACATGGCCAAAGCATTTCCCATGTCCCCAAACTCCCCATGCAGCCACAAAGGTTGAGAACCCCTGCAGTAAGGCATAATTGATTAAAGCTGGAGAAAACGAGCACTTATCCCTGTGAAATCATTACACGTATTTGTCACCATGTCGACAACGTTGCTCTGCCAGCTCCAGGATTTGTCTTTCTCTCATTCAGTGTGTCTGGGGAATTGTGCCTAAGGGTGGGTTTTTGCTTAAGGCCGAAGTGTTTCAAGAGTAGAGAGGGCTCTATTATACATCTATCAAATTCCCTTTCATAAACCCATCCTATTCATAATTCATTAGATAGATTCATTAGATAGATAGATAGATAGATAGATAGATAGATAGATAGATAGATAGATAGATAGATAGATAGTCTACTTGTTTGCATGGTCACTAAAGCCTTTTGTCATTTAGGGTTCGTGCCACTCACGCATGCCTTGCTACAGTATGACCTCAGTATATAGTAAAGCAGTCCGGTCTAGTTGGATTGCATTACACTAAGTATAACCCTTAACCTAATTACTGTACTACCTGACTCCTAAACTTTCCTCATGTGTGAACTGCTGCCCAATTCTCTGGACTCTGATTATCTGCCTGATGCTTGCCGGCTAAGCCTATCTTCGCTGATTGATCGCCTGGTTCTGATTCCCTGCCTGGACCCCGGGGCCCTGATTCTCTGCCCTGATCGCTGCCGTTAAGTTAGCTTTCTCTGACTAATCTCCTGGCTCTGACTCTTGCCTGTTCACTGGTTTAAACCATGTGAACTTTGATTTCTTGCCTCATTCATTTCAATGTCAGTGACGGTTAAAACCTTCCCACAATCCAGCCCATTTCTGATAACCCTTTACTCAATGGAGGAATCCAACCCAGCCTGATGACTCTCTTGCCACACCTCCCTAAAAAAGGGAAAAGATTCAGCAATCAGCTGACTCTTTGGACTAACCCAGCCACTAACACCTCCGTGATTAAGGTACGCCCTGTGTCAATAAGACGTGGCAGCATTTTAAAAGAAGCCAGATCAGACCGATGACCGCCAACCAACGTGGGCTCATTTGTGTTAGGAAATCAAGCAAGTTGGAGGAGGAGAAAGTGATGAGGAGAACGAGGCAGATGACAGGAGGTGAGGACAAAGGGAAGTCCAGAGGAACCTTACTTCCGATGGCAAGTAAGGCAAGAGGGCTGCATAGAGTGAAGGAAGGAGGCTGGGGCGAAGGCTGAGCAGGGGAAGGGGGAGAGGCAGGGCAGGGAGGGTGGTGGGGAGGTGTGATCACTTGGCTGCTATTATAGCTCTGAGAGAGTGCGAACTCAATCAGCGGCCAAGCACGAGGCCCATTGTGCCAGGGTGTAATGGGAACTGTGAGATTTTATTAAGAGAGAGTGATTGCATGTGGCCCTCATCAGGGTCTGCATTGTGGCGTCGGTGGTCAGAGTAACGTCTGGGGAAGACATGAGAGGGGGAAAAAAAGGTATTTACTGTCTTCCATTCAGGAGAATGGACTACTCCGAGAAATGAGGATGGAGTTGGACGCCAGGGGCTCTATTGCTTATAATTGTCATCTCGGTTTCCAACCACATTCTCTCTCTAACGTCTCTAATGCTTTGTCTCTCTCGCTCCCTGTGTTTAATTACCTTTTTTTTCTCCCTCTATTACATTCTTCTGCTCCTTGCACTTGTCTGTTACGTTCCTCTCTTTCCACCAATCCAATGAAGAGAAAGAAAAAAAACACCCCACTAGGGCCCTGTATTGAGTACTTCATCGTAGACCGGCTGGGGCTATTGTTGTCATTATGCACAGCGACAAGCCCACGTCCTGTAGCCCCCATGGCTGCCAGTTGAGGCAGCTGGAGGACGTGAAGGGAAGATGTAATGACAAGAGTTAGTACGGAACAGCGGGAAGGTCTGTCTGAAGCGAGTTAGCGGCAGACTCGGCCTTTGAATGTTTCTGCCATCAGCCAGGCCCTGGCTGTCTGGAGCCCTCTCTGAATGACCACAGCAGGGCATCGGGTGTTCATTTTCCCCCAGTCAATACAGATAACTACAAGTAAAGGGCATGCTGTTGATTGCTCGTGTTTGCGTACAGCTTCGCGGGAGGGAAAGAATAGATTTTCTGTCTGTATAGGTTAAATTATAATTCTCTCACCGCAGAGGTTCGAGAGCCCCACACACACGTGTAATAAAGAGAAACATGGTCCACCGTGCTGGGAAAAAAATGCAATCTTAACAAGCCATTAAATCCCCTTCAGAAATCCAGTGCTCTTTAAAAACAAGTAGGGGAGGAAACATATCATGGCAGTGGGTTTGAGATAATTACATTTGTTTCCAGTACCGTTTAATTTGTTTCAAGAATATGTTTTATCTCAGGATTAAATTAAAATAAAATTAAAGTCAACATAATATGACTGGCTGACTTTGTAAACAAGTGATATTCTCTTCCATGGACAGATTTGAATGGTGACTAGTACCAATATAACCTTTGTTGTGCAATAGATACAATAAAACAAAAAAATCATTTTCAGAAATGCTATGCCATTTTCCATAAAATAGAAACGCCAATGTGAAAGTGGTTTTAAGAAAACTAAGAATTATCGCTATTTGTACGATTATTTCCAAATGTATGAACTGTCACTGTGAAACAATTGCGCATGATTTTGTTTTTTCATCAATCCCCTGGCCCATACCACTGTTGCCGCTCCATCTCAGCCAATCTGATAAGGGGATGAAGAGAGGATATCATGTGTTCCTCACACAAATCCTGCCTGTAATCCGTATATTGTTGTTGTTCCACTTCCGTCACTCTAATCTCTTCACAAGTCCATTTTTCTGCCCCCCAATATTATCCCTCCAAATATACAGTATATCAAGCATGCTGGTCAAAGCGCTGCTCGGTGGAACCCAGCAGATACGATGAGGGAGCCAGCAGAGAGTGGAAGTGATAAAACGGAGTATAGCCTTCTATAGGTTAGTGCTTTGTGCTCTCTATCTGTGGAGGAGAGGCAACAGCAGTGTATTGCGTTATTCAGTCTGTTATTGCCAGTGAGATGCTTTAGGGTTGCTGCTGCAAATCCCTGGCCATCTGATAAGGCAGGGCCTGGCACAAGAGTGGGAGCAGGATTATATCCCTTTACAGAAAGTGGGGACCTGTTCAGGCCATAAGCGCGGTGTCCTTTGTAATCTAATTTGACTACAACAGTATAATCGCGTCAGGACCTCACCCCCTGCCGAGGGCAGATTGGTGGATACTGGATATAGAGGGATGTGTTGATATAAACCCATGACATGGTGTTAGGGACAGCGTTATCATCCAGCTCTGTCTAGGGATTAATACTCTATAGTAATACCTGGAGTCCTTCAGTCCAGAGGCCAGACCAAAGCGGGATAAATGTTTTCAATTCCTTTTTTGAGGGGCGCTAGCCCCTCCTATAAACAGGCAAAACAGCTTTAGTGTTTAATGTTTGTGTTGTCTGACTCTGAACACAAACATTAATTATTTTCTTGCCATCTATGCTTATAAACGTAGCTAGGCTATTGGGACCTATCTATGCCAGCTATGCTTAGACACACATTTAATCCATATATGAACGCACGACTGTTTAGCATTGCTCCGGGTAGAATAGCCCTCCTCCGTCACCACCAGCGATGTGATTTCTAAATCCAGCTCCATTGAGCCTTGAGACGATTTTCAAAGCGCCGTATCTCCAAAGGTTAGAGAGCTGTCCATGGTGAGCCGGTGCGCACCCGGCGATCGTAAATCATTTGTGATTTTGTGTCGCATCGCTGAGAAAATGTAGCTGGTTGTACTGCTAGCTAAAGGCTGTGGGCTGTGTTGTGTGGTGTCGTTCCACTTCCGGAAGCCCCCACCTTCCTGTTTAATTTGGAAGGACAACGAGCTCCATAGAGTGGGCCTGGACGGGCGGCCCCTGGGGCAGTACAACCATGCTAACACCAGAGGCAGCAAAGGAGTTAAATGCCTTTGACAATGAATGGAGAATATACGTCATATGTGTCTGAGCAAATCAGCATTATGTATGTCGGTGGGAACCCTGGCCAATAAGGGACCCTACAATCTTGATGATGATGTACGATGATCAGAGCGCCCCTCACTTCACACGGGTGTGATTTTTCTTCCCGTCCCTCCCCAAAGCTATCTGGTTTTGTCCAAGGCTAGATTCAACCACAGTGGTTACGTCGCTCTATACAGCACGCTCCATCTGCAGTTTGAGAAATGTAAAGTGAGTGCTGTCGCAAATAATATTGCTGCCGCTACTGGCTTTTTGTTGGAAATGTGCGCTTCAATGTTTCAGCCTGGACACAGGATAAACCTGCATGCACAGTCAGGCATACCTGTATGCATGCATGCACGCACGCCCCACACACACACACACACACACACACACACACACACACACACACACACACACACAGTACAGTATGCAGAAGACACAAATGCACACACAAATGTGCAGTGGAAAACATATACCCCTTTGTCCACTATGGCCTTTACTTTGTTTTTTAGCTGACAAATGCTGACAGATCCAATCATGTATGGCATCCAAGGCCATTAGCGTCAATAATGCACTTTGACAAAGGGAACAAAACCCAGCAAATGGATGCAGACAGTGAGAGTGAGGTGCATACAGTGAATTAGACGGGCCCTGAAAAATGCACAATGCACCACAGCTGACACAAGCGATAAACCTCCAGATGGGAGGGAAAAGTTCCAATTCTGAAGCACGGAAATATAGGGACGTATGTACAGCATTTAAACGGAGTCCACCTCTCTGTAATGAGCAATATAAATACAGACTAGTTCAGGCTCAGGTTGGATGGCATCCCATTTCTCCTCATAGGGTGGGGGGGGAAGAGTGTGTTTGCTGGCTAGTTGGCAGTTGGCGGTGCCTGCGTGCCATCAGAATCCATTTACAAGCTGTCGGTTGAGGCTGGCAGAGATGGACCTCTCCGTTGTCTGTTTTGGAGCCTTCTTTTGTGCCGCAGTTAACGAGCACTCTGGCGGGTGAGACTGTAATGGGCGATTGCGACTGATAATGGTGGGCCTCTTTGTGTACCCGTGTGCAATGGCAGAAAAAGAAAAAAAAAACTGTCTTCATGCAGCGGAAGGGAAACAAATGAAGGTGAAATAATAATAAACTCCCACAATTCTGCAGAGCCTCTCTTTGCTTTCACACGATGTGCTGACGGAGGGCTCGTGACTTTTTTCCCATGGACCTGGCACCGTCTCAACAAGATCACACATGCCCTGCTCCTCGCTTTCAGTCTCTCCCTTTCATTCCTTCTGTTTCTCTCTCCATCTATCTCTCTTTCACTCACTCTCACATATTCTAATTGGCTCCTTTGCAAAGGTGTTGTTATAGAAGCACAACAGTACGTGTGTCGTTCAGTGGCGCTGCTTTTCACTAGGGCTTTTATGGGTATTCAAATGCACGAGTGAAGACACAGTCATTTCACCGTAGATGCTGAATGTGAACACGCTGGACAAGATGCTCGAACTCGAGGACGTAATTTGTAAGCAGCTGGTGAGACAAAGTATGTATCTCCAGAAACCAGCATGTGGTGATCGAGGCACTGAGCAAACATGCTGTGGACTGCCAAGAAAGGGAGAGCGTATACTTGTAGGGGGTTTTAATCAGACATTTGCATATCAGATGTTTTTAATAAAAAACATTTTGTTTTTTGGGGCTGTATCTACAGGGGTAGATGTTATGCGTTCGCATTCTCAAAGTCTGCAGTAAAAGCAGCATCTGCATAAATTACATTTTGATCATTCAACAGGAAAACGAAAACGAAAACCCAATACATTCAACGCCTCATTGTTTCCCGGCCAAACACGGTGCAAAACAAAACAACTGGAGGGTGAAGACAATCCATCTCAAATCTATTCCACCCTGAGATGAAAAACACTCCGAGATAAGGGGATTAAAGAGGCCTAGTGTGCATTTATTCCATCAACACAGACCTCTAGGTGTCTGGTTGAGGTGTCATCGTAGCTTGTGCTGCCAGAGACGACAGTGTCACTTAGTGATAAAGACCTCAGAGAGATTCATCTCTGACTATAGGGCCCTCGTCAAACGTGGCAGTGTTGCCAGGCACGCCATGAGGTCATGTTGAGTGACCACGTTCCGTCTACAGCTGATTAGTCAAGAGGGCTCACAAAGTATCCCTGGCAGCAGGGAAGCTATTTGTCAGGTGGCCTGCAATTAATCAATTTGCATTGGACACTGCTGGGATTCTAGTATTTGCACCGGTCTTGTGGAAACCCCTTGAAAGGCAATCAGTAGACAAGCAAAATGCAGAAAACCATGAAAACCTGTGGATGCAAATGTAGGCACAGTAGCACAACTCGAGTTGATCTTCAGTGATGTTTGAGTGTTTTGATGTGAGATTGTGACTCAGGCCCTTCACCTACTAGTAACCAGACTGATTACAGAAAGGGCACACATTAGAGCCACGAGGCAGGCCACTGTCGCAGTTGGAAAGACAGACGGTGAGAATTTAGAGAGGACAAAAGGAAAAACGATTGCGCTGTAAGTAGACTCATTTATTGCCAGCACTTTAAGGTCGACACTCATCTCTTTGCCATGACAGGCGATATTTGTGCAGCGTACAAATGGTTGACATTTCCAGGAGAATGTCTTGAAGATGCTTGGTAGGGAATTGGTACAGTGAGAAGGGTAATTCACACATCTGAGGAAGGGGACATGCCCATTGATTGAACAGACAGGTGAGGGGCTGATTGTCAGCGACCCGTGGAATTGGGGTGAAAACGACCTATGCTAATAGGTGGCTCCCCTGTTGATATAATTCTGAACATCAAAGGGTATTTCACCTTTTCATACTCAATAACAGGGGGGGAAATGTGGCTTCAGGATACAGTGGGATGACACCATGCCTACACGAACAACAATATCAGATGTGCACTCTCCCCACAGTGTAGCATCCCACTCCCAGCAGGGATGCAGAAGCTAACCCAATCACCCACGTGGCAGAGAGAGGCAGCTGCAAGAGCATTAGTGTCCAAAAAAAGTAATCCGGTGGAAGGGGGAGACATAAACAAGCATGACAGTTATAGCTTTGGGGACACGAGGATCGCTGATTGACAGCACTCTGTTGGTTGGATTAGAGACATTTATTTCGTCCTGAACTCAATTATATTTCACAAAGGCTGACATCCCCAGTTAATTGCAGCCTTTCCACATGAGGGAATTATTTGCACTTCTCAATTCCCTGGCCATGTGTACTCTGTTCCGCATGTACAGGCATCATCTAATTTAATGTGTGGAAATATTGCAAATTAGATCAGCGGAAAGAACATTTGGGGGAGTGAGAAAAGAGTTGGGGGCGAGTTGAGTGAGTGGCAGACAACAGTCAGATGTTTCATACAACTTCCAAGAGGGAACCGTTTGGGTTCGTTAGTCTGTCCGCCTGCGTTACTCAAGTGTGTCTGGCTCTCGGCTCAGAGACAGCTTAGTTCTGAGATGGATCTGGAGTGACAGTGTCACGATTGACGTGAAGAGGTATAGGAAAGGGAGGAGAGGAGAAAAGGTTGTGCGACGCCACCGGGTCCCACTCTGAAGTGAAAGTGAGCCTGTGCGTGTCCATTGAGAGAATGTGACAAGAAGGAAACTCAGGCCTGGCTCGGGCGTTGAGGAGGCTACGTTCGGAAGGTAATGTCAAGGAGGCCCACGGGCCAGCGAACGTGTGCACGTGCACACTTGCACGCGCAGGGACCGCTTTTTAGGCAGGGATGATATTATAGGGGGAGTCTGCAGCTTTATAGCCAGGATTACCAAGGGGGTCCTATTATAATCTACCCAGGGACACCTCTCTCCAGGCACCCCATGGTTGACATGTGTCACCGCACACATCGCCACACACAGATTACCAGGCCTCTAATCCAGTTCTGGGGAGGAGGGGGTTTGAGGGGAAGGGGGGCCGGGGATGATCTGCCATACCAGGGCATAATCCTGCACCTAACATTCTCAGAGTGCATGCCAGATAGAGAGAAAGACAGAAACACAGACACAGACAGACAGACAGACAGACAGACAGACAGACAGACAGACAGACAGACAGACAGACAGACAGACAGACAGACAGACAGACAGACAGACAGACAGACAGACAGACAGACAGGAGAGGAGAGGATAGGAGAGGAGGAGATTATCGTTGCTCTCATGACTTGTGTTTTAAGTGCTGGGAAACTGTGGATTAGAATCATCCTCATAATAACAGACAGCTGTCATTATAAAGCATGTGTCCATACCATTCCTCTACCCTTGGCCTGTCCCCGAGCGTTGGCCAGCTAATCTCGTCTCATTGTTTTCCCCCCAGCACGTTGTTTGCTACAATGGGTATCACTGGTGTTGACACCGGCTCCCTGGCAAACAACGCCCATGTTTACTCTATCTATCCGCTGCCGATACCAGGTGAAAAACATGCCCAGATGGGAAACGTCTCTCTGCCAACAAGATACCAGGGTAAATACAGAAGATAGCGGAGGGAATATTTGCTGATAATAATCTCATCAAACAGATGAATGGGGGTGCACTGTACCGTCCTCATCGGCAAACAATTTCCCTGTGATATTATTACCATGACTTTCCTGCAGCAAATGTATTCATTCCATGTGCTGTATAATATATTATAATATTATTATGAAGGTCTGTCTCCAGCCTGGAATTGCAACCTTACAATAAGCATCTACAATACCTTGTAGATTAAAGATTCAAAGACTGAATTTGTCACATGCTCCCACGTGTACGAGGCGAGCAGTAAAATATTGGTGCGGCAGACAACACCCGACAAGAAGTCATGTCAAAAACTGCATAGTACAACATATAATACAAGTAGGTCATATAATATCTAAATAAAGTTAGTATAGGTCATGTATTACTAGTAGTGATACAGTAACAGTGCATGGGCTCCACTGACTGTGTTGCGTCACGTTGAGTTTGGCAAAAAAAAAATGAACCAGGGCGAATGGGAGACGCCGTCCAAACGCAACGTGCAGGGTAACGTTGGCAGTGGAGCATCCTTCATTGATCACTTCTTGTGCCCAACACGTCTTTAGAATTACTCCCGTAGGAAGCGCATGACGTCTGGGGATGATATAAAACGGGATCACAAAAAAAAAAAATCTTCTTTTTGCTTGGCCATGCCTTCTTCAGCGATCCTTTACATGTTTCGCGGATGCGCACTGCCGTTCACTTCCTTGTTTACGGCCCGACTAAACTGTCTCTTTACTCTAAATCTACGTCGCTCTCCATGGTTTTGATCAAAACGGCAATGTTCTGTCCTCATTTACCAAGCATCTTGTTTGGAGTATAAATGTTTCTAGAGATCAGATGTGATAGCGCGAGATAGTAAGAAGATTATGCCTCCTGGTTTTGGGGGGTAATGGAAGGCGGGGCTTTTCAGAGAAAAATCTGCCTCATCTGCTGGGCACTCTAGCGCCTTTATTTTTTAACATTTCCAGCGCACTGGAAATGTTAAAAAGGGAACATTCCCTGCGTTGGCGATGACGTGACGCTGATGGACGCCCGATGGCTGCGGTGGAACCCCACGGTAATTAAAAAATATCAAACACACTGTGTACAAAAACAGGATCGTATACAAGATATTGTGTGCACTGAATGACCATAGATATGATATTAGTGTACTGTACTACTGTTCTAATGTGGCTTAGTTATTATTTAGTCACACGCTCTTATTGCATCAGTTAAATATTTATAAAACCCACACACACTTAACCACTTCCAACATGGCCTTCCTATTTTGGGAATGTAATTATAGTGGAACATTTCAAAACTAGGTAGATATTAAATAATAATGTCACTAGTTTCGCGAGACAAAGTATATAAAATAGGACATCAATTTATGAGGAAAAACTGTAAAAGGTTTCTGCACAACAGTAACAATATACAAATTAGAATTGTACCTTGCCATGAGCTACTGTAGGATATCTAGAAAATATACAGAATAAGGAATACACTGAGAAAAATAAAGAATTTATGAATAAATTAGCAACCAGAGACAAATATTCATGCAGCAGGAGGATGGAAACGTATTTATCAGGTTGAACAGGAGGAGTGTTGTGTTTAAATTAACAGAGGATTTCACTGTGCACAAATGGTAAATGCTGCAAAATGCTCTCAGACAGAGTGATTCACATACTGTAGAATAATGATTCGGCTTTTGGAGTTGTATCATCAACGACACTCTCATGGCACCTGTCTTTGGGTTATGACTCACACACACAGAGTGCTGGGTTGCAGTGCTCCTCAAGGGACTCGACACCAATTTTGCATTATGCTCACACACACAATGAGGAGTGAGAGCACTGTGGATGTCTGGACAAACGCTGCTCTGCAGATCCTCAAGCAAACATGAGAGAGTAAACCCTCTCATATCTACCAGACAAAGAGTTCAGATAAAGGAAATATTACATCCAGTCTAACTCTAAACCAACAATTGTGTTTTCTTTTAGCCATCTAAGGATGGCTGTTGGTCATCCTTCCCTCTACTGATTTTAGTAAACCAATGGTCTTTGCTCTACAGATTGTGATGAAACCTGAGTACATTAATGCTTCCTTATTATTAGTATTAGTAATTTTTGCAATCTTGGCCACCACAAAATCTTAAAACCCCCTGCGGGACAGCAGGGCAGTAGGACAGGTCAGTTTGTATTGGACATAGGGAACACAGTGCTGGTGTAAGGCACTCAACTGATTAAGACAGGCCAATCTCTTTTAGTGTCAGGTGTGCTAAAGACACAGCCTCGTCACCCTGGAGGAGTAGAGCGGCTGTCCAGAGAGGCAGCTAGAGGCCCAACACCAAGTCACTCTCACGACCCCTACTCCCATTAGCAGGAGTGAACCACACATCCAAAGACCCTGACTCATAACAGGCCTAAATAGCGTGCAGATTAAGTTTAAACTGTGGGTTAGTGGCTTCGCTGTAATAGTACAAAACAATTTGAAATGGGTTATTATTACGACGGTGACAGTGGATATTTTTGCGAGTCATTGTTTTGTCAGAGTGTGGGTGTCACTCTCCATCTGGAGGATAGCAAAGTCATTAACTGAGCTCAGGCAGGCTCCAACTGCTGTAAAAGTAATGACAGAATTGCTGTAAATTACATAAAAAACTATTTCACATTAAAAAAAGAAATCCGCACAACAGCTCTTATATAACCTTTACTTCCAGATGCTGGTTACGGTCACATCTCATCTGGTTGCCAGCAATGAAGCACTAGGTTAAGTGGTAAATGCAGGAAACTGCTAACTGCAGGGAAATCTGTAAAAAACTAAATCAACTTAATAAGTCTGCATGCTGCTCCCTCCGCCATGACATGGTGGCTTTAGTGGTTATCAGAGGATGTGATGAGCGACGCAGTGTGCCTGCCTGGTCTCAGCAAGACACGTGCAAAATCTGTAATATATTCTCTGTGTGTCCAGATCGAGCTGTTCAAACACTATCTTTATGGCCTGATTCATCCCTGGAGGAAAGCAGCACAGAGGTTCGACATGAAGACACGGCCTGAGGGCCAGCCACCTCTCCGCTACCAGGGCCCCGCCACCAACCAACCCCACAGAATTTTTAATGACACACTAAAAGGCTGCGTAAAGACAAAATTACCACCCTCAATGGGCAACAGATGATAGAATTAAAGAGATTTAGAGCTGGGGGTGGTGTTGGCCGGCACGTGTTTGATGTGAGCCTGGGAATGAGGGACGAGAGCAGAGGGGGCAGCGGAGCAAACCGAGGCAGCATCTGGCCATTCTGGGTACAGCGCAGCTATCTGGGAACTCTCCTCCACAGAGGGAGAGAAGGCATAGAGCTAATATGCACTTTTACACCACACAGTTTATGCACGGACTGTCTGACACTGTGACTGGACTAACACCAGCAGTGTGCTAAATCTGCAACTGGGAACTGGCACCCATCTCCTGACCAAACCTAGACAATATTACACATTTATTGCAAAAACCATGGGTCAAATGTGAATAATAAATATAATACCACACTATAACCTAACCAACCCCTACTCCAGGTAACCATGGTAACATCTCACCTGTCATCTGCTCAATAACCACAGGCAGAGGTCAGAGAAATACATTATTCTTGACTCATAGACAGTGCTAGCCTGTGTTCATTTTTTTTATTTCATGCACTTGCACTTGTCCCTTTTCATATTCCCTCTCCACTCGACAGAGAGACACCTCCAGACGCACCCAATTCATCATCTTCTTTTCTCATACCAATCAATAGCCAACAATCCATCTCCCTCATGTTCTTTTCGTCCTCATTGCGTCTTTTCTCTCTCTCTCTGCCTGCCGGCCTTACTCTCTCCCCAACAGCCACAGGAAGACCGCACGGTCCAGCCTCCCTACACTCACACCGCAGGAAGCAGCTGGCAAAGTGCCTCATCTCGCCCACCAAAATGGCAACAGTTATCCTGACCTGGCATATTCTGAGCCCTAGTGGGAGAAAAAAGTCCCTCAGTATAAAAGGCTGTTGGGCTGTGGCAGCAGCCTCCCTATTCACTGGAGACAAAACCCAAATCTGTGGCCTGATCTGGCTGGCTGGGCATCTGAATGGAGCCAGTGATCCAGCAATGACAGGCCCCGTTAACCCTCGTGCTATGGGGCTTTGCCTGGGCCATATAGAACTGAGCGTGTGTAGAATGAGAGGTGCTCGGTCAACATAGCAGTGTTGCTGGGGAGAAGGAAAAAAACAAGATTTTTTTTATCCTGTTCTGAGTCTTCCGTTGCCTATAGGGGGATACTACTGTATCCCACAAGAACACACAGTTGCCGTAATCAGGCAGCAGGCAGTGGAAAGAAAATGAGATGGATATAAACACAACATCCCCTTTATCCCACAGCAGAACTTCTACTTTTCATCTTGCCAAAATTTAAGTTGAACAGACTTCACAGGAGAAAAGTGCAGCTTAGAGGCAGGCCTATATATCTAACAAGCCCCACAACAAGTAGGGGAAGAAACGAAGCGCAATGGCCTGCTGAGGAAGTTAGGAGGCTGTGATAAAGGGGAGGGAGGTGGGCCGCTTCGTCGCCTCCTTTGCTGCCCCCTCCCTGCTTTTCTGCTTTCATCTCCCGGCACACCGTAGACCCACTGAGTCACCCAGCCAGCAAAACACAGCCAAAACCAATAGCCGGTAGATAGCATCTCTTACGCTAACAAGCTTTTCCTATGGGGATACCATCAGCTCTCTGGCTTGCTCATATGGCTAATTAGGGATGGACTGAGAAGCAGACCTGAAGCCATGTATCTATCTACCCTGTTTTTTCTCTCTATTTCTCTGTCTTTTCCCCTATCTCACTGTATTCAAACATGCTGTTACTCTGTCTGTCTGTCTGTCTGTCTGTCTGTCCGTTCTCTCTCTCTCTCTCTCTCTCTCTCTCTCCAGTCCATTCACTGCCTCTCCATCTTCCAATCCATGCTGTGACGTTGAGTGTGACCACCGCCACCACTGTGTCCAGCCTAAGGCCTATCTCTTAATCCCATTAGCCCAAACACAATCAATTATCCATGCATCTATAATGATCTGAGAGTATTAAAAGGTTAGCTCAGGAGATTTAGAGACATTGACGTCCATGATGGAAGTGTTCATCCCCACACTCTTCCCCTGTTTCTGGGTGTCCGTGTCCGTGTGTCCGTGTCCGTGTGTGTGTGTGTGTGTGTGTGCGTGCGTGTGTGTTGGTTGCAGTCACACCCCAACTCCAAGTTGAGCAACCATGTGCAGAGCTTGTGGATATTTAATCATGTCAATCAAGTCCCAGCAAATGACTGCCTTGTGATGGTGTTCAATAAGGCGATAAACACGGCAGAGGACTGCCGCGCCAGCCTGTTGGTGCAAAGAAATATCATTACGGCCACTGGTTGACTTGTTCTCACATGGTAAGCGCTAATTCATTGTTGTGCGAGCATGTCATTCGACAAGGATAGCCGATGTTCAACTGAAAATAGCTTAGAGGACACAGTTTCTAAATACTAATTAAGTACTCATATAGCCATAGAAGTTGTATGGCTATGATACAACACAGTCTACAGATCATTTAGATTGTTTCATCCTGCATGCATTTGTTTACATTTGTCAAGTCATTCAACTGCTACCATTTTACTTTTTCTATTAATTATTGAGACAATGTTAGCTCAACGGAATTGTACATTTAATTAGGCCTAAGTCAGTTGTCAGAATGTTGGTCAATCTTTACTCCAGGTACAATCTTTTGGACTAGAAATACTTTCATATCAATCAATGTTTTAAAATAGCTGAAACGCAATGATGATAATGTAACCTTTACAAAAATGCTCAATAGAATTGACTGTGGATTCTATTTAGCAGACGCTGTTAATCCAGGGCGATTGTAGGAGGTCGAGGCCAGGGCAAGTACTACGGCAAGTGCTGTGGGCTAAGAAGTATAAAGTCTGTGCAAGTAAATTTTCATAGAGTAATGAAATGAAAGCAAAACACTCGCTCCTCAAAGACGAAATCTATACAGTAAGTTGAAGTGATAGATTTTATTTGGAGATCAAAATAACTGGAGGTTGACTCTTCAGTACATCGCCTTAGGCTTCACCTACTGTATCTCAGCCTCGGCTTCTTTAATGCTGAGTCTGATGATGAGCCAAATGCCCGGGGCTATTTAATCTATTAAATTATAGCGCTCAGTCGATTTATAGCAACGGAGCACTTTTACCGACGAACCGGATGTTGTTCCGGATGTGGCTGTAGCAGCTAGATGTAGCCAAACCACTCTAAAGGATGTGGCTGTAGCAGCTAGATGTAGCCAAACCACTCTCGATGCGATCGACAACAACGGGACGTAAGAATAAATCTATCGCGACTAGAGACTGGACAGCGGTGGGCCGTCTAACACAGACGGGATGATTTAGATCGCGAGTTTTAAGATTTCCGTTGTCGTCGGCTAAACAGGGGGGGAACATCGAGGATTGCGCAACAGGCGCTCCCAGGCTGTGGAGCGATGCGATCCGTTCATATCAATAGACTTTTGGATAAAACTTTGTCTTGGGCGTCGGGCGTTACTAATAGAAAGGACAAAGAACTGGGCGATGGTGACATTCACACCAGAAAGCTTTACTGCGATTAAAATGAATCCTGCTGCACATTGTCAGAAAGTGTGTTTCGTTTGGCAGGTGTGAAGGCTCATTCGAATGCTAATGCGCATCAAAGAACCACATTCTACTCCGCCAAAAAACGTGGGTTTTGCTTCACTTCCAATCGCACTTGATTTCGATTCGGTGCAGGTGGGAATGCAATCCGTAGTAAATAAAGGAAATGAGGCGGATAAGGAGCTGCACAGTTGGAGGCGGAGAAGGGATATTCATTTTACGCAGCACAAAAATGTCCCGTTAGGTTACCCTGTGACGTGGTCAAATAAGCCTTTATCGAAATATGAGGACGAGCACATTAATCTATTGCTTAAGGAAACACATAAAAAACACTGCAGGGTACAGAATATTCTGTCTGTCTGTTGCGCATAAACATGGAGGGCTGTCACTGTGTGTGGGGATCCGAGTGGAGACTTTCTTCATCTTGTTTAAATATAAATACTTCAAAATTAAAACACATGTTTAGCTCAGCACGATTTATAAACTGTATAGCTAACATGGCATATGCATAATAATTGTAGGCTATATGGTGATCGGATCATCAATGGGACTAGCTATTGTAAACTTCGGATCATTTTGCGCTCCCGTCTCCGCAGTGCCTCGTTCATATGCCCAAAAGAACAGTGGCTGGCACACACACACACACACACACACACACACACACACGTTCGTTTCCTTGCTGCGCTTGACACAGCCAGTGTGAAGGCAAACCGCAGCAAATTAAATGTTCAAGAAAGTTCGCAACTTCTCCGCCCATTCGCATCGAGTCTACCGAAGTATTAGGTGAGAATGTGACCTAACTATGTCACTGTTTTCTTACAGACACATTCTTATTTAATAAACACCATTATTCAAATCGCACAGACCAAACAAGCTAAACACTGCACAAAGAACTTCCCTGGGACTCACTCACATAAAAGTCCACCCAATATGAGTCCCAGGACTCATATTGAAAACCTACAGTAAAAACATCACTATAGTTTTGCTCTGCTTCAAGATAGCTCTGGTATATTATATATTCAATAGTGATGTGGTAAAAGCGATAGAAGAGAGAGAGAGAGAGACATCTCGTCCAACAAGGACAGCCGTGGGGATGAGAACAGCACGACCGACCGCGTACACCTGCACGGACACTAGGACAGGACAGTCACGAATAAAGACGCAGGTGCAGGTCAATCAATCCTCTCAACCAAATAGACTCAGATGTAATCACACCGTAATCTAAAAGCCTCATCTCAGGCCTGCTGCCTCCATCACTCCACCAAACCTCCATTCCCGTCGTTCCATTCATCGCCTGATCCAACTAACTCCCTCCCTCCCTCTCTCCACCCTTTATCTTTCTTCTGCACTGTATTTTGGACTCTCCTCTCTAACTTGTTCTTTTCTCAAGCAAGAGAAATGAAATATGATCACTCCTCTTCAAAGGAACCACTATTAGACACATAATGAATATTCAGTTAATGGAGCAGAGAGAGAGCGAGTATAAGAGATAGAACTGAGCAGCAGAAAAGAAATGAAAGGGTGAAACCCCCTCATTGGCCTTACAGTGCAAATGCAAAGGCAGAATGAGCGTGTAGCAGCATATCATTATCTATAGAGAATGTATGAGCAAATAACATGAAACATTAATTATTACAAATACCTCATTACTGCAAATGAACGATCCTGTGACATTTAACAACGTGATTGTGGATCTACCTCATCAGACTCTGATTCATCATTTATGGCTCATTAAGATTCTCAATGATGAATCATTGATTTGATTCAGGGAAATGGAATACTTCCTCAAGTTTTGTGTCCCTGGCATAAATGTAGAAACTGTTTGGCTAAGGCTTCAGAAACGGTGTAACACTTGTGGTTTCTTCTAGCCAGGACTCCATTCCTGTTGACCTGTCAGTCTCAGTTGCAGCCAAGCACCTTCTGTGCCAGAATTCAAATGTGTTTCCTCAGGCAGACATGATAGCCTCTTTCCAATTTCAACTTCATCTTAAACCACCAATTTCAGCCACCGCGGCGGTGATTGAAATATGAAACCCTGCATATATACAGGCCATTACCGCAAATACAAGGAACCTGGTGCACTGTCTGTGTCTGAAGGGGAAGAAGAGAGAGAGACGAAGAGAAACAACAGGCATCACTTACAGCTGGGACACATTTCTATATATTTATTATTCAATAAGGCTGAATTTGGCCTTTGACCCTTTGACCATTTGGGCAGGAGGCTCAAACATGGGCCCTCCTCTATGACCATGGAGAGCTTGATGAATCAGAAGGGAAACCCTCAGGCTCGATTAGACAAAACATCAAAACTGATGGAATTTGATGAGTCCTCTTTTTTCCCTTTTCTGTCAGTGGCAAATGGTGCAGTTTATATAGCGCCTTTATCCAAAGCACCTCGCGTGAATGGGGTACATTCCACTCACCCATGTGCCTACATTCACGCACAGACAGAGGAGGAAATAAACCACTAATGCAGGGCATTGGTAGTTTGAGCAACCTGCTCATCAGGACTCAGCAGTTAGGGGTTCAGGGTCCTGCTCAAGGACACTTCGATACTAACCCGGGGAAAGCAGGGGGTCGACCTTCCAATTCCCAAGCAGCCTCTCTACCATTTGAGCCACTGTTGGCCTGGGAAGGGTGTAGACTAGTAGACTAGACAACTACAGTACACGTCTCTCATCACCATAGAGTTGCGAGCTGCTTCTTTCCGACTGACAGTGAGGAGTTTTACCGGGAAGGTGTAATGCGTTCAGACTCAGAGGCTCCGTGCTGAACAGACACCCCAAACCAACCCCGTAGGAGTCACTATTGTGGCGACAGAGAACTCCCTCCTATCCCCTGCCGCCTGCCGGCTTCCCGCCAACTAACATGGCAAATTGCATCCGTTGGAGCATCAAGCCTGAGGCACAGTGGAGCAATCAAACCTCACAGTCTCCATGGCGCTGGGCAGATACAGCATTTTACTCCTGCACCAACCCAAATGCCCAAGACTTATGCTAACATGAATCATACTGTATGAACATGGAACATATGCAACGCACACATTGTGCTCACAGATGCTCATGGGCCAATGTCACACATATGAATAGGAAACAAACGCATTACAACGTCAAATTGAGATAGACTCTGAAGTGATGCTGAACATTTTTCTCAGAGATAAAGAGTATAGAGATAAAGATAAGAGTTTATTAACAACTCTTTATTCCTTCAATCAGAGACACAAACCAAGCAGCTCTTTTTCAGCTAGAACTCATAGTGCTTTCTTTTGTACGCATTACATTTTCTTCTGGGAAGTGCAATAGATTAATTCAGAAGAACAAGAAAGACACCAGAAAATCGGGTGGCAATAGAGGTGTGGGAATCACACACACACACACACAGTTGTCTACGGCTTTGAAGGTTGTTTCAGCTGTTAATTAGTTCAGTTTGATGGCTTGCATCCATGGTTGCAGTCTAACCCAATTAAGTTGAGAGTTGACACACTCACCGGGTTTTTCTCTGGGCTTTCAACACAGAGCCACGGCTCTACAGGAGCCTTGGCTCAAGGTTAGCGCCATGGTGTCAGTCATGCCCACTGTCCAGCTTGCAGTCTGCCTTGCTCCTCAAGTGGCTGCCAGAGAACACTCGTCAAGGTTACTGTGTGTACGTTGTGTCAGTGGCAATGCATATCACACTTATCTCAATCAATGTCCTTCACAGATCTTGGAGTGGCCGATGCTGATGTCGTCAAACTTGAGAGAAGGGGCGAATTACATTGAACTTCGAAGGGAGTGTGGTGTTGCAGAGCAATATATGGGGGGTTGGGGAGAAGTAAGAGAAATTGCAGGCTCAAGCACGTATGCAGAGTAGCTTGACAAATAACATCTTGGATTACTAAACCGCAACCAATCAAATAGACATCAACAATTAATCAATTAAACCTGCCGTCTACCGAGAGAGACAGATGAGATCATTTACATATTCTTGTTTTGCCGTCTCTGTCATCTGTGTTAAGTTAAGAAATTGCTCAGTGGTGGATTTTTGGCAGGGTCGGTGATGGTGGCAGCTGTGTGTTTGTGTGTGTGTGTGTGTGTGTGTGTGTGTGGGTGTGGGGGGGGGGTACTATCAACATTGGCTGTATACTGTAAGCATCAACAAATTCCTCTCAGCTAATTTGCCATGTATGTTCCTCCCATCACAACGGCCATGCGAGGTAATGACTACATGTCTAAATGCCACATGAACATAACATCCAGGGAGCAATGGGCTGACACACTCCAACAGTCCCAAACGCACGTTGAAAAGTAATGAATTGTGCACTAACGAGTGCACAATTCAACACAACAGATTGATGCAACGTTTTCCAGGAAAATACCCTGTAGTGTAAATTGACCGGCATGAAATGTGAACATGTTGCCTGTGTGGCATCAATCACCACTCACGGGCAAGAGAAATTGTCTTTCAAACTGACCCACCTGCCCAGGTATTAATAAATGATCTATGCGTTCATCATGCGCAGAAAGGGTAATTAGTTATGATGGTGATGGATACAGGGATAATAATTATTATTTGGAGACAATAGGGGTGACACAGGATTGAAGTCTGAAACATTGTGCCATTTGTGTCCAATAAATAAAGAAAAGTAGCGCCTAGTGCTGTTCTGAATGTCATTTGTGTGTGTGACTGTCCATCTGTCTGTGGGAGTTTGCATCTGTGTATGCATGTGTCTGTCGTGGCAATGTTTGTCTGATCCCTGCAGCATCCTCCATCACCAGGGGCTGCAGTCCCCCCTCTCATCAACCAATGCCCAAGCAATGTGACTGTCACTCCCAATCTGACACTGAGGGGGGTGGGGGGGCTATTTTTATAAATGTATTCATATTCATTAGTCCTGAGTGTCATTCATAGCAGCAGTTCTTTAATGCAGAACAGTAACCCTCAGAGGCTGGAGGAGCCTGCCTCACTCTCATCGCACAAATTAATAACACGGGCAATCACTGCAAAGGTGCCTGCTGTCAAACAACAATGGCTTCTGATTTTCATCAGCTGCACGCGTACATCCTCATTTCCTGACGACAGGCAGAATAACACTCCCCACCGGTGCCCCCCTGAGGTGGGTCTAGACAAGAATGGCATTGTAGCAGTGAAATCGTTCATTTAAGTGAGAATTAATTACAGACTCCGTTTTCCTCTCCCTTGACCCACCACGATATTCTGCCTCATAACATCTTTGTGGCAGCCGGTTAATTGTGTGGAATAACTGGTGTGAATGCCGGCTGCTAATGAGAGCAATTAGGCATCCGGCTTGTATGAGATGCCCACTCACACAAAGAGAGAGCACACTCTGGCTTGATTCGTTTTTATACGTGTCACATGATGAACTAATTCAACGGTGTCACCCGGAATTCTAGAGCCAAGGCTTTCTCTGTAAGTGTCAAGGAAATATAACTATTGAGGAAGCAATTCTCATCTGTCATGACAATATGACTGCGTATACCTTCATTTAAAATTGGGCTATATAGAAACGTTATTACAAGTGTACCTGGCGACAGTACAAGTTTCTGCGCTCCGCACTGTACATCTACTTTCTAATACGTCTTTCTGAGTGCTGCGCCGTCCGATGTAATGAAAGTGGGCCCGCTCTCACAGCCTCAACCATGTTTTTTTCATAGCCATTGTTTCCGCTCCACCCTGCTTTAAATCAAGTGCACACAATGCATCCCCCTCAGTTGTTCACTCAGCATTAATAAAACAAGCTTTCAATGATGCAGAGTGCAGCGCCACGTCGGACCCCGAGTGCTGTTGTGATTAAAGCTTTTAAACACCGCCACCCTTTTGCATATGTCAGCTCTACAGACTCTCTGGGTTTGTACGGAGGGCTGGCAAGGTACACGGTCTCTCTATCTTTTTTTAACTTTGCTCTTTGCGTCTCTTTCTCCATCTCTGTGTGAGGCGAGAGTGGTAATGGGTCTGTCTTTATGCAGACCCATTACCTAAACTAAACTCAAGAGAATCGATTGGTAGGCACAAGGAAAGAGGCAGAGGAGAAGGAACAGAGCTGTTGTGGGAAAGATTTTTTTTTTTTTAGTATTTATAGCCACAGCACACTATATCGTCGTTATGATGGTATCTCCTTGGCAGCAGGTCTTTCACCTTCCTTTCTATCCAGACAATCTGTCCATGTCTCCCTGTTCTTTCTTCTGATCATTATGTTCTCTCTGGTAGCCTAGCTGTTTTTAAGCTTTTCAAAATACTCCACAAGGACACATTTTCACTGGGATCATATTACTCGCCCCCTGAAGTGATTACAGTGGTGGAATTAATGAATTTTAATTGAATTTTATTAAATTAAACACTATCCAGAGCAACTTCATTAAAGTGATATAATCCCACTGAGTCTCCCATTTCGCCTCTCCCCACGGGTGGAGAGCATGTCCGTCGTTGCCACAATAAGCTACGTTCTCATTCATCTTCAGAGAAACAGGAAATTGTTCCTTGAAAGACCCCTGCTTACAAATTTAAAGAGAAATTTAAAGAGCCACTTGACCGACAATTTGTGTAAAGCTTCGAGGACAATGACATGAAATTTAAGCCATGGGCCTCTTCGGCAGCATACAAATCAGAGAAGCTGCAGTTGCAGTGCATTGGTGCGGCCGGTAGATATAAATATTCTCCTCACATGAAGAAACAAGAAAATCCATTCCCCTTTCTTTAATGCAGTCATGCTCTTCAATCAGTCTGCCGTCGCACGACAGCTGGAAACCATCTTTTCACATGTGTGTCACATGTAATGTGGACGGATGTGGTTTTTGGCTTTCACCCTCTTGAGTGAAGCGAGCCTTTTAGAGTGCATTCACATGTCCCACCCCCAGCCATCATAGATGGAGACAGAAGGGCTTCACCGACAGACACGACAGGAGGGGACATCTCTCCAGCTCTGAGATGAGAGAGGAGACAGCGACAGAGGCATTCGGGACACGACAGTCCCCTGCAGATTTAAAATGGGCTGGGTCTTGGGCCCTGTTGACAGGAAATCTCACTCAGTTCAAAAGAGGCAGTGCTGATTACATCTGACATGTGCATCGTCTCCCCTTAGATGCTATGTCTTTGTTTTGGTTGGGTAACTTGTGTGTAAGGAATTGTGTGTGTGTGTGTGTGTGTGTGTGTGTGTGTGTGGGCGCATGCTCATGCATGCGTGTCTTTTGCTTAATGTTTTAGGATAGCAAGAGGACAGTAGATTGCTCTGATCCTCATAAGGAAAAGGGTTACGAACAGGAAAATGTCAGGTTTGAGTTACGATTAGGATTAGGTCTTAGGTCATTAAGTGGAATGTCAGCATTAATGAATTATGTCCCAATAAATGACTCAAATGTGTGTGTGTGTGTGTGTGTGTGTGTGTGTGTGTGTGTGTGTGTGTGTCTGTGTGTGTGCGCGTGCGTGCGTGTTTCCTGCTCTCAGTCCCTCACTTCTAACATTGTGTGTGCGTGCGGCTCTCTTGTCGTTGTAGGAGCACAAACAAGGAACAGCAGATTCCAAACAAAACAATTAGACTCCGGGGAGGTAGCCATGGAGAGGTCTGGGTCTAACAGGCCTAGCGAATCGGGGTGAATGTAGAGTAAAGGCTGGCAGTGGGAGAAGCAGAAAGGGTTACTGTTTTGGGCTCAAACTGGGCACGGTAATCCCTTTCATCCCCCCCCCCATTTTACCGTCAGCTGTTTCCTAGCTACTGGCGGTTCCGCACAGAATTTGGGATTTGTGCTACTGTACACCGCAGCAGTCTCTGCCCCCACTGACTGATGCAGCGCTCTCCATTCTTCTCCACGTCCACAATGAACCCCCACCGCCCCCACCCACATGCCTCTCCAACCTCTGCCATCCTCCGTGAGCCAGCCGCTTCTCTCTGTGTTTCCCAGCGGTTCGCACAGAGAGTGCAAGACGGCAGACGGGTTAAGGTGCAAAGTGCTGTGCATGAGGGAACATGAGAACATGACTCCTTAATACTGAAAAGAAAGACTGATTCTGATTTGGTCTATTCATGTGGGACACCGCTGCCGCTGTGCCCCACTTTTGGTAGCCGTGCCGAGAGCAGCATTCAAAATACTGGTTTGGTCTTTTGAGAAAACTCCATTTAGAGATAACGAAGCAATCTGCGTGTGTGTGTGTGTGTGTGTGTGTGTGTGACGTGTGTGTGTGCGCGCGCGAGCGTGCCGTGCATATTATGATAAAGAAGCAATGGAGAGTGCCATGGAGAGAAATTGCATTTGTGCACACACACAAACGCACATTCACCACATGCATGTTTGTTGTTCGGCTAAACAGAATTAAACCAATACAAACACTTTTATTAGATTCTACTTTCAAGCGGCATTTGAAATGAAAATAAATAGCCCAAATCTATCTGTGCGGGATCTCTTTTATCCGTGCCAATACTGGTTGCTTTGAGGGGTACAATGTACCGCAGACCTTCTGTTTAACCTCCAAGGAGGTCTCTTGCACGGATCCTAAATCATTCCAGGGAAAACACATGGCGGACTGAATTTGCATACTGGCGGATTCATGCTTCATTGTCAAAATGCTGGTTCTTCATGGCCCTGAATCTAATAATCCAACTAGCGAGGAGAATATATGCTTTCTCTTTTTCAATATCTCAAATAGCAGCTGCTAGCTACCGTGGGCTACATTGCTTTTGCCATTTTTGCATGTGAAATACAGTTGCATCATTTTTGCCTCATGCAAGGAGGCGATGTCAGATTTGAACAGAATGGATCCATTGTGTCCATTTTCAGTTTTAGACTATGCATGGAAATATTTGACAAAGAGTTTAACCACATGAACCCTACTGTTCCTATTCTGGGCATGTTGCAGGTGAATATTCTGCTAAAACAACCGATACAAGGGTTTGTGTTAGCTCGTACAAGCTCGCAGTCACGTCACGTCGCAGCGTTGTGAGCTGTATTGGTGAAGAGATGTGGTGCATAGGTAAAAAAGGAGGGGACCTTATATTGACGGACCCTGGCTACAAAGTGTAGGTTTTAAGACGTGGTTAACAGCAGCACATAGCAATTTAAGTTAAGTAAATTATTAGTTGAGAGATTCTGGCTGAAACCTGTTCTCAATGCACAAAATTGCATTCCATACGCCATTCACTGGGTACAATTCTGAAGTACTTCAGAAACTATGAAAATCCCATTACCAGGCTCTAGTATGCCATTCAAGGTCAGCCCACAGACGTATTATATGAGATTATAATTGTAGAGAAAGTAGCATTCGCTTTCACCTGTGCAAAGCAAAGGGGGTTGAACCCTGGCATATGCTTCCAGATGTCTCCCTAGAGCATGCACTTCCATGACTGAGCTATGGGGACTCAGAGGAAAAGATCCAGATGTGACAAGAATGGCAGGAGCACAGGCCCGACGTGCCCCTGTCAGCTCTCATCGTGTCTCTGTCTGACACCTCCCAACTGGCACTGTGCTGATGTGACTGGCAAGGACAGTGATCAAAGCTATGGTGAGTAGTGAAGTGCTGCCTTGCAACAATGACAACCAGCTCTGTTCCGACATGCTACTTTATACAAAGTAGAAATTCCTTATCACCAAAGTCACAGAAACGCACTCCTGGACGAGATTGTGGCTGGGGCATTTTATAGTGTGTATCAGGCGATGCCTTTGCATTCACACGTGAATTGACATCTTCAAAATGCAGCTGCATATGCCCGAAGTTCCCTGGTATCATTCTTTCCGAGCTGCAGGCGGTTTCGTTTAGGCGGCACGTTGTCAAAATGTGTGCAGGGAAGGGAGGGGCACGTGGTGAAGGGAGTGGTCCGGGTTGAGCGCCGGCTATGTAGAATGAAGCAGAAGGCAGGGGTGTCGGGAGAGCATTGAAAAAATGAAACGGGGAAATAAAAGTGACATCAAACAGATGTCAGAATCCGGTGTGCGTGGGGTTGGGGGAGACGCGCAACGAGGAGCGAGGCTCAGCATCGGTCATAATCAATACTGAGCATCAGGCATTGAGATGCAGCCAGAGGCAGTCCACCAGGCAGGGCTGGCAGGCCTGCTGCCAAAGCACAGGCTGAGCATCGAAGCAGCAAACTGAGCCCTGCAGCACTGACAGACCCTGCCCAGTGATGGTGAGAATGCCATGGATTGAGATAAGTTACCCCACACCCTGCATAGAGCTGCAACAACATACTGTAGCCTCCACGCACCAGAGCGCACTTTGTTACTTAAAAATGTACGCGATTTGCCAAAGGACAGGCAGAGATCCCATGCTCTTCATCTTCTTTGTCCATTCTGTATTCTGTGGGGGGTTTTTTTGCCTTAGATTCAGGTTGATGTTATTTCCACCCTGTGGAGAGCAATACAGCGATACTGTCAAGTCCATCCACCTCATCACTTAACTGCTGGGAAGCCGGTGTAGCCTATGGCACATCAATATGCACACAGGGCTGTGGCAGGCTTGATTTGAGGGCAAAATGGTACTCCCTGGAGCGCAGAGTAGAATGGCCAAATGACAATTTGGATATACTTTGCACATAAATTCTAAAAATTGTTTCGAATTATAAACTGATGTAAAAACAAAACACATGACACACACACGCGCACGCGCATGCATGCACGCGCCCGCGCACACACACACACACACACACACACACACACACACACACACACACACACACACGCTCAAGTTCCCACATCTCTGGTTCTTTGCCTTTTTTGCAATTTTATTCACAACACAAGAATACACTCTGCGGTTCCCAGGAGAGGCAGGCTGAGTGGAGATCCATCCAGAGCTCACACTGTGCTTTGTTTCCCCACCATAGTTTTCCTTCAGTTGCCTTTGTGTTGTTTAAATGTTTACACGAGGAACAGCTTGGGGGCTTGAAGACAGATGTATGGTCCAGGAATACTGCCTAGGCACCATTCTTCTTTTGACTCCCTCTAGACCGAGGTAATGGGACCATTTTGAGAGCTGTTCTCAAATGGCTCCCTCGGAACGCTGCGTTTTGATGAAGCGCCTCAGCGCGCCACCTTCGTCTTTGCTCCCTCGTCAAAATCATATTAGACAAATTAGACACCCCTGCCTCCCTGCGTCCTCCAGATCCAAGGTCGTTTTCCTTCTTTTATCTCACTGTCCAAGCTTGCTTTCAGATGCCATTTTAGTCTTTGTTCTTAAGATTTAGGATATGCCTCCCAGGTCCTATGGCAGATTGATTAGTCTTAGGAGAGTTAATATGTAAAGAATTAAAGTATTTTCTATTCCCCACCCTGCAGCTCATCTTCCCTTCTGTCTGATCAGTAAACAAGTAGATGCTGAAATAAAACCTCCTGCAGCCCTAATGCATGGCTGATTAAAACAGGCTCTGGAATAAGGGCTCAACTGGCTCAGTCAAGACTTTCATTAGTGACAAGTTTAATTTGTGTAGTCAATTCCCGCCACCTATAACCTTCCCTGAATGCCTCGTTCACCAAAGACAGGTGTTCCATTACGGAAAATGGGGGGTGGGAATGCCTAATGACAAATTAGCCAGGGGAGTAAAAACTTGCTTTAGGACATAATTTTAGCTTATAACAATCATAGGAACTATTATCCCTTAGCTTCAACCACTTCTGTTAATAAACGGGAGACTGGCGTGCTTTGGCCACTATAGACACTCATTCCCAAGCGTAATAATTGCTCAACACTATAGCACATCACAGCCAAAGCCCTAGCAGTAAATCCTAATTCCAATGAGCTGGCCCAATGTGGCAGCGCGACAGACACATGGTGGGAGATAGGACTCTTTGCCCCATGCAAACACCCATTATCATACCCCGTGGGCAAATGGCAATTACTGGGCAAGGGGTGTGTGCCAAAACCCTCCGGTCCAAGTTAATCTGATTACATTTCCATTATGAACTATAAACACAGTTTTGCTGCTCTGCTGAGCCAGTTAAAGGCCTCCTGAAGCTAAATCGTTGACAGCGCAGCAGCCCAATTGTTCTTCAACATTACAGTGGACCTGAATCATTCGTCACCCTTAAATGGATTCAAAGCACCTCTGTTTCCTCCTTCTCTGAACCAGAGCAGCATTGACATCACCTAACCTGCAAAGCATGTCAAGGTTTCTCATTCGTTTATATAGTAGGAGTATAATAGGAGTCGTGAGGGCAGATTTGTTTTTCCTTCCTAATTCAGCTTCCGATTCGCTCCATTTTGTGAACAAAATGAAGTGAGTGTCCTGTGGCAACATGAATAAACATGTGTAGACAGCAACAGCATTGGCAGTGGAGAAAAGCAGCCAACCGGCCAGACATGGAAGAAGGCCTTGAACAGACTTAAGTCTGATTGGAAGTCAGGCTGCCTCCCAGTTACACCTGAGGCTGTGACAAAGTGACTAGCCTAGTCTTCCTTCCTGGGCACGAAATGGCACTGCAAAGTAAACACGCATTTAGGCTGGTCCACATTTCGGCAGACATCTGCTGGCTTTCCAGGGCAGTAAACATGTTTAATTAAATATGTGTCACCAAACCGGGAGATAAATATGCCATAAATATTCACGGTGTGTAATTACGGTATGGAGGTTAGCAATCCCACTCCGGCATCAATGTGGTCCAAATGGAGCTTATGATCAGATCAAGCTGTTCAGCGCGTTGGAGGGAAGCAAGGATTTCCCCTCAGCATTTAAGATCATGGCTATGCCTGAAGGCACTAAAGGGTGATTTATACTTAGTCGTGCTCTGAAGATAGTCGATCAGATCTACTAGCCCAAGTTGTAAGCTTATAGATCTGGTATTTTTGGTGTGCGACAGCACACAACGAAGTATAGATCAGGCATGAGGCTGCAATGTGACCATTTGGGTCTGCACTCTCCATCTTTGGTTCAACAACACAAACCAGAACGACCTTGCTTCTGTATGTATCGCTTTCTCAAGGAAGCATTTTGTTTGTCATGTGCATATTGATTCAATACTATTCAGTATTGACTGCATGTGTGCTTCTGTAGTAGTGTAGTGTGTGTGTGTGTGTGTGTGTGTGTGTGTGTGTGTGTGTGTGTGTGTGTGTGTGTGTGTGTGTATATATAGGTGTGTCATTTGATGCAGCTAGGAGGATGAATTATCTTGCTCCTGCGTCAAACTGTTCTAAAAACACAAGGATTTCTCAGAGCATTTCAAACCAGATGGCTTTTTTGTAAGCATGGTGGATTATCATAAGATTTCAAGATTGGAATATGGCTGACAGCTGTCAAGCTACATAATAAATGCATGTTCAGGAAATTATAGTGACCACTGGTTGGCAGAATGTCAATACCGCTGCTAGCCGGATTAAAGCTCAATAGACAGAGACACAGGCACCTGCAAGCACATTCTCTCTCTCTCTCACACACACACACACACACACACACACACACACACACACACACACACACACACACACACACACACACACTTAAATTAAACACAAATGTGTTCAGAGGGTTTGTTCAGACTTGCAGCCCAAATTAAAAAAAAAATGCCTATCCAGATTAGAATCATATTGGTTTTATCAAACCGCATGAACATGCAGTTTGAAATGTAATAAAAGATCCGTCTGTCTTGAAGGCTGGAAATACTTTGTCACACGAATAGCCGATCTACATGCTCACAATGCATCATGATGCGATGCGTTGTGAGATTGTTGATCTGCTATTTTCAGCGAGTGACATTGTCGACAGAAAATGACTTACGTCGTTACCACAGCAACCAGTGCAGATACTGTAGGTCGATGATGTCTGAATACACAAATCCGATCTGATCTCTTCAATATACAATTTACAATTTAGCAGACGCTCTTAATCTAGAGCGACTTACATTAAGCAAGAACAAATATATAACAGTGTGGACAGTCAGTCCTAGAGATAAGATCAGATTTGAGAAACAAATTTGGCTGCAGTCTGAACAAAGCCATAGTGACATGATATTAGACAGATTTGTGAAAGGTGAAGAGAGAGAGAGGGGGTGCTTCCTCTGTGGACTCTATCATCATCAGGTATCCTCAGGTGCATTTGCAGCTATTAAACACAGCAGGAACGACTCTGGGTATGTGGAAAAACAAGAGCAAGCCTTCTCTGGCCTCCACCACACTCTCCCCATCCCCACCCCAGAGGCCACTTGTGCCTTTGTGTTGCCTAAATTATGTAGCCCTCCGAGCTCCTCTCTGCTCTTCAGGGAACCACTGGAGCATCCATGACTATATGCATAGGCACAGCCAGGCTGCCACTCATTAGCAGGCCTCTGCGCAGAACAAACGGGGATGCCCCATGGGGGATGAGTACTGTCTCCTACTTGAGAAGAGCGAGATCCCTCTGGCCGGCGAGACCACCCTCTGAGAAGAGGGGCTCAGCGACTTCACTAAGAGCCCTAGGCACTGATTGGTCACTATAGCGGGCAACAGAGGAAGCCTATGCCGTGCCCCGTTCACAAAGCAAGCCAGACAAGAAATGGAGTAAATCATCCACCAATGCAAATGTGCAGCCGGGAACATTCGAGGGGCCTTGAATGCCAACCGCATGAAAACGCAAAAAAACGGTCTGAGAAACACTAAAGCCCCGTGAAGTAGCCCAGGCAGGAATGAATGCTTAACAGATCCTCACAGACTTGCAGGCATGTTAGCTCGGGGAGAAGCATGGTAATACGAGCTAGCTGAATTGTGCTCTGCATAATAAGAGACGCCGGAGACTCTTTTCAGATAAGGTTGGGAGCACTTCAGAGCTCAATGCAACCTGTTCTTAAACAAATAAGCAAAGGGATTACGCTGCTTAGCACTTTGTTGCATCGAACATTGAAATTCGAATGCCTTGCAAAGCCTCTTCTGATACAAATTAACTACCAAGTTACCCCCCCTCCCATCCACTTTAATGCTTGTTGGGAGAGAATGGCTCTGGGATATTTGTATGTCAAACATGTTTCATTCTGCTGCTGTTCTTGTGAATCGTGACCCGTGGTAGCAAGTTTAGAGTCAAGTGCCATTAAATCTGCCTGAACAATCATTATGATCCACAATATCACTTTGCTCCTTCTAGCAACTTACCTTTGGTCTCCGACTCTCTGACATGAGAAATAAACCATTGTACTGTACTTTTTTATTTGCCAGAGATGGGGGTTAAGATTTCTCCATCCTTTCCCTTCCTCTATCTACTGTATCTCTCTCCATCTCTCTCTCTCTCTTTCTCTCTCTCTCTCGCATGCACGCACGCATGCCGACACGCACGCAGGCACACACACACACCTCTCACACAGACACACGTACAGTCGCACACATGCACACACGCACGCACTCTCACACACACGCACGCACACACGCACACACACACACACACACACACACACACACACACACACACACACACACACCTGTCTCTTAGCCTGGAAACCAGACGAATCTACCACAGGAAACTCCTGACACTCCTCAGTATGAATTACATTTCGCTCACCCCAGAGTTGTGGGTGACCAATCAGAGCCTACTATTCAAAGTGAGACTTTTTGCTGTGACATTGGAATCTGTTTATAACCGCCCCTTGAAAATACATCTTCCACACCAAAGTTCCAGACTAATATCTACGCAGTGATATTAGTCTGGCCATGCCAGTCTATCTGTCTCTCTCTCACTCTCTCTCACACACACACACACACACACACACAAAGCATACACATGCATGTAAACGTACTCAAGCACACGCATGCGTGCGCGCGCACACACACACACACACACACACACACACACACACACACACACACACTCTCTCTCATCTCTTGTTCTGTCTTTCTACTGTAACTCATTCAGACATTCACTGAGCAGCACAGGCAGGTCATTTATGTCCAGATGACAATTGACACAGCATAGCACTTTCACAGTAATTGTGTGATTAGTGTAGTTTACATGGACACGTTGTATCGATATATTTGGGGTAATTCAGGATATGACTGGTGCATAATTAACATTTATCTCATTCTGACACCTACTTACACTTGAATAAAGACTGGACAAATGTCTGCCTATAACAAAAAGAAAATCACACATTTTACTAATGCATTCTCTTTCTTTATAGCCTGTCGGAACAGCCCTGCAGCAGAGGGGTAGTTTAGTATAGAATGAGCAAATCAATTTATTGAGCCTTGCCATCGTAAATGATAGCCACGGATTACGATGATTTTTTTTATATGAAGGTGGAATTTGAAATATTGCTACTGGTTGTGATTAGGGCAGACCGCGAGGGCGGTACACTACACAGGGAATATTAACTTAACCAATTGCGCATCCCGGGCACAGTGGAGGCTACAAAATAAATAGGGGAAAGAACTGTGATCACAGAACCATGATAACAACATTAATTTGGTAGGTTGTGTATGCTGTGATATAAAGGCTAATGATAATTGCCTGATGATAATTGGTAGTGTTCCCTAGAGTCAGAGGCTGAGCGCAAAGTGGTAATCAGTTGCCAATTGAGCCTCTGGCTGCACCCGGCAACAACAAGAAGCGTGAATTTTAAGTATGAAACAACATACCTTGAGCTTCAGCTTGACGGATCCATGTAGCTGACATCAGAATCCAACAGGAGACCCACACCTGTCCAGCTGGAACCCCGAACATGGTCCGCGGCACCACTGAGCCACCGGCGCGCGTTCCCCGTCTCCACCAAGCTGGAAACATGTTGCACGGCGGCTCCCGCAAGAGTCCTCCTCCTGCCTTCCAGTCCCCGAAGTCCCGTGTGTGAATTGAAACTAAAACGCTGGATATGATCAAAGGATGGATGGATGGGGGGCGGGGGGGGCTGTTGCCTGTTGGTGAGAGGTAAGAGCTCAGTCAGTCCGTGAGCGATGCGAGCAGCGCACGGCACTGAGACGGTGCGGTAGTATGAAGCCTGTGTGAATGGATTGGATAAGTCCCGCATGCATGAGCAAGGCGGAGTCAATCGAATTGAATTTGTTGTTCGGTTGTCAAAATGTGTGTGAGACAGTGAGGGGGGACACTGACATCACCAACTTAATTGCATCATCACCAACATGCGAAATGTTTACGGAAAAGTGATAGGCTGTGCTGTGGAATAGCATAGGCTGTGTTGTAAGGTCGTCCCATCAGCCATCATACTGTATGACAGACTGCTGGACGACAGTAGGCTATCACGATTCACAACGAAGTGACATGTGTTGCGCTGCATTGATGACATTGACATCCACGATTCCACGCCACTCAACTCTTGCCATGTAAATGTTAATTAAGGCTCAATGCAGTGATCTACTTATTTCACCCAAGCTGCCAGATTTAAGATTTCAAATAATACGATTATACGCACGTGATGATTGAAAAAAAGCAGTAGCCTATGTTCAGATGATAGATCTGAATCTGATGGTGATTGGTGACTCGCCATCAGATCTGAACATGCTGATTTTTGTGGCTGGCCTTTGACCATCCATACTTTCCTAACGAATTGAATATATCCCGACCCCATGCCAGTGTGTCCAAGGTGAGCCAAGTAGTCTGTACACTACTGCCACCATGCGGCACAGCGTGGAATGACATTTATTTTTGGCAAGCACTTGATTGATTATATGTAGCCTAAAGCAGAATCAGCACAAATAGAATCCTAAAAAGGACAAATTAAGGTTTAGGCTATGAACAAATGTCAGGGTTGCACGTCCCGGGTTAACAGAGGCGGCTAAATGCACATTTTGTGCCTGTGTTGTGAACACACAACATGACAAATAAATTACTAATCACTGTAGTCTTTAATACCGTGAAAACTCCTGTGGTTTGTTAAAGGTAGGGTAAGTGAGTTTTTTGTTAAAACTAAGGTTAAATCACAACAGTAACAGGTCATCTCGCCCCTTTGCCAACTCGCCCCCGCGAAAAGTGAAGACAGCTCGCCCTGGAATTTCGAAAAGTGAAGACAGCTCGCCCCAAGCCGTGGATAGCTCGTCCCCACAGCGTGGATATCTCGCCCCAAAAAGCATGGATATTTCGCCCCATGTTTATTTCATGTTTATTTTACTGTATTAGAACATTTAGAATCAATGTTGTTTGTCAAAGAAGAACATTTAGAACCAGTTTGTTGTTGGTCAAATGAAAATTATGCATGGTTAATGAATGGCTCACCCCCCTCCATTGTTCTGGAAATTCCATTCTGGAAAGGTGTTCTATTCCTCCATTGTTACTGAAATTTGTTGTTGTTGTACTATTCTGCTATGTCTGCCTAAAAGTACAGTACTTGAAATTCCATTCTGGAAAGGTGTTCCATTCCTCCATTACTGAAATTAGTTGTTGTTGTTTTACTATTCTGTCCATATCGTGTCGCAACTCGAACAGGGCTAAGCGAACTCCACAACGTTCGACACGGCAACATGTGCGCTTTAGCATGCTCGGTCGTGTCTCGTGGCTCAAGTTCGCTTGAGACGGCGCCCCTCCGTCGTGTTCTAAAACTGTACTTAGGAGGGGCCGTGACCATAAGTTTACTCAAACGCGAAGGCCATTCCCCACTTGCGAGAAGGACAGCTTGCCATGATCGCAGAGTGGAGTGGGTGGGGCTTAGAGAGGGGCTTAGAGGCTTCTCTGTAAAATTATTTGCTACTGGCCGTTATCCATGGCCCTCATCTAGATAAATTGCAATGGTTGAATATAACAATTCAGAAATTAATACATCATGATAGGTTAGGATATTAAGGGATACAGAATATCAGAAAATAACTGTCAAGAGTGCATATTGCACAACATAACTAATTCTCTCTACACCCAGAACCTAATTAAAAAGGCAAGGATCAAAAGCTGATTCAAGTAAACAGAAATGATGATGCATCTGAACAGTAGAGATGGCTTTGTTGTCCTTGCTCCTTTTGAACTCAATGGTAAATACATGTAGGGTCGGGAAAACTTCAAACAGCATAAAACATGCACAAGTGTGCACTGTTCATACAGACGGGTGACAAATTAAAGGAAAAACATGAATAAAAGAGAAGAGAAACATAAAGAATGCAGATGCTTACAGGTGTAGGCCTAGACATATTTAATCAAACATTTGATCACGTACAGTATGTAGAATGTTTGGAAATGCTGAGCAGAGAACAAGATCTAAGTGACTATGAAAGAGAATTTGGTCAGAATTCATTGAGAGGATGGCCCTTGGGATGCAGCATCTTATTTTAGAGGGGGTCCTAGAAGGTTCGTATAGGCATGGACAACGTATTCTCAAATCCATTTTGTCATACAGGTGAAGAGTTGGAACATGATTTAATGACCATGTGGCACCCGTTTGATGGGACGGGACTCCGCTGCATCAGATGTCGACGCTATGGGACGGTCCGGTTGAGTTGCACTTTGACGACGACAGATGATATGATTCCCTTCCTATCGGTAATAGCTCAAAGTCCCTATGGAGTGGAACGGTCTTGGCAGTCCAAATCCAATAGAGCGTTAGAGGAGGGCTACATCAGCAAATAGGGTCATAACTTGTGGTCAAAAGCGCACTTTCGATGACTCTGATGCCCATGCATTAGTGCAATATGTAAGGAAAAAGAGATGAGCAAATTTCTCCTCAGGTGACTGAGAATATCAATGCAGGACTGCCGGGACGTGATCAGACTGTATCAGCAACATAGAGAGGGATGTGTAGGGTGCAGTGCATAAACCCCCGTTACAAAGACAAATACACATTTGAGAGTTCAGTGGTACAATAAACATAGACTAGTCTATGGCGATGTGGAGATAAGTTAAGGTTAGATGAGTTTGACCCCTACAGTGAGGAGGTTAGGTGGCTCTGTTTTGCTGTGTGGTGCATTTCCTGTCTGGGTCCACTTTTCTCTTTAGACAGAGGGAAGGGTCGATGCAAATACTACTAATACTATGTTTTACTGAGTGAGTGATCACCTTTATCCAATGATGAAAAAAGACAATGTCCCCATCCAAGTATTTAACATTTATATAATTTATACTTCGACTCAGGTAAGTGGTAAATATGCTACTTTTTACTCCACTACAATTATTTGACAGCTTTAGTTACTAGTACTTTACAGATTTTATTAACTGATAAATAGGCTAAGTTAAGCACGTGAAGTAATTCAATCAGCCCCGCCTTTACCAGGTGCGCAATGATGAACAAAGTAATGCATCATTGCAATCCAAAAATATGATCGTAAAATTAACATTTCACATTGCATCCGTCATTCAAATTAACATTTTGAATACCGGAATTGTAATTGTAACATGATAGATCTACATTGTGGTATTGTGTGATTAGAAGTCCATCATTTGACCCTTTGAGAACATTTGAGCTGCAGCGTTAGCTTAGCTACTAGAGCCAAGAGTTGTCTAACACAGTGGTTCTCAAACATTTTCATGCCAAGGTCCTCCAAATTAATATGTATTAGACTGTTGACCCACATCAGAAAATACTTTGTGCCAGCTGGAACGCCCATAAGAGATGAATTTTTGATCTTCTACTTTCGAATAGCTGCAGAATAAACACGTATTGAAGTGGTTTAACTGATTTTGATGCTATATTAACACATTTTGCTGGTGGAAGTAGGGCTTGTACTCTTCCTCTGGGTGGTGGCTTCATGTCTGCATCGCACACAATCCCAAAGTGAATCTTCTCTACTGCAGCTCTCCCAATACCATCCTCTACCATCCAACCGTCTTATAAACCCTTATCTGCAGCCATCCTGAGGAATCAACGTGTGCCTCCTCCCTCTGTTCCCTTTCCCTTGTCCTTAGCCCGTTGCCACCCCATCCGCTGGCTCCTTCTACTAATGATGTGCTGATTATGAGGTTCTCAGACCGACAGATTGCGCTCCAATCTCATTCACATGCAGTAGTAAATTGCTGCTGTAAATTGGTGCTCGCCCGCTGTGTGTATCAGGCAGGTTGACATTAGCAAGCTGCTGGGAACAGTGCTCAGGCATGGGGGCAGGTGTTCTGGAGGAGAGACACAGGCTCCCTGCTGCTAGAAGCCATGCTGGAGGGGCTCTCTGGGCTGATGTCAAGCAGCACGGCATTGTGTAGACAGACATACATTTACTGTCAATAGAGACTCTGACATGTCAAGTGAAAATTCACTTGTGTCCCCTGTGCTGATGTGCTCTATTCCAGATTTTGTGGCATCAAATTTAGCAACCCCAAATTAACGGTATCAGAGACTTAACCAGAATCCCCAAATAATGGACCACTGACCACATAATGGGACATCTTTTATTTCAAAAATATTTTGTATTAGTTATTGTAACATTTATAACCACATGAACCCTTCAACCCTAGCATCCCTATTCTGGGCATGTAGGCCTAAAAATAAGCAAATATTTTCAGAAAATCTCCAAGCTCACAATGCAATGCTTTATGTTGTGAGCTTGTAGATCAGCTATTTTGGTAAAGAGATTTGGTGTAGAGCGAGGAAATGGATCAATACTTAATAATAATTAATTAATTTGATAATTTTTCCCGTAATACCTTTTGTTTGTTTACGTTTTGTTTAGATTTTCATAAGTCATTAAAACATTACCGAACTTACTTGGATAATTGAGTCAATGTTCGCTAAACATCATTGTGTGGAAATGAATGGAACTCAATGACTTCCTAGAAGAAAAAAAAACTATGTTCATCTCGTGACTCCATGTCCAACCTCACATCTAAATAAAATATACACTACGGGCTGGGAAATGGGATAAGCATCATGGCCTTTTCGAGGCTGTTCTTTCTCCATCAGCCAGCTTCATTTGAAATGGGCCTGGGTTGAGATTGGAGCTGTCTTCACCCAGTGAAGTATGCAGGCATGGTGGAGCAAACGGAAACAAAGTGCCCATGAAATACCAATCCCAATCCATTAGACATCTGTGGGTATAAACAGTGAAATTACCCTGTCCTCCCTTTTTTAATCATGCAAACTGCATTGCCATTCACTCCAGTATGGTCCCTTGCTCTCAGCAGCCCTCTGTGGAGGCTACAGCTATTTGACACAGATGTTGCTATTGTTTATTTTCCATTGTGGCTGCGCATCTTTTTTATTTTGCTTTCAAATAAATATGGCTGCACACACAGGCTAAACTCGCAAATGTGCGTGTGCATGCTTGTGTCCATTCGTGCACAGCTGAACTGCAGAACTGCATGCACACACGGACACACACACACGCCATGATGTTGCATCATCAGTCTTGAAGACATCTCTTGGAGAAAATGTGATTTCTCACCAACAACAGATCATCTCACCAGTCCTTGACACAGTTGTAAAACCCAACAGCAAATTGAAACATAAAAAATATAGTACAACCAAACTGCTGCTGTGAGAGAAAAATTAAAACAACACATGTTTATTTCACCATGCTGTAGCAACTGCAGATAAGTATTTTAAGCCCTATACTTAAACCCTATTATGCTGTTGTACGATCAAGTGAAAATAGCTGATCTACAAAAACGCTTTACAGTATATTGAATGCTTGAAATTGGAGGTGTCTGAAGTAGGCATTTCACTCCAGTTCGCAGAGAAAATGCGACATTACTGGGATTGATTCTCTGCCTTGCCCAAGGCGTTTTCTGTCCACCACTCAGACTTACTCAGACAAACACAGGAATTGGTACACATACACACCAGTCATTTTCTTGGCCATTGCAGAAATCAACCAGTTACACTATATGTCTGTGTGTTTTGACATGAACACAGCAACCATTCCAGACACTCCTCTCACCACACTGATTTACCATGCAGGCAATGTGCTGCTCGGCTATTTGACATTTTGTTCTGGTGATAGCAGTGTTATATTTATGCTCCGAGCCTTTCTGCACAACCCCATCTCACCCTCCCATGTAGCTCCCTGTGACCTGCACCAGACTGATTGGCTGATGTAGTCTTTCAAGTTCCTCTCCAAGCCCTTGTTTACAGTGTGAAAAGCTTGCCAGAGAAGAAACTGCTGGTATATGCCATGTATTATTATTACCACTGCCCTTTCTTTTCTTTAAGAAGCCATGCCACAGAGGTTCCCTAAGCAACTGATTGTCAGGGTGAATGTAATTGTCAGCACTCTACGATGAGGGGGATTGTAAATGTAACAAATCAATACAACACTACTCACGGATCATGCTGTCCTGTAAAAGAGCGACCCATCAGGCATACTGGATCACTGCAATCAAAACGTGAATGATAATGAATATATTACACATGAAATGGAGAAGAAATTGTGTGTAGAGTAGAAAAAGGTCATCTCAAGGAGCTCAAGTCCCCCGACTAGTTCTCCATTGTGTTGTTTTTGCCTGTCAAACCCCTGTCTAATAAATTCCTGAGCTTGTACGTCCTGTCATGGGATGTCTCACAAACAGTAGAGATAATGTGGAGTAAATTTAGAGATGTCTAAAGCCTATAATTCATACCCCGTCATAAGAGTTTTGTTAGCTTGTATATCAATTCTTCTCTACAGTATAAGCCCTCAGTCCACATTGATGATGTCCACACTGCACCTGTTAAGTCTAAAACAGTCTAAAACAGAATCAAGTAATCAAAGAAGAAAGAATCCACATGTTGGTTTGATGCCTCTGAGGCAGCACTAGTCATGCTTTGATGATGCTACTATAATACTGTATGTTCACATGTTCATCATGATTTTCTTTTTATTTGAATTTTATTTCATTATTTTATTTTTATTTATTTATTTATTTATTTAATGTTTTTGAACCTTATCTATGAAAATCCTAGTGGTTTTGGCACTCTGCTTGCCTCTGAAGCATTCATATAGATTTTCACCCCTACAACTGGCCGTAGTACCATTCTTTCTGTGAAAGCAGAGAAAATACAGGTCCTGCACAATGTCATCTGTCACACGCCAATCAAATCCTCTTCAAAGGCTTGCATAAACACCTGACTTACCTACAACACCTGCATAATGCATGGCTGTACTCAGCCTCTGATTGGACAACAGACCCACAGGACAGCCATAGGAAGTAAATAGAAAAGACAGACCTATCACTCGAGAGCAGTCTTCACCTTGGCGGATGCTCATGCTTGTGTGTTCATGCGAGCATGATGCATGAAACACTTCCCTCTGTAAACTACAGATTTATAGCATTATAGCCTTTCCTGTCCAGAGGAAAATACACTGCGCTTAATGGTACACCTCACCTCAGCTATGAAAAAGGCAATTTGGGTGTCTCAAAGCATTCTACCCCTGAACTTGCAATGAGTATGATCTCATCCAAAAACCAAATCATGAATGAAGTTGACATGGACCATATTGATCTGAACATATCTGACCAAGTTTGGACATGTGAACGGCATCTTTAAGACTTGAAAACCTAATGACTAATTGTTGTGTTGTAGACAATCCCGCCGAGATTTTTTGCTGAGTCACACTCACTGCTTGTATTCCTTATTATTATATTAAATGACCCGAGTGTATTTCTTTAGCAAGCTAAAGTGAGGCCAATTGAAATGCTCAAGAAGTCGAACAGTGACAAAGTGATTTATTTGTACTGTTTTCAGGAGCGTTGAATGTAGTGTAATACAAATGAGAAATGAATACAGGCTGGAGTTGTCCCTTGAGGACCTCTCATAACACAACAGTAGGTTTGGAGGAATTTGAATGCAGTTAGGAGGCACTCGGCCATCTTTTTTGAATTACCCTGCCTGCAGCAATGTGTGGAGGGTATTGTAATAGTTCCTATCAGTATCGTGTATCTCAAAAACAAAATAACTTGACAACGGATGGCAGGAATTCATGGTTGAAACAAAATGACAGTTGTGAACGTCTCCTATTATTATTATAACATGCCATGAATAGGGACGCTATAGGGCTCAAGTGGTACAAGTAGATCTATTCCTTTGGTATTTGTAACATGACACTGAGCCATCATGTTAGATCTTATAATACGGAATAATAAACGCATCAATTTGTTGCACATTTGCAAGAAACAATAAAAACACATACTGTAAAATGTTCATGAAACAACACGAGCATAGAAAGAGAACACGACACGACAGACTGATAAAAGCAAGTGCAAAGTGCAAAGCCTGAACAAATCTGAACAAAATTACTTGTCTTCCAACAGTGCCAAGTGCCTGCCTTGAAGAAATTACTAACTTTTGGGTAAAAAATAAGTCAGAAAAGGTCAAGATCTAAATTAAAAACAGATGGGCAGAGTTTAAGAGATTTTTCTTAACAAGTGAGTCATGTTTTTCAAAAACTATTTAGGGCATTAATGTAATTATTGTATTAGACAGCGGAAATATCAAAATAAAGTGTGGTTGGTCTAGGAGTGAACGAGGACAAAGAGGATTCACAAGGATGCCTGCATGGCCAGTGCTTATGACTTCCCACAGAGACATTATACGCTCCAGAGTAAGACTTACTGTACACATTAGTGTAAATGAGGCGTGAAACATGGCTCATATACTTTTCACTAATTTAATTGGCCATCAGAGATTTGATGACCCATTTATAGTGGAGTGACACAGTTTGTAAGAACTGCCATAAAATGACATATTGATTGTCATAAAGCAACAATAAAGTCAGCCGTAAAATACATCCACCCCTAACCCACCGAAAGTGGACAGATTTGATGGAGCCATTGAGGTTATATGTCCCTGATGCAGTTCCTCGTTTTGAGGAAGTGGCTACTCCAGCGTTTATCACCTGGGTGTTAAAGCAACCCAAGGTTAACGAAGCAAGTCATCATTTTGATTAGAGAAGCTACTTGAGCTTATATCAGCTTATAGAGAACTCTCATAAAGTGATTATGTCAGACACATAATTGGAGCCTGACACATGACATCAGGACACTTTGTTTGAAACTGGCCAGTTTCAGTGTATTGTGCATATATAACAGAGGTCTTTTTGTCATTCAGTGATGTCGTTTTTGCCTGGTTGTGACACCATTATGATGAGGATTTTTGGAAAATGATGACAAGAATTGTTGATCATCTTTCGTTTGATATGACAGTCATATTACAGATGCCAAGATCCCAGGAGGTGTTCCAGACCACCAGCTCTGTGCTACATGTGTAGCTCTCTCTATCACTTTGGCCTTTAACACATTTAGTACCGGAACTGCATCAAAATAAAGGCGCTGCTTGCGCCAGAGTAATCGCCAGAGTAGTGATCGCTTCTATTTTGAAAGCCAGTAACCGGAAATACTGTCTTAAAAAAGTTGACTGACAAAGTGACCTCACAATCTCCGATCATCTTAATATATTTATATATGCTCCAAAAAGAGTTCATATTTTGCGGGAGAGACGGATGAGGAGCAGAAACGCAGCGCCAGCATATCGATCCATTCATCACCACGGAGAGCGCCCTGGATCAGGAGATACGAGTCATTCTTTCCGCCGCGCTAACATGGGAGTCAATGACAAGCTAATATTTGCACAGAGCGTTAGCATACGGCAAGCGAAAAGCGAAATGCCAAAAAAAAAAAAAGGAATAATTCTGAATATTATCATCTCGCCCCGCGTCGTTTGGACGTCGCTAGGACGTCCACAGACGTCTAAGGCACCTCTCGGTTCCAATCCTTATGACGTTTCAGGACGTATTATGTACAAAATGTGTTAAGCTGATTGGCTTGTTTAATCATTATGGTCATTGGGATGACAGGCATTCTTGTTCTTATAGTTCAGAGCATGGACTTGAAGCAGCCTCTCTCACACAGATAGAAGTATATTGAACACTGCTTGCATCCTAATATAAATAATTTCATATCATTAGCACTCAATAACCCACGCCTATTTTCTCTTCTGAATGTGGAGTCTATCAAACATTTAATCGTTGAGTGAACCCGATGTGGTTTCCTTTTAGTTATTGACAGTTTTGTGTCCGATATACTGCATGCACATCGTTGTTGTCGTGCAGAAACCTTGTATCTCCATATTTCAACTTTTTTAGGGTCCAATGCTTCTGTCAATTAATGGGCTACTTTGTCGTTAAAATAGCTGACCATCTCACACCGTGTTGTGGCGCAACACGTTGTAGATCTGTTATTTTCGCTATTCTTCAACACATTTGAAGGTGAAAGTGGTTAAATCTGTGCAATTTATAAACATACCATAAAAGTATTCCATTAAAAAGGGCTTGTGACTAAATAATATTGGATCCATTGAAACAAAGGTTGTTCTTTCCATTTAAGCAACGCTTTTGGACATACAAGGTTTTCGCCCGATAGCGACGATATTCTAGGTGCGCAAATATTTATATTTTTCACCTCAGGCGAGAGGAATGTGTGGGGTCGTGCGTGGTAGAGTTAACTGTTGACGTATTAGCCAACATCAGACAGCGTACAGACAGCCTCCAACCCCTAAGAAGAGCGCCTGAGGGCAGTGGCACTTTTATGGTTCCCTGGGCGAACCCCCTTGCAACTAAAAAGCATCATTCTGCACTGCGCTGTCATCCCCCCACCACCCCCGCAAGACATTTGTAACAACAAACAACAGTTAAACAATATATAAGCACCATCGTCACGTTAGTGATATGAATTATTGGTTTACAAAAGGTTAAAAATGCAAACAAATAAAACTATTACCAGTATCATTAATTAATTGTTGCATCAATGTAGGCCTACAACATTTTTTATTCCCCTGCTCCCCCTACCTTAGGCTTCCAGTGGGATCGGATCTAAATCCACCTGATCTAACGTCCCCATCTTGTACAGTACTTCTGAGTGGGACACCATTGCAGGCCTTCCCACAATCATGGCACCCACTCCAACAAGAATGAATCGTCCCACACGGTGTAATGATATGACATAACATGCAAATGAGTGATAGGAAACCGATCGGGCTAATGTCACCCATTCCCTGCCCTGGGCATCTGCTCATGTCCCCCAAATCTGCATGGCCCTGCCCGAGGGCTCCAGCAGCCCCAAAGCCCATAGCCAAGCCCTCATCCCCATTGTTCTCTAATCTATACGCTGTCTTACTCTTACTTGACCATTTTATGGTAATAACATATACTGTACATAAAGGAATAGTACTTCCCACAACTAACCACAAAAATGTATTGATTTCATGAAATAACTTTGAATGACAACCACCTCCCCCTCTTTATAACACAATTTGTCACTAGCTATGCAGTTACTGTAGCCTACCTTCCATCAATATGGAAGAATGTCTTTAGAAGACGGAGAGAAAAAGGCCTTACAATTGTTTGGTGACAATGCATTCTCTTACCTTCAAGAAACATTTGCACTTCAATATGGTTTTGATACATTCAGTTGACATTATATCACAAGTCATAAAGAATGGTATATAATTTAAATAACCCCAATAAGTGCGTAATAGGCCTGTCAAAAAAAATCGATTCGAGTTAGAATCGATTTTTTTTTTTTACAAATGTACCTGTGCATGCAATGCATTATGGCCTGGGTTTCTGCATAGTGCATTTACTACCAGCTAAGCTAAGCCTGCCAATTGTATTTATTTTACACCTGTTTTAATACTAATGTATTGTTCTGGTATTGAGTGAGAAGAGATTTTGTAACTTTTGTACTGGTTCAAATTTGTGCAAGCTAAATCAATGAGACATGTTCTTACTCTTGGATTTAACCTTTGTGTGTTTAAATCATTCAGTTGATAAAACCTTTACAATTATACAAGCTTTTTACTAAATGTACTCTGCTTTCATGCCAGAAGACTCCAGTCTTCTGGCATGAAAGCAGAGTACATTTAGTAAAAAAAAAATACTTTAGTAAAATTAGTAAAATTCAATTTAATTGTTTTTAATTTAAAAAAAAACTGCTTTAGAATCGAATCTTTTTTGAATCGAGAATCGGAAAAATCGAAAAGATCGTTTTTGAATCGTCACCCCAAGAATCGGAATCGAATCGAATCGTGGGACACCTAAAGATTCGCAGCCCTAGTGCGTAAGTACTCATTCATTAATATATTGTAATTAAGCATCATCCAACCATGAAAATATACTATACTATACTTCTCACATTAACCTTTTATTGAATCTACAACATCACCGCTGTCGTCACACAAACATCGAAGATCTACATTCTACAAGCTCAAAGCGTTTCGAGCTTGTAGATCTGCTATTTTGCCTGAAAAGTAGGTATAGCGTGATACGGTATATAGTGTGAATGAAAAAAAGAAAAACCTGGTTCCACAGTTCCCCCAGGACTCATCTTTATCCCTCTACAACACCAAGGGCCCTATTTTCCTAAACTTCTTTGCCTTTTGAAAAAACAGTTTTTCAAAGTAGTAGAAGTTTAAGAATAAGGCACTGGTGAAAATAGGGCCACTAATTTATTGAAAATAGACAATCTATATAAGTTTGTAAGTATAACATGTCACGTTGCAAAATCAGTTGATTCATCCTTAAATGTGCCTCAGGAGAGATCTTGTGTGCAAAGTTGACATTGCCTTTAGCCTGGCTAGAGGCAAAGTCACTCACGTGGAAAGGGTTCATCCATCGTGCACAGAACATTTCCTGGCAATCCGCCCATTTGATTTTGAGATATCTTGTATGCAAGTTGAAATTTTGACCTGAGCGACCTCTGGCAGCCGTCATGAATGTGCTCAGCAAGCAACCAATCTCAAAGTGTAATCTTGAGATACAGTATCTTGTGTGCAAGTGACATTTTTGATCTAATGAACAATGGTGCTAAAGCAAAGGCCATGGATTCTGTGATGAGGAGAGCAGTAGGGTTCATTCTGAGTAAATATATGGTTTAACCCCAAAATAATTGATACAAATTATGTTTCAATGAATTCTGGTAGTATTGGGCATGCTAAATAACATACAAAAAGAATAACAAAATCTACTCCCCAGATTGCCGCCATTTTCAAGATGGCGTCCCAGATGCATGCCCCACTCAGATATTATGTCTGTGTCCCTGGGTTTGGGTCCGACCGACTCGACACCGGGCACTGTACTCCCTGTGGTGGTGTGGAACGCGTGTGTCGAATTTGAAGTCGGTGGGGCGAACGGTTCTCGAGTTACGTGGATTATACACAGACAGACTTTGTGCAAGATAGTTAGGTTATACCCATTGTTGAAATGAAAATTTGCTGGTTTGTGAAAATTCTTCTTCTGCCTATAATACATACATGCAGTGTCATATGCTTATGTCCCTTTACAGTATAGTAAAGGGTCATATAGGGCCAAATAGCACTGAAAGCAGTCTTTCAGTTACATTTTTTTGAAAATGAAACCTTTGAACAGTCATAACTCATGCTTTGTTTGGCCAAAATGCATGGCACTTGTTTCCACATGTTCCTTGACTCATGGGGAACACATCTGTCACGTGATGATCTGCCCCCTACCCCCCCCTCCCTCTCTGTCACCCACCCCCCTATCCTTTTTCTTTCTTTTTCTGAAGATGCAAGTAGGCCGGGCGCAGCGCACGCTTGCGACCAGCAGCAATAACTTTGGTCTGACTGATGTATTTATATGTGTTTCAAGCCTTATGACCTGCTGTAAAACCTTTTGCCCTTCGGGGACACTAATAAACAACCTTGAACCTTGAACTTTGACAAGTAAGCTCCCCCCTCAGATTTTCCGCCATTTTGAGCAGTTTTCTGCCTGGATTTTTGAGCCTACACACAATCTATGGACCATTACCTGAAATCCCGGTTGAAGATAAGTTCTTATTGCGAATGGACTTCTTTCTTGGTCCCGCCTTATCGCTGCTTGTGTTACCGGCCTCAGACCTAGGGGAGTCTGGGTCGGTACAAGCGATACACAGGCTTGAATGCACTGTGGATCTGTGAAAAACGAGGAACAGGACACGAACTTTAGTGTTGCTTTGCTCGGTCAGCAGCGGTTTATTACTCACACAATATGTCAACATTCATGTGCATTCAATGTCAAAATAACAACAACAGACACATAACATACTTCACAATAGCTTCAAAAATACAATAAACCAAATAAATCAAAAATAAACTGTATCCTTCATAAAACCAAAAATAAAGTGCACAATGATAACCCGTTTGACATAATATCCAATCTGTATTCTTACTCTCAACATACAAACTTAACACTGTAATCAGAACGCTCAGATTCCATTTATCATAACAACAATACATTTCTTAAATGTAATACTGTTCTTCATTTACACCATTAGCTCAAATACACATTCAAGATAACGGTTTACATTCAGACACGCACGCACGCACGCGCACCACGTGTGCTGTCTGTGTGGTAACACAGTGTAAAACTACCTGGCAGCAGCCATTATTCAACTCCATCAAAACAATAAAACTACTGGTCCAAACTCACTTCAAGTCCACTCAAAACGTTACTAAACATGTCACTGAGAGTTCACAGTAGTTTCAACATCATTTGGAATGTTTAGATATGATTTTTATACCTGTGAAAAACGAGGAACAGGACACGAACTTTAGTGTTGCTTTGCTCGGTCAGCAGCGGTTTATTACTGACTGCGCATGCGTGGCCGAGACTATAGGCAGTTCCTCTATGATTCACAGTAGCGCAAGAGCGCCATCTATTGACTAGGAAGTCTAATAAGATGTGGCATCTCATAGAAAAGTGTCAATAATGTTAGAATAGTTCTAATGAATCTTAAAAAATGGAGGGTGTATGTTTCAGTGCAAAACTATAATAGAGGCTATTTCTGAACCCTCTACACTTGCAGCTATATTTTATAGTTATTTTTTCAGTTACAGATATCGTGATATATCGTTGATGAAATCTTAATATATTGAACATCGCAATATTGCAAATTTCGCAATATATCGAATATCGTGATATTAACATTATCGAGGGCCTAATATCGCCACAGACATCGTATCGTGAGGTATCCATATCGTCCCACCCTTACCATCTATGACAGGGTGAGCAGGAGACTGAACAGAAAGCTGGTTCTGTCCTGAAATCAAGCCATCTGTTTTTCAGTATTGAAGGATATTCTAAGATGCCTAATTTAGATGCCTTTCTTTTTCTTGTCAATATCTGCTGTAACAGCTTCATTTCCTAGAAGCAAGAATTTTTCACGGATAACCTTCTGAGAATGAAACAAAATGATAACATTCAAAGAAACATGATGTTATACAAAGAGCATTGTTTGGTGTATAAAGTTAAATATAAAAAATTCATGCCTTGAATTTGTCCTGAGAATAAGGATATTTCGGGGGGCATGTTGGCACAGTTGGTACTGTCGCCTCACAGCTAGAAGGTCTTGGGTTCGATTCCCGCTCGGGATGCTGTGGGTGCTGTGGGTTTCCTCCTCCGCGTCATCAGTGCCCATACCCGAAGGCGGGGTTGGCGAAAGGGCCTTTCTCTGTGGAGTTTGCATGTTCTCCCCGTGTCCCCTAGGGTAGATACCCTCACAAAAACATGCAGTAATTCTGGTCTCTAAACTGCCTCCCACTGGCCAGCCGGGGCACCTGATGGAGGGGAAAGGAACTGGTTGGAATAACGTGTTCCTTCCACGCACTACGTCCCCCCTATCAGGTGTAAAGGAGCAACTTGGACACTCAGGCATGAAGGAAGCATGAGTTCAAGTTCGTTGCTCTCCCCAGGTTGGCGGAGGGTGTGTAGAGCCCAGGAACACATTAGATAATTGACACAGGGGTGAAAAATGGGTTACAAAATCGTAAAAAAAAAAAAAAGAATAAGGATATTTCCCCTGCTGTACAATTTAGTCATTTAACAGATCGCTCTTAATCCAGAGCGATTTACAGTAAGCAAGAACAACACATGGTAATACATCAAATGTATTTATTATTATTATTTTATTACCATCCTGGCCCCTGTTTATCTCACTAATCATTTTCATTTTCCATGTTGCCATTCCACTTTTCTGTTCCTCCTTATGTCTAATTCTCATTCTCTGTTTAAATGTCAAGCTGCAGCTGCCAGGGCCTTTGCCAGTGTCAGAGTCTGCTACCCATAAATCTAGGCTAATTCTCCACCTCTCCTACCACAGTGTATAAATCCTCTCTTGCTCACGAGAGCACTGGTGCTTTTGATGAATGAGCTCGAGCATGCACTGGATGCCAACAGAGCAACCCATGAGTACACAGTCCACACCCAGACAGTGGAGATACCAGCATAGAACCAACGCCTCTCTCTCTCTCTCTCTCCTTAGCATCTGGTACTTCTAAACACATCCAACGTGTCCAACTGTTCAACAGAGGCATGAGTTCAGCACCAAGGACAGTGCCTCTGCCTAGGGCGAGTCATTGAGGGGAGTTGTCCCCGTTCTGAACCTGTGGGTCGCCAAATTATAAAAATAATTATATATATATATATTTATATATATATATATATATATATATATATATATAATCTTCTTCTTTTTTTTTTGGCGAGACATGGCGAAAGCATTTCCGGGGGCCCCCAGCCAAAAACGTTGAGAACCTCTGCCATAGAGCGTTGCAGTCCCGCCCCAGACGAGCGGCCCAGAAGAGATTTTCCCATCGATTTTTCCCATAGACGTTTCAGAAAGTATTTATTTAAAGACCTGTAAGCCTCAGACAAAGCCAACTCGGATGGTGATTGACTTTCTTTTTGTTGTTGTAGGCAACATAGGACTTTAATCAGAAGACTAAACGTTTGTGCATACCCCGGATCGGAAGAATTTATGTTAATACTTACCTTTGTTTTGAATCCCCCCTCCCCAACCCTTTTATCATTTATCCTTTGAATAAACTTTTCAAAACACTGTCTCTTGTGTGTTGGCTTGGTCAGTCGTCACAAGTTATAGGCCAAAACATAAAGTGGCTGCAGTGCTGGTTATAGCACCACTAAAACGCTGCTGAGTCTAATGAGTCTAATGCAACTGTTTGTCCAAGCTAATCACTGTCACATTTGTTTGGTATTTGAATGTTAACACTTACTATCTTTCAGTTATAATTATGCCATTATAGTAGTTTAAAGCTAAAATATTTACCTCATTCATTTAATGGAATTCTTTATCCCAGGGAACCACTGAAATCGCTCCCTGTAGGAGTAGGTGAAGGGGAAGCAACGATAGTTAAAAATGTATTCAAGAGTAGATAAACAAGAACATTATTTTGTTAGTTTATTAAGTTTCATGGCAATTTGCCCATAGCTTGTGTGCAAGCTGGTTGACCTATTTGGTCTAAAGGTCTTTACACACCAGGCGAATGGACGTGAAAGTTATACGAAAATGCATCTGCAAATAATTTTCGTCAAACTATTCATGCTTCATTCATTCAGGTTTATGCCTTTATTCACAGTGTAGAACCGAGTCTCGACCTCGTTCGGAATAAAATGAGCAATGCTTTATCACCGTATTCCGTTTTTTGGCATTTATTGTTAATTATATCTCCACTGCATTCATTGTGACCAGGGGATACAGCATGCTCTAGGAGAGTGAAAAATATTTTTTAATTTAATTTCTTGATGTCTTTAAAGGTAGAGTAAGTGATTTCACTTAATTCAAATATCACTTATTTTTTTGTTTTGTTGTGATAATCCTCTCTACTATAGAGTGTGCTGACCATATAAGGAGTTCCTCCCTGTCCCCAGTTAACCCCTGGGGGTCAAAAAACCTTAGGTTTCGTTTTTGACTCTCTATCCTGATTGGACGAAGGCTTAGGTCCCACAGCCAAAAACGAAACCTAATGTTTTTTGAGTGAAATCACTTACTCTACCTTTAAGGTCAGGGCTGTGTAGGCCAGTCAAATCCTCACTCATTGAATTATAAACACTATTAAATGTGCATAGACAATAACACTATACTGCAGAAATGTTGTAATGTAACATGGGCTCCATGGAGGAGGTGGTGGACCCACTCCCTCTGCAGATATAAATAGTCCAGGCATTTTACCCAAAAATGTGGGTCAACCTCACACAAATTGCAACAAAAACAAACTCAACGGATTTCGTGTCACCAATAATATTATGCTCTGAATAAGAGAGGAAAAAGTCCTAAAGAATTGTACGAAGGGAACATTTTTTTTTTTTTTTTTTTTTTACATTTTGTTGTTCCAGCCGTAGGTCCATACAAGCCTAATGTTGTGCATCCTAGATTTGAACTTGCTATCAATCAATCAATCAATCAATCTATCTATCTATCTATCTATCTATCTATCTATCTATCTATCTATCTATCTATCTATCTATCTATCTATCTATCTATCTATCTATCTATCTATCTATCTATCTATCTATCTATCTATCTATCTATCAATCAATCCAGATTTATTTACAACTGTCTGTGACCTGCTTGCAAATTACACTGTTGTTCATGCCTCTATTTCCTGAAAATGGGGGGGGGGGGGATACATACAATTAATTACAACTGGGCCCATGGACTAATTTCTGTATGGGAGAGCATAGGCACACAGGGGGATTGTTATTCTGAAACAGGAAATTGCCTTCCGCAAAGTGTTGCCACAAAATTGGAAGCACACAATTGTCTAGAATGTCATTGTAGCCGTAGCATTAAGATTTCCATTCATTTGAAACAAAGGGCATTAATTAGAAATACAGATTTAAAAGGGTGTCCATTGACTTTTGGTCAAATATTGTGTAGTCTATTATAGCCTGTATGCAAATAGGGCCAAAGATGCCAAATCCACTGACTTGATTAACGTACAAAAAGTGGAATCCTGAAACTCCCAGCAACTAACTCATCAATACACATATGTAGATTCATGAATCCATAAGAAAATAATTCTCGTGTGCTGATAATTGGATTCTGTGCAAGGAATTGTGATAAGGGAGTACCAAGGCATGCATATATAAGCACTGGTTAAGGTTTGACTAAGCATGACATCAGATCTGCTCATTTTCTCCTGAACAAATGAGTGCAGGCTATAGTTTGCGGCGTAAGACTTGCGTGTTATTATTATGAGGAGTCCCATGAGTGGGTGTTGTGCCTAATGAGAGGGAATGAGAGTTTGCACAGCCAATAGCTAACAAACAGTTATTATTTTGTGCCTCATTAATAGCAGCTGCTTGAGCAGGCTCATTTGATCTCCATGTCAACACACATTACCCAGTCAATCCTGCAGATCGACTGCTTGCTGGGAAACCAATCATAAATCGATCCCGTTACCCCACTGTGGCTAAAAGAAAGGCAGAAGCACACATACCGGCTTGTCAAGTGACAAAAACACTTCTTCAAAAGGACGTCCTGACGACATGGTCCCCGGAAAAAGTCTGGGCATCTGTCCATCTCTTTGACCACTAAATGACATCAGTCATGATGAAATGCCTGTCACCCTGCGTCTCCATCACTCTTCTAATCTTCCCCTGCATCTGGTACACTATGCCATTGATAGGAGTTGCCGTGAAAAAAACAAAAAGCACGGAAGAGTATAGGCCTACAGTTTAATAAAAATGTGATGCTAAAAGGATTGAACCCAAGAAAGCACTATGGCTTGTTTCCATTGGGGTCCTCCTGAGTATAGAAATATTTAGTGACAGACAAATATACTAGTACTAATTAAAAAAAAGTACAGTAAACTGTTTGAGGGGATGATCTAGTACAGTCCAAAACATACGTGTATATATATATTGAAAATGTATTTCATTTAGAGGAGATGCATCATCTGGTTTTAGAGGGGGTCCTCGGGCACAACACAATGAATACTGTAGTGTACATCATCTGGTTTTAGACCCTTGGGGAGGGTGGGGCGATGGGGGAATTGTAATGAAAATGAAAAATGCTTAATAAAAACTTGGTTACAAAAAAAAAAAATCATCTGGTTTTAGAGGGGGTCCTCGGGCACAACACAATGAATACAGTACATAGAGGGGGTCCTCGGGCACAACACAATGAATACAGTACATAGCCAACACAATGAATACAGTACATAGAGGGGGTCCTCGTGCACAACACAATGAATACAGTACATAGAGGGGGTCCTCGTGCACAACACAATGAATACAGTACATAGACAACACAATGAATACAGTACATAGACAAAACAATACATGAAACATGTCAACACACAACAATACACTTACATCAACAAAACATAGAAGCTCTCCAATCCACTCAAAACACTACATCAAGACCAGAAACAACTGCACTGAAACACTTTACAAAATAGTAAATACTAATAATAGTGATACTAATAATGATAATAAAACAAAGAAAGATAAAAGAATATTCAAGCATTAAAGTACAAACCTCTCCCCAAACAATACATACATAAATAAATAAAATCAAGAAAATCAGAAACAAGTACAAACATAACCAATAGTCATGTAGTAAGGAGTGTTGTGAAAAATACTGAAGTCCAAACCCTTGGGACTACACCAAGACTGTGTTTCAGTGTATGGCATTGTAGCTTGTTTAGCATTCAAGCCACTAAAACTAATTTAATTTCAGTCTGTAATCCTCATGGGTTTGTCTTCAACTTCCCTTGATTTCCCTACTATTCAATAGCTTCAACTTCAACTTTATTTGTCCCTGCAGAGCTATTGGTTTTGCAGCAAGACATAAGATACAAGGCGAGGTCATGGCTCAGGAGTTGAGGTCGCCGTTCCATCCTCAGATGGCTACTCAATTCTTTGTGTCAAAGTGTCCCTAAGCAAGACACTTAACCCCTAACTGCTCTCCCTCCGGGTGCTGTTAAAAATGGTCATCACTGCTCCTAATAGTTAGGATAAATGTGAATGCAGAGGAAAGGAGCAATTACTGTTACTACTGAAGATGACCTAGAGAGAGTGAGATGGGAACTGGCCTACTCAGAGACCACGCAGTTCGGGAACGATGCAAGTTGGGAACACATACACATTTGGTGCGTCCTCCACAGATCTGTGGACAGACAGACATAGACTTTGGTGATGTTTCGGTTCTTCCCAATATCCATTGGACTGACCGAATTACACCTCGACACTGCACAGTGCAGTGCACACCCCCGGGTCATCTGCAACCAAGAATCCTAAAATCACTTACGAAGAGAACAGATTTTTCAACTGAAGAACATCATGTTTTTCAGTTGAAAATGAAATGTTTCGCCAAGCAACGCAGTCGTATAACGAAGTATGAATTAGCCTTCTGCTCTCATAGCTACACTCATAAATTATATCCCAGAGAATAATAATTAATCGTATGACGCCAGTCACGTCACGTACTGAAAATAGCTGATAAGCTCACGTGTTGCGAATGTGACGTGTTGTGAGCTTGTACAGTATATGAGCTATTTCTGTGCATGTCACTGCTGCACGATGAAGCACAGGCTAAATCGGACTTAAGAATGCTGAATTCGAAACATTGCAAATGTAATGTAAATGTAAACGCCTATATAGTAACTTTTCTTGCAATGTCTTCTTTACATCTCTCTCTAAAATAGCCAGCAAGTGTTCTACAACATTCTCTTTCCTTCCCTTCCTTTCACCTCTCTCCGTGGGGTTCGCTACCTGCCAATTAGATCCAACTTCCTGCCCAGTTGATAGGTGTGATGGAGAGATGCGAGGTGCTGGAGTACAGCCCTTGGGGGACGGCTGGGGTGAAATACGAGCGCCTTGCCAATCCAAATGAAATGCTGGAGTCGACTGTTACACAGTGTGCCCTCCCTGCTGCCATATATCAGCCTGCGCTGCCATATCTTTTCCGACAGGCTCAGTAAATCTCCCGCCGTTTTTACTGTTTAAACTGTTATTCATTGCCCCATCCTGAGTCATCCTCTGTAGTCATGCCGAGCAGAGGACCAACCGGTGGATGGACATCTGGCTGCATGTTGGTGTGGTCAGGTTTCGATATCCACAATTTCACTGAAATATTTTTTAAACTTCAGTACATACCTTGAAATGTACAGACTCCCATGCACTTAATTTGTTTATTTTACCAGGTTTGTCGCATTGAGATTCCAATATTTTATAAGAGAAACCTGCGGCCAAGGGCAGCAGTAAACATAGTTACAACACATCATAAACATAACATAAAAACTCACGTAAAAAGTGTAATCAAGCTGAAAAGTACAAACCATACTGCATAAAGAAGGTATTTCTGCACAAGAATACTAATTCTTGTGGTTATTTTCATTCTGTTCACTAGGCAAAATGTGTTACAGACAGGGATCACAAGTGCATGCGTGCGCGTGTTTGTGTGTGTGTGTGTGTGTGTGTGTGTGTGTGTGTGTGTGTGTGTGTGTGTACGTGTGTATGTGCGTGCGTGCGTGCGTGTGCGTTTCTGTGTGCGTGCGTGTGTGTGTGTGTGTGTGTGTGTGTGTGTGTGTGTGTGTGTGTGGTATCAGCACATCATTTAATTAGCCTGACACTAAGTGAGGGGCGCATAAGGATTACATAGGTTAAGTACTGGCTTCCATTAGCAGGCTGACACTTATCACCCCAATCAATTAATTATCTATAATTACCCTGATATCAGCTGAGACTGAGAGAATCCAAGGCTGTGCATAATATGGCTGTGAATTAAGCATGCTGAAATAAATCCCTTGTTGCGTCTTACAGCATGTCCTTATTCCCTGTTTGGCTGATTCACAAACAGGATGCATCGCAGAGGAAGCTGCAAGATTATCCTGGTGCTATCAGGGCTCGGGAGCGTACTTTGGATATCAGAATGTTTATTTATTTTACTTTGGATATGAGAGCCAGACGAGCCAGAGCTGAAAGACATAATAGTCGCCCTTGGCTGCAGTGTCATCCACTCATCGCAGCTGGGTAATGTATTGATACCAGTACCACATGTGATTTATACTGCAGACAATGCATAGAGTTGGGGTAAATGTGCCTTGACAGTGGAGTGGTCGTGTCAGATTGCGACAGGGTTTGTATTGAGCATAATAGTAGCGCTTGTGTGTTCATGTGAATAGGCCACGCCGCCCTTCCCTTGTCCCTCCTGCAGTGCATGTGTGTGGGTGCGAACATGTGCGGAGAGATGCTGCCTGAGCTCATCACAGGTGAGGGCCATGTGGGAAGCTGACACCTGTCCTCCATCACCTCTCCTCCCTCCCTCCCTCATTGCCTGTCCTGGTATCTCCCAGCTGTGTCATGTCACTCATTAATGGATGCCCTACGGCCAGCAATAGCACACCACAGCCTTTTATTACTGGCACTTCCCTATTGGAGAGGCGTCAAGGTCAAATCGACTTCACCGCCGTTCACCTGTCACTGGTAGATCGCTGACATTTGTGTTATAAGCAGCGATAGGAATTGGGTTGTGCTGTGCTGTGCTGTGTGTGTGTGTGTGTGTGTGTGTGTGTGTGTGTGTGTGTGTGTGTGTGTGTGTGTGTGTGTGTGTGTGTGTGTGCGTGCGTGCGTCTGTTTGTTTCTAAGAGAGGGACATCAGGGAATAGCAGGAAAACAATAAAATGAATGTCAGGGGAGCTGCTATTTGAGATGCATTCTTTTTCTCTCTTCTATTCTTCATTATCTGTGATGAGTATTGGTGCCTTGAGAATTCCACACAGCAGTAAAGATATAAGGCCAATCTGTTTTGCTGCTGAGAACTTTTATTCACCAGACAATTACAGCGAAAATATAACCCGCTTTGAGAAAGAACTGGAAGTTTAACAAGGCTAAAATTTGCAAATGTCATTCATCGTATACTGTAAATTAAATTAAAGCAGCAACAGTAATGTGAATAACGGAAAACAATACCGTACTCAACCACTTGGAGAATGACCGTGTGCATGTAATAGTGAGCATTTTGATGAAAACATTTAACACATTTAAAAGGTTTTTGTCTGTGTGTGTGTGTGTGTGTGTGTGTGTGTGTGTGTGTGTGTGTGTGTGTGTGTGTGTGTGTGTGTGTGTGCACACACACACACACACACACACACACACACACACACACACACTACTTTTGATGACAATACTTTTATACTTTTACTCAAGTAAATTTTGTAGCATTTCCACTGGAAACAAGAACACAAACACAGGCGAACTCATTCACAAAACCCAAAATTCAACAAGGCAACAAGGTCACACACAGCCACCCATAACAGGTCAGGCAGGCAGGAACAGGTATTCAGGTATCCAGCAGTGCAACTGTACCGTGTGGGGGTCCCCGGTGGGTCCCCGCAACATCCAGACCCCCAGGAACGCGCCCAGGGGGCCGGCCCAATTTCGTGAAATGGTGTGAACGTGGTGAAGCGTCAAACTTCAACGCCAAACAGGAAGTGAAAATAGCACATCTACAAGATCAAGTTTTTCTTTTTGTATGTAAGTAATTAAACTGATTGTCATACAGACTTGTGGGTGGTGTCACTGAACTTGGTTCAGAGTCCTTTTCCTTCATTGGTGTAATGTAGCCCTGCCCCCTCTTCTAATTAGTCATAATGTTATAGTTCCTATTTTTTTGCCATAACCTTTCAGACGTTTGTCGTAGAGAGTCATGAGTCGCACTTACTCAGGTGAAAATCCTTATCATTCATTAGAGTTACTTATAGCTCTGCTTCCAGTTCTGATTGTTCGATATTTGCCCCTAAAATGCACAGACGTACAGTACGTGCGAGGGCCCGCACTGTACTTCTCTATCTGTTTAGCTATATGTGTGTCCCTTTTATTCCCTGATGTCATTAGTAGGCTATGTGCGGCAATACACTGTATACTGGCATGCCCTGTAGGCTATGGGTATCAGCAACTGCATATCCGAACAATTTGTGGCAGGCACTGCACTCTGATCTCGAGATTCACATAATCTGACTCGCTTTAGATACCTTCTTAATAAGTAATAATTCACCATTGGATGATGCCGTATTTGTTAGCTGTGTGCTCTTATCATAAGGACGCTGCATTCAAGACACAGATTGCATGGTCTGATTAATGTGATTGCTTCCTGAGAGATTTTTGTAATGATCAGCTATTTTCAGACCTGGTCCACATGATGCAGAAGGCTTAATTTGTCCAAAACCTTATTATGCAAAGTACGCAATCTGTCATTTTCTTTTTCATTTTGTGAGTGCTTCCTTTTTCTCCTTGATTACTTATATAATCAATATAATTTCAAGATGTGCAAAATGAGATGCATTACCATGATTTCACAATCAACCCGCAATTTTCCTCTTGAAACCTGTTTCTGATTAATCAACAAGCAATTGTGTTTTGTTTAGTTTTTCCTAAAAAGCTTCTGGTATCTGTATGCAATTACAGATTTTTCTTTCGTCAGAACACATTTAGCCATGTTTTTTGTAATCCAGTTACTGTAATGTTTTGATGGAATACATTATTCCACAAGAATTCCTGCCAACACTACTGTGCCACTCTGAAGATCCTGTGATGATCTAGGCCAAACAAGGAGCCTTTGTATTGAAGTATAAAGTGCTTAAAGCAGAAAAAGGAGGCCAGTCAGGATTTACCGGTATACACATTATGGTTTTTGTCTGAACACAAAGAGATGCTCTTTGTTCAGACTGATGACATTCAAGGATGTCACCTTATTTTGGTGGTTAACTAACATTCATCCTCTGTGTCAATGTATGAAATGATAGCTTCAGGTATGGCCTCTGGGCCAAAGTATGACGTATGCATACTAAAGTTTGACAAATCATTCAGCCGGGGATATCAGCATACACTGTAGGTGGCAAGAACTTTGCACTAGGCTTGAGATAACGCTCAACTTCAACCGATGTTTAGGACAGCCCGCCAGCCAATTATCAGTGTATCACACAGAAAATGAGTTGCACAGTGCAAGCTGTTGCTCCAGCTGCTCTCAAGGATTTTTCCAGACTGAGATCTCCTTAGATCTATCTTCTCTTCCAGTGTCGGTGTGTGGTTTTTAACAGGCAGACCCATGGGGCAGTGGTCCTGCAAGCCTCGCAGTTCCTGTCCAGAGAGTGAAGTGGAACACAGACTGGCTGGCGGGTGCTCATGTATATCTGAGGATTGGGGCAAATGTTCTGACCGCTGCTGTGATACCTCCTGCCAGCTGTGTGTGGACGTGTGCTCTGTTCTGTGTTCAAATGACTGCAGCTATACATTCTGTACTCTCTGCCTGCGTCTGGCCCAGACCTGCATTTCAGTCTTTACTGCACAACCAATTGAGACAGCAGAGCCACAGCAACGTGAGTCCACTTTTCAGCATTGGACCACATCAGAGAAATGCTTATTTATTTGTGTCTGCTTAATCTTGATACCGAATGGTATGTGATAAAAGGTGAAAGGTTGTGGTAAAAAGACAGATGATATCATAAATGGCCTGGGTCGGCCGAGAGGTCCAGGCTGATAATCCAGCCTGACAGCGTTTCGCGGGTTCGAGTCCCGATCCCGATGACCTTTGCTGCGTGTCTCCCCCCCCCCATCTCTCTCTCTCTTTCCTGTCAAGCTACTGTTAATCCATCAATAAAGACAAAACGCCCCAAAATATCTTTAAAACAAAGAGGGTGGTGATTAACTTGCACTAATTGGTCAGCTACCGCATCAGTCCTAGGGAAAATATGGCAGCTAACAAATCAGCACACAGAAGGCACAAGCAAAAGTGCCACTGACACGCTTGTTGCGTTCCTCAAATGCTATTTCTCATGTCTTTGTGACTATGACTATGGTTATGTGATAATAAAGTATCACAGAGCATTCGTCCTTACGGTGTGAACCAAACTCGGGCGGGCCTGCATGTCTCCATCGGTCCTCACTTACAGTTTAATGGGCCGATCGATACACCAGGTTGAGTGATGTGATAATCTATATAATCTGTTGTAGAAGCCATGATGGGTGCAGCAGGTAGAGAGACCATGCCCTGCAAGGAGTGAAATCATTTCCAATTCAGGATCAAGGTTATTGAACAGCTCTGCCAGGTAAATTAAATAATGACTATGATACTATTTTTGTTCCACACCAAACACCTGTGACATCTTTGAGAGTGAATTCAAATGTGTCTTTCTTCTTCACAAAGACTAGATAATAATTTAATTAAATGTTGAAATGTTGAATACAAATCCAGCCATTTGTATTGTGACTAGACTAATAAATGTTTTTAAGCTATTGGATCCTACAAATCACATTTTGGCCCACAGGTTCTCGTGACATCGTAAAATTGACTAGAGGTGCAATATCAGCAAAGAGTAACTGAAATATGGAGTATTTAGGGCTTTTAAAGTCATCTTTAAAAGACACCACAGTCGTAAGAGCTACAGCTCAATACAGAAAGAACTTGAATGCGCACGCGCACACACACACACACACACACACACACACACACACACACACACACACACACACACACACACACACACACACACACACACACACACACACACACACACACACACACACTCACTCACTCACTCACTCTCTTTTGGGAATCTTACTACAGTATGAGCAGGGATCGGTTGCTCGATTTGACAAGAGAACAGGACAGTAGGGGCACATTAGAGAACTATACATTCCTGTACTCCTGGAATAAAAATATGTATAGGAATGCATCTTTTTAAAAAGAACAGGAGGAACTTTCATCAATGCAGAAAGAAGCAGATATTGCCACTGTGCAGCGCTGTAAAGAAACATGTTTATCTGCAGTGCCTGGTTATGTTTCCTTATAATAGCAGCTTTGGGAATGCAGTGCAGTATTTATGAGGGGTAATTCTGTCAGGGGTGCCCTCCCTCCCTATCATAACACTGCTAAGGGTCTTGCTATGATTTCAGGGTTAAATTCCAACCTGTAAGCGTGTGTCCTCATTTGGTTGTGTGGAGACACATAACGTAACCTAGAGGTTATATTCTAGGTTATTATTCTTGGTTATTTAAATTTTTATGCTGTGTCTGAGAATAACAAATTTACCCTTAGGCTATGTACCTTTATACACAAGATAATAAAGGACTAAAGGCTAAATTCAATAAAGAAACCTTGAGATTGTTGAAAAACACACACACACACACACACACACACACACACACACACACACACACACACACACACACACACACACACTGTCCCAGTAAGCACACTTTAGATTCCATGCGCGGACAGAAGAAGCTGTGTTTTACGTCATTTCCGAGTTTGTAGACAGCTGGTGGATGGAAAAGAAGCTCCACCCCTGCGGCTGACTGCCGCGGAGGAGAGCGTTTCCGGGAATCTGTCCGTCGCGGCAGTCAGCCGCGGAGGTGGAGATACTTTTCCATCCACCAGCTGTCTAAAAAGCCGGAAAGACGTCGGACGTCAGCTTCCTTTGGCCGCGCCTGTCGGTTCTAGTCTGCCCATGCTGACACTGACTAGAGAGCTTCTGTCATGTACTGCTGTCTGTGTGGTGATAGTGATGCTGTTCCCTCATACCGAGCCCTGCTACAGATTGAGTGACAGGAGAGAATAACGGACTGTTTCCACAGGGACTGAGAAACAGAACTATGGGCTGTTGTCAGAGTGGAAGCGATGCAGAGGGAGATGAGAAGACCACAGTCTCCCACTCCGACAGTGGCTGCAAGAGGTGTTGTGTGCAGATCAGGAATTGTCTGATGAGTGCAGTGTGGTCGTGCCCTCCACATCGCCAGTGTCTGTTCCATGTGTAGCATGTGCATAGGCATGTGGACATGTAAGTGCCAAGTTCACCTCTAGTGTGATATAGGTGTGATATGGCATTCTTTGAAATGGACACAGAATGTCTTTACTCTTTGCATGTTATGCGTTTGGTTAAACATATCTAGTTCTCAGTAAAACGGATGGTGTCCAATGTGTTGTATTTAGTAGACCTTAAATATGGTGTTTTTCACATTTCCATTATTTATTGCATTATCTCAATACTCAATACACAATTATCTCGATACATAGACTCACTGCATTTCCTGCAGTGAGTCTGGACAGGTTCGTGGTCTTGGGTTACCACTCTGCTCCAAGAACAAAACACTGGACACACCCATATAACGATGGAGATACTCCACCATTCAGGACCCAGTGACAAACACCTTATGTATGCTGGCTAGAGTTCTCAAATGCTGCCCGAAACTGACAGGTTTTTTTTGTTTTTGTTTTACGTCTAAAATGTATGCTATTTAGTAGGGATGGGCGTCAGGCTCCATGAAGAAAATATATATTTAATATTTTTTTTAAATAATAAAAATATTAATTCTGTTCTGTCTGTATATTTATCTATTATGAAGATGGCGCTGAATGGTGTTTCAGTAAGATGAGGGTCTCAAATTCTATCCAAACCCGACCCGCAGGACCTAAAATATATACTAATTAGTCAGGCTGGGCTGGGCTTCGGGCTGGCCCAGTTAGGGCCGGGCCTTAGTTTGCAGGCCCATTGAGAACTACAGTATACTGCTGGCCTGCATACCAAATTTGAAATCCAACTGCATTACTACTGCATTTACAGTACTGTTGCTGTGCAAGCAGAACAAATCACACCTGTGTGAAGTGAGGGGCGCTAATATATTAAAGTCTAAGTCTTGATTAGGTGATGTAATGGTGATGTAAAACAAACGGTGCAAACACAAACATTAAACGCCATTAACAATATAGAGACAATATCACGTAAATGACACATTATGACATACATTTTCCCTTCATTGTCAATGGCGTTTACAAAACAAACATTGAACTAAAGACAAACATTAAACCTGTATATAGGAGGCCCTCAAAAGCCCCTCAAAAATAAAACGGAGAGTAGGGTTACTAAAATGTGAACTCAACCTAAATACTGCATTTGTCCACATCGGGAGCACGTCAAGTCTGGAAACTGATTTATAGTGGCAAATTTAATACTTAAACTTCAACGTGGGAGTTTCTCGGAGAGACGGAGACTAAATATGAGTGGAGAAGCTGAGTGCCGTCTTGTTGTCGAGGCAGTTACTAGTCTACACGGAATATTTGCCTGATTTCTTACAAATGCATTACATTGATTTTCTCATTTATGGAACTCAAATCATTTTCCGGTGGGATCACTATTTTTAAGTATGAGGTGCTCGCAGGTGCAGGAAATGTCTGCTGCTTGTGTGTCAGATTCTAACCTCTCCACATGAGATCAGGTTGCCTGAGGAGGTATGATTGGCTCGGCTAGAATCAGACGCTCCCACCGTTGAAATTCTGGCTCATGTACAGTAAATTAGTATGATTGACTGGTGCAAAAACCCATCAAAAATGGTTAGGATAAGGATACAGAGTGTACTGCATGCTTGGAATAAATAAAATAAACAGTTGGTTTTATTGCTGCAAACAAGGGCATAATATTCCAGCCCAGATGACTCATTGGGAGTCTTCAAATGTATCTCATTGTAGTAGTTTGCAATTTTGAGTAACACAAACATTGAATGCCATTGACAATGAATGGCCAGTTTTGAGTGTTTGTGTAAGTACACAAACATTGTATAAACACAAACAAGACAAAAGTGAGGAGGCAAATTGTGATTGGCCGGAATGAGATGATGTATGATGATGTATGATAATAACAGCGCCCCTCACTTACTTCACACGGCTGTGATTTATTTATTACCGGTAGTTGCAATTGTGATTAATAGTACGGTTCACTGCAGCTGTGAGGGGTGGTCAGGAGATGTCTATGAAATCTAAGGGTCTTGCCTTAATTGGACCATTGCGTTCACACCTAGCAGAATAATACTGGCATAGGGCCTTGATCAGTGATACAAAACCAGGTCACAGGTCTCCCGGCCTCCCTGGTTTGGCTCCATCCAGTTACAACAAACAAAACAGGAATTTTGCAAGGATTTCTTTTTCAAGGATTTCCCCTGTCTTTCATTCTCATCCCCGGTTATTTCCTCCTGACTGAATGCATTTCTCTCCCCTGGTCTCCCTCAGTTTTCTGTTCTCTGCCAGTGATTTGTGTTGCTCTTTCAGCAGTGTCTTCTGGGTAGGTGTGGAGAAAAGCATTGTGTTCCGCTGCTGTCAGTCAACTAGATTAGAGCTCCAGAGGATCCTTATTGCTCTACTACCGCTAAAAATAAGAAGGTACTGTAGGCAGCTCCTTGAAGCTTCGCCGGTGAGATATATCTCACATTACGATGGCTCTAGTACAAAAATCTCAACACCAGGAGCGTAGTCAATGATGGATGCCAAGCAGCTGTTTCAAAACTGATTCAGCAATCAATTATTCATCACTCATTCAAAGACAAGATTGGAGACGAGGCCTGATCTTAAGTGCACCAGACAGTCAAAAGGAAAAAGGTTTATTTGACCCTTCACTCACTCTTTCTTCAGCTTGTTCCTCTGAAGCTATATCAATCTCATATTTCTTTGAACAGAAATGGGAATCTGCAGCCATCTGTCAACACTCCGACAGAGTTGTCAGCTTACTTAAGACCAGACCATGAGAGGTGTAAGGTGTGCCCCCCACAGACAACAGTAGAATGACTCCTGTCGTCTCTGACAGCTTGTCTGTTGCTGCTGCTGAAAAAAAGCATTGCTCTGTCATTAGGTTTATTGGGGGCCTGGGGGGGGTGCACAAACCTTTTGATGGACAGATAGAGATTGAAAGAGGCGAGGAGCTTGTTCTTAATGTTTCCAAGGGAGTCCGATCAAACCTATCCCTCATGCACCTATAGCTATAGCCAGCTATCGCAAAGCTCTGTCAACTCAACTCAACTGTCGACTCAAAGCCCGTTCAAAGCCTACCTCCTTTTGCCTCCTTGAGTTGACTTAGTGGAGGCTCTTTTTTGGTCCGCTCCATTTCTTGTGACATATGCATTGAATGGTGTGTCCAATCTGAGAGAGAGCAGAGGTGGGCTTGTGCACTCTTCCACCGCTCTCTTGCCCTCAATCCGCCACATGCCGATCTTTGAGATTCAGTGTGTGTGTGTGTGTGTGTGTGTGTGTGTGTGTGTGTGTGTGTGTGTGTGTGTGTGTGTGTGTTACTGGTAATGACTTTAGTTGAGATTGGGTTTTATTTTCGTCCACTTCCACAGACCTCCATCTTATCCTGCTTCCCATGCAGTCCTCCCACTCCATTTCCATCGCACTGTGTGAAAATTGGAGTGATATAAAGATGTGAGGTAGAGATGGAGAAAACAGTCAGAGATGGCAAAAGGTGGAGAGTGGAGGGATGCAGAGAGAGATGGTGATAAGGGGATAGAGAAAGAGATAGTGGGAGAGAGTAGAGAGAGAGAGAGAGAGAGAGAGAGAGAGAGAGAGAGAGAGAGCGTGACTAGAGAGGGAGTAAAAGGTGGCTGCATACTGTCGTGCAGAAACCTTGCAACTGTTTTTTGAGGGGTGCTAGCCCCTCAAATTTTGCTATTAATGTAGATTTTCCTCTTACACAAACATTAAATTCACATTGACAATGAATGAAGAATCTACGTGATATGTGGATGAGCAAATCGGCTATTTTCGTCCTACACAAATTCCCATTGACAATGAATGGAGAATTTACATTATATTATGTGTCTGATGTACGATGATAAGAGCACCCCCCTATTTTATTCCACATGAATTTGTTGAATCCTTTTTTATTAGAAATGCAGCATTGTTGATAACTGATTTCTTTATTCAGTAAATGCTTAAATTCCCATCTGTCCCATCAGTCCTCATACCTCGATGGAGGTTTTACAGTGCGGCCTCTTCGGGTGGTTTTAGCCTGCTTGTCTGCACAAGTGTCCTGTTCATTCACCTGTGCTGCCGCCCTTTGTATTGGACTTTCTGTCACCTCACCCTGAGGCGATGCTTCCACAGTCTGCTCCTCCACTCTTCCCGTCCTCATGAGTCTATATGGTTGCGCCGCAGATGACATCCCTGGGCAGTCTCTATGACGTATGAGCGTGGTGTCCCATCCACATCCTTGATCACAGCAGGGCTCCATCCCTGCAGAGTCTTATCTCTTATGACAACACAGTCCACAGTCCAGTCCCCCACGACACACTGCATCCGTTACCATGACTTTACGTCCCAAAGTCCTAACTATTACACACCATACGATTTGTAGTTCATGAATCGAACACATTGATAAAGTTCCTTCCTGTTTTTTATAACTATTCAAGAAATGAATGTATTAACAAGAACTGTTATGTTGACACATCGGATCCACTGGAACACAAGTATTTTTTTCCCCCATTAGTGAAAAAGTAACTGTTTTGGACATACAAGGTTTATATACACAACGATATACACCTTCACCTTGTACACATTTCAGTATTTTCATTTCCAGTGTGTAGCTAGCAACACCAAGATCTTGAGCAAAATGTCTAATGATGGCTTTTATTCCTGCTGTGAAACTGAGTATGGCTATCACGCTCTCCAAGAAATAATTTGCCCTAAGCTGTTTCCTTGTGGCACCCAATACATACACGGCTAAACACAAATAAAACACACCCATGCCCAGGCAGGAATTGCCATGAATGATATACAGTATAGGGCATTTGAGAAAAGTGATTCTAATCATTTAAATGGTAATATTGTGTGAAATTGCATATAATCTTTCCAATCCATGGCCACTTTGTATTCAAAAAATGGGAGCATAGAGGAAAAAATAAACGATAGACAGACCCCCCCCCCCCCCCCCCTCACCCGTCCAATGGACAGGCAGAGGTGCACTCATACATACAGTATAAACAGAGACCGAGACATTGCTCATATTTCATGCATCACATAGACTTCACCTGTCAGTGGGGAGTGTTGGCTGGGAGGAGGACTAGGACTAAGGTCCTATACGTCCTCTCTGGGGGGGGGGTAACTACCTGTCAGTGGGGAGTGTTGGCTGGGAGGAGGAGTAGGACTAAGGTCCTATACGTCCTCTCTGGGGGGGGGGGGGTAACTACCTGTCAGTGGGGAGTGTTGGCTGGGAGGAGGAGTAGGACTAAGGCCCTATACGTCCTGTCATCCTCTCTGGGGGGGGGGTACTACCTGTGAGTGGGGAGTGTTGGCTGATGAATGAATATCAACATCCTAATACATCCTAATACTGGGGGGTCAAATTATGACAGGCAATTCCTATGACCTCCCCAGTCAAAAAAACACTTAATATCTGGATGGGGCATGCATTTGCAACTTGCATCGTTCCAAGTTGTCCAGTGCCCAACGGGCACCGTTGTAGAGGCTCCAACGGGCACCACTATAGTGTATTAAAGTAAAGTAGCATTAACATGAATCCTGGCATTCACATTTTGGCCAAAGCCAAGTCATACAATACCCCTCACCCTCCCCCATACCGGCTACCATCTACCCATTTTTTACCATTTTTTACCTGTACCAACATTTCCAGTGCTTTGTTTCTCTTTTGTTCAGCTATTGTGTTGGCTTGCCTCTCCTTCACCACAGTATTCCTGTTTTACTCAGTATGCTGGGTGTTGGCTGGCAACCAAACTCTTCCGGTTTCCCTTTTTTTCTGTTGTCTGCAAGCCTTGCCCTTTGTGCCTGCAGTGAGGGAGGATGCAGTCCTGTCGAGGACCTTTTCAACTTTTGAGAACTTCACAGCTTTAATTCCCTCTCGAATATCTGAATAGCTGTCTGAACCCTGGGCGGAGGGCATACTTGGCTGTCTGGAGGGGACTGCATTGAACTATGCCCATCTTGGTGTTTTTGTTGTTGTCTCCCATGGTACTGAATGAGGACTCCACCACCATGGATCCATGAAAAATGGAGAGAGGCAGAGAGCCCCTTGAACCACATGGTTCGAGGTGATTGAGTGTCAATCACACTTGCCCAATGAGTTCACTATGTTGTCACCATCAATGTACAGGCGAAGAGTAGAATCATTGGTCGGACGTAGCCGAGAGCCGGGAACTTCGGCGTGGCAGATTTATTCCCAAAGGGCGGTTACAAACAGATTACAACGTCACAGCAAAAAAGTCTCACTTTGAATAGTGGGCTCTGAGGTGAGCGAAATGTAATTGAAACTGGACGATCCTCAAGATGCGTGAACTACAGTACAGACGGACACACGGACAGAGATGTTGTGCATATTGTAGGTCTGTATTGTAAATCTCCGATATAACTCGTTGTGAATGGTAAATGGTAAATGGTGCATTTATATAGCGCTTTACAGAGATTGTGCATTACATTCACCCATTCACACACGAATGGTGGCGGAAACTATGCAAGGCACCAACCAGCACGGGTTCAGTGTCTTGCTCAAGGACACTTTGACACTAACTCTGGGGGAGCCTGGGTTTGAACTGGCAACCTTGCAGTTACCATCCGGTTACCATCCGGCCACTCTTCCCCTGAACTAACTCCCACCATTGTGAGCTCGTAGATCTGCTATTTTCTATTACATATAGGGCTTAAGTTGTTAAGATAGTGTCCTCCACTCGAACCCTGGCTGCCAGACGCGTCAGGAGTATGAGCAGTTTTTCTGCATATAGACTGCTGTGGACAATTGGACATGTATACGCAGTGTCAAGAAACTGCAGCACACTGGCAAACATTATCAATAAGTCAATACATACTTTTACCTAGAAATGTATATTCTTTTTGACATTTCCCCCGGTATGACATACAAGGATTTCCCCCCGAAATCCATCTAAATTTGATGTTGTGAAGATGCTCAGCCTTGACAGTATGATGGTGACCATTCCAAGCTGCTTGCCATGCAGCTGTTGAACAATTTTGCTGCCCTGTGAATAATGATTTCCTCTATCTTGTGGACGTCTGTAAGCAGAGGCAGAGGTCTTCCATGCCCCTCCTGACAGCTTCAAATACCTCAGTGTGCAAATGAATGCACATATAGGTACTCGTAGACTGCGGCGAAGAAGGCCAGGCAAAGCCTGTGCCACCTCAGGCAGCTGAGGAAATTCAAGGTCTCAGAGAAGGTCCTGGAAACTGTGCTCTGCCAAGTGCCAATAGGTCCCGAAATTTTTAGAACATCCTGAAATCTTTCTCCTCTGCTACAACCAGAGCATCCTGAACAGATGCAGTCTCTGGTATGAACTGGAAATTGCTTTCCCCAGGATTTGTGAGTGATGCGGCGGATGCCAGTGAGGTGGGCTGAGCGCACCATAGGGAGCTCTCTCCCATCCCTGCAGAATGCATTATGCTTGAGTAGGGCAAGAAGGACTATGAAAAACAAACACCATCCAATAGGTGTGTTTAAGATGATGTGAAATGGAAAGTGCTGGAGGTATCTCACAGCCCAGTGCTGGAGGTATCTCACAGCCCAGTGCTGGAGGTATCTCACAGCCCAGTGCTGGAGGTATCTCACAGCCCAGTGCTGGAGGTATCTCACAGCTCAGTGCTGGAGGTATCTCACAGCCCAGTGCTGGAGGTATCTCACAGCCCAGTGCTGGAGGTATCTCACATAGCCCAGTGCTCAAAGCTCCCCTATGGCTATCAGAGGAAACGGTGGAAAAACAAAAGCACAAAAATACTGTAAGAATATACTGAGCTGCTGCTCAAAATGTTACTTTCACAACATAGTCATGTGAAATATATGCAAGTGAATTTGATTTATATGTATGCCTTCTGCTTGTCACTGCTGCATGCTAAAGACAGTTCTATCTGTACTTTACCTTTTTTCAATCTTAAAAGTTATTTGTATTGTACTTCATTTTCATCCACTATTCATGTTAAACCTCTCTAGATTCTGTGTCTGGCCCTGTGTTTGGCCCTGTGTGTGTGTGTGTGTGTGTGTGTGTGTGTGTGTGTGCGTGCATGCGTGCGTGTGTGTGTGTGTGTGTGTGTGCGTGCGTGCGTCTGTGTGCGTGCGTACGTGCGTGGTTGCGCGCGCGCCTGCATGCCTGCGTGCCTGCGTGTGCATGCACTGCAGTAATGTTGCATACTACTAGGCCGATCAGTGTCATGTTTCTTGTGCATGCGGACAGCAAGGCCAAGGACCTCATTTATTGAATATTTTCCAAAAGGGTCGACAACTATACAATTGTGTTTTATTTATAATGTAGAGCTAACTCTACAATTCTGTGGTTAAAAGTTGAAACACCACAAGGGTTATGCTAGTGGACAAATTAATTGGCTAGTGCGGCTCTACTGCAGATGCTTTGATGTTCAGAACGTGCAGAGAAAAGAAAATAATAAAATTAATAGCAGATGTTCTCAGGGTCACTTCAATAGTATACTCTTACCTACTCAAAAGGTTGTAACTTTTTACTCTACAGTTACTATACAAGTAATATCACTTCACAATTTCAGTGTCTGCTGTCTTCTCATTATGCTCCCCTTTTCTTCACACACAAAATGAAACCTCTGTTGTTGTATTATTCAATATAGAATCAAATAAAGAATGTGGTTATTAAATAAAATAAATACTTCTCAGTGAGGGGAAATAGTTCTAAATGTTCTAGTAACAATTGGTTGTCCGCCGTGTCCGGCAGCTTAGAAAAACAAAATGGGGAAAATCGTTAGGTAACAGTAAAGAAGAGAGAAATCAATGAATAGAACAGTACCTAATGGCCAGATGGGATAGGCTTGTGTTCACTTGGCTTGCATTTATAATGTAAGGTTGACAGCCCATTAGACACTGTTTAAGGGAAATCAGATCTTGGCTCTCCTCCAAAAGCCATTAGCTGGTGGGGACAGCCTGAAGACAAACTGCTAATTGACTAATAGATTCAGGTAAATTGCAGGTAAATGGTTGGTCCCTGGGAGGAACAACAATGTTGTTAATTGCATATTTATAACAGGTGAGAGGATTTGGAATCACAGGTGAAAAAATAACCCTGACCCATCACAGCTATGGGCACGGTTATGAGACAGGCCTATTACTTCTTGTTCTGTAAACACTGGTCTTCACAGCCCCTCTGCGAAGGGGAAGCACCCTATGATCCGACGGACCATTGCTCCGAAGGAGCATTGGTCCGAGGTGCGCTGGGGGTCGGGAGAGGGTGGGTGGTTAGGTTTAGGTGTCTGCCCCGGGGGAGGTTAGGGTTAGGGTGAGGGTTTAAGGTAGGTTGTCGATCGGACCAATGGACCGTCGGCATATTGACGCGGACCCCTGCGAACATCCACTAGGAGGATTAGCATTCTTGGATAGCATTTGTGGGACTACAGTATGTGCATGCTACTAGCCAGCAGAGACCATGGGAACAGGACAACATTCTGTATGAGATTGAGATTTAATTTAATGGGGGAAAAACACATATACATGTAGATGACAACAGTGTGTTCAGTCGCAGTCATGAACTACCAAAGAGCGAGCAGGATTGCACACATCAATTCATCACGCTTTTCTTTTAAACAAGCTTGACCGTGATGTTTTACTCTTGCAAATTACTTATTGATCAAGCGTCAGCCAGAACTGTGATTGCACGCACATGGTCTAATAATCTCCTTAAATATCAATGTAGTCTATGGGTTCATGTGTGACACAGTTGACAAATGCCCTCATTGGTTCCCAGTGTCCAGTGATGAACTTTATTCATACCATTTGTCTAAATGAAAAAGACCCAGCTGCCACTGATTGCTCACAGGGGTTCCAGGGAATTTCAAGAGTCCGGTGACCAGTGATCAATATAGCCGTCATTGTAGCCTACATCCGGACAAACATGTCAATAATAAAACGAATTGAGCACACAAGAGCTGAAGGACACTCCACTCACTGACACACAGCCTGTGAGGAAAGACATTAAGTCCATGCACCGTATGGTCGCTGTTAGTGGCGATAGGTTTGTTAGCATGCTGGACACATAATACTGTGATGTGCAAACGCCAGTGGCCTTCCGCCGCCTGACAGCCGTGTAACACAATAAGTGATTTCCAGGCTTGGCACGTTAAAGGACTGATTAGGGAGCCTGATTTCACAATAATGCGCCGGCTTGGATTTCATCAAGTGGATCAGGGTAGGAAGGGCGGGCGGCGGGCACACAGTTACCCCGGGGAAATCTCCTCTCCCCTCTGACTCTCCAAGGCCCTCTACAGTAGTGCAGAGGAAACCAGCGGACGGCAGGGTGGGGTGGAGGCAACGCAGAAGGAGATGGACCCCCAATCCGTGCAGGTACTATATGATGCTCGACCGTAGGAGGGACCCGTGTTGCTCAACAGCCGTGATGAACGAGTGTGCCAACCCTCTGATAATTGCTCACTCAGGGGCAGAGAGAGGTCCATTAATCAAAATGAGGAGAGGTGTTACAGTGCTTGTCCACCTATGGCAGCCACTGCAACCCCAGGGCACGCCCAGAGGCAAGGGCTTCAAAAGCAGCCTAGCGGGTTTGAAGATGCTGTCATTCTGTTCAGATGCTTCTACCTGACATTCTGCAGTCAAGTGTGCCAAACACGGGATCGGTGACAGATGGAAGAGTTTCCTTATAGTGACTGCCAAGCGGAATGGTGTCTCTCTCTCTACCCGGGCTTTCGAGCATTCGCCTTACGGGAACACTGTCCAGGCTATATGTGGACATGCATGAGAGATGGATGACACAGTTGGTCAAGGAGAGAAAGAGAGTCATTCATGCATCCATGCACTGGTATGACAAATAGGGGTGAGGTTGTGGGGGTAGGGTCTGGGTGGAGGCTAAAGCCTGATTAACGCTTTGTTACACGACCCTGTCGCTCACTGAAAAGAACCGATTTCCATCAAACACAAATGTGATGCGCCAACACAGTCATATGGTGAGGTATAAATTTGCCATTAGGGATTGATTCCCGCAATAATGCATCAGCTGTTTTTCTGTCTGTTCGCTGGTGGCAGCAAAATGTTTGCATTTTCCGTAAACATGGGAGTTGAGGCAGCTAGATGACTTAGTCTCTGGAGTCAAATCCATTACAGTGAGGGAAGGTAATCTCGTTAAAGAACCATTCCCCTTGTTTAGATGGATTCATCATGTGGGAAATCACACTCAGCCCTCCTGTCAAAGTCATCAATTTCCCTGTGTTTGCCAGCCAGTGCATCGGTAGCCGGGAGCAAACGCTACAAAGAATTCATTCAAACTGTTTTGCAAAGGCAGGACACATTATTCAGCCAGGGAGAATAGTCAGATATTCATGAAAATACATACAGCGGCTCTGAGATTCATGTTTAAACCCGACGTGCAGTCAAATGAAGTGGTATGTTCAGCACATGTATTGAATGGACCACTGTGTGACTAAGGGAGCCGAGATGGGCAGTCGAATTCCGATCCTCCATCTGTCTGCCAGTCCTCCGAGAGACCCTCAAAGGCAGCATCTCCATGCCCCCCACCCAACACACCCCACCTCCCACCCAAATCTTACCTTTCATGTCAGCGGGAGCCAGATTTTATTAGGTTCCCCAGCTGAAGGCTGGCACAATGGATTTTTCTTTTTCTTTTTTTATTCCCACTGAATGGTGGCCGATGTTTTTAGATGGGCTGCATCGCTCCACATCACACGGATGGCCATTAAGGGAAAATCAGTTCCTCCCACCTCATCCTCACATAAAATGAGCTAGCTCCGCAGCTCTCGCCAATCTGCAGACACCCTCCTATTTCATGGCCCCAGTTTATGTGCTGCGCGTGTCCCTCCTGTCAGCATCCCTGTCTATACCGCACATCTGCCATAATGAGAGGCTGGAGAGAGAGAGGAGGGTGAGGCTTGGATTCAGGGACACAGTGAAATCCATATTGTCATTGCTCAGCCTTGGCCACACGGTAGCTTTTCTGCATATCAGCTCTGCCCATCACAATGTGCATCACGATCTCATTTTCCGAGGGTGATTGAGGCCTGCTGTGTAAATGAGTAGTCGCGGGCACTCTGTCGAGCGCCGATAGAAAAGCACAATGCTGATGTCAGGTCGCTGCAGAGACAGAGCTTAACGTCGCTCTTTTCCCTTCTGATTCCCTGCATGCTGCATGCACATTTGTAGTCTTTACTTCCTTTGGAAACATTGCCAGGCATTCATTATCCAGCTGTGCATTCAAGCCATCTGTTTTAAATGAAATCGTAAAGACAGAGGAACTGCACTCTCTCTGCTCTCACACACATATCCGCATGTACATGCAGCTCATCGTGCCAGACAGCTCCATGCATTAATGGTGGGTTGGGGCTCACGATGCCATCTCCCGTCTCCCTTCAGTGCAGAGACAGGTACAGGGGGCCTGCCAACGCTCCTGGTCTCAGCTGTCTATCCTGCAGGATGCCTTCCAGAAACTTCCCAGCAGTGCTGTCCGTCTTGGCACTCTCCCACAGTGCTTTGTAGTCATTACATGAAACATAAAATATATTCTGCTACTAGTATTCTAAGAGGAATCACTGGAGAGACGCCGGTAATACCATTGCCTCGCCGGCATCAGCTTAATGGAGTTTTTTCCTCAAGCATTTCATGTCCATCGGTACAGAGTAGACACAACAGAAACTTACTCTCTAGCTATTTTTATTGTAATTCATATTTGGCCTTAGATACAAGGAATCCTAATCCCCTCTAAGAATTCGCCAGACTGTGGTAGCATATCTGTATCGTGCTCTGAGGGGAAGAGGGTTCATGTGGGCCTGCAGGGTAGGTTTCAGTGATGGATCTTTAAGCAGTACTCCATTCACATAGAGGCACGTGGGCTCTGGTGTGTTAGGCAGGGGGTGGGGCAGTGGCGGCAGCAGTGTGTGTGTGTGTGTGTGTGTGTGTGTGTGTGTGTGCGCGCGTGCGTGCGTGTACATGTGTGTCTGTGTATGTGCGCGTGTGCACGTGTGTGTGTGTGTGAAAAGCTTTGGCGGAACCCCTATGCATGGCCCAGGCCCCGGGATTAGTCAAGAAGAGTGATGGTGTGTTCAAGGTGAAAACCAACTCTTGAGTGTACGCTCATCTATCTTCCCTCTCTCATTCAGACGATCATGGCACTCAATAAAAACATGTTCTGCACCAGCAGCACCGGCCAAAAAAACAGTCCTGTTGTTTAAAACTAATGAAGACCCAGCTGGCCCAACTGTCCTCAAGCTGTAATAAACTACTCAGTGATAAGCCCCCTCTGCAACGTGCAAGACCACATATCAACAGATTTACATTTTGTCATACGACGGATTCAGGTGCTGAAATAAATAGCAGATCTACAGTACAAGCTCACAATGTGTTGTAGAATGGCTATTTTCAGCATGTAGCAGTAGCACTAATATTTAATCTGAAATAAATATGGAATTCATGTCATAATAATGTGTATCATTTTGTAAAATTTTATAAATCATGTAGATATGGCCTATTCAGATATTCATGCTCACACCAAGGCCTATTTTTGAATTGCAGAAAACCTATGTCTGTGTACTGAATTGTACTGAAATGTCCTAACAAAATCTGACCACTGATGTCTCGAAAAACCGTCTCCAAGCTGGCGGACACAATAGGACACACGTGTAATGATAGCAACATATTGCTCTTATGAAAATGTCCTTGGATTGAAAACATTCTATGTCTGAATGTAAAACATTTCTTAACAATGTGATAGCAGCATGTGGTATAAATTGTGTACGATTTGAAGTTGTACCTCAGAGAACACTCGAGAACAACTGACGCAACCTTCTAAAGCTGACGTAAGACTCCATCCTTGTCTTATACTTGGCATTGACGTTCAGTCTCTTTGAAACATTTCTTTCAGACACTGCTATGCAACAAGGTATAAATCTTATAACGCCACAGACTTCCCATAATTTAACATGCCGGCGGCTAAACAGATAGGCAAGCCATTTTGGTCCGTCAGTGTAGAAATTATACTTATTTTTTCATTTTTTCCCCCATAGAAAATCCTTTCTTGAAAGTGTGTTCTAATTATATCCTGAATATGTTTGTCTACATAATGACGAGCGGCTAGGGAAGTGAAAAGCAAAACAACACAATAATTCCTGCTGTAATGAAAGTGAAACCACGTGATGGAGAGTGTGGGCAGTGTGCATCAGCGGGGAAGCAGGATGGTTATCATTACATGCTGTGCAGAGATGCCACTGGCAGTGGACCTGTTCCCCATGGCTGTGTTCCAACAAGCAACACACACATGCACACGCACACACACACACACACACACACACACACACACACACACACACACACACACACACACACACACACACACACACACACACACACACACACACACACACACACACACACACACACACACACACACACACACACACACACACACACACACACACACACACACACACACACACACACACACACACACACACACACACCAGAAATTGATTACCACCTCTCCCTGATTGCAGTTCCTCTGTCTGCTAAATCTAAATTGCAACTCCAGACACGAAAGCAGTCCATGTTGCTCGAGTGCACTAAATCAATCTCCCACTTCCAGCCTCTCCACTGCCAAAAGTACAAGTACAATCGCTGAGAGCTCCAAGGCCTTGGAATATAAAATATATGCCATGTCAGAGAGGTTCTCTGCGTACTATGACCTTGTACTAACGGAAAAAATTACTTATCAAAAATAAATGGTCTGTATTGGTAATTGACTCAATTTCTATAGCTTTAAAATGAAGGTTCACAACTCACTTTTTCACTCGGTACAAAACTTTATTCCTCCAACTTTTGTCAAATCTTTTTATGTAAAAAACTGTAGAGTAGACAATGTGGATGTGACTGCATTGAAATGTTGTTCGAGAAATAACGCTTCATAGACTTAAATGGTGGGCAGCGTGGGCTTTAAAGGAGGAGATGAGAGGATAAGGACAACTTATGCGAGTTGTGAGTGAGTTCCATAGAAAGGGGGGCAGCAAGGCCCTGTCACCCCATGTTCGGTGCTTCCTCCTGGGGACTACCAGAGGATCGGGAGGGGGCATGGTGGTGGGGGAATGTCAGCGAGGTAGTGAGGACTGAGGTTGTTGGGGGTCTTGTTTATTGTAGGTATAGGCAGTATTTTTTCATCTATTCTGAATTTTACTGGGAGTCACCCACACCGAAAGAACTTCTATGAAACTTAGACATATATGTCTAACACAGTGTCAGTGTTAAGATGTGGATGTCGGGGCCATTGGTATAGGCTAGTAGATGGAGACTTTTAAGGGACCACTCGGGTGGTCAACCAACCAGCGACTACATACCTTCCCCATCTTAAAGACAATTGGGCATTATTCCACTAGCAAGCCAGCTATCTGTCTTATACCCATGGTCTCTCCACCCCATTGGTTTGCATTCTTAGCTATCCAAATTATACAAACCATGCACTGCTTTTCAAACATGCGCAAAACCACTTAAAATTCTGTGATTAAACCCACTGAGGCATATCAGCAGTTTTAAGAGTTACAAAGTTATGGTGCCGATTCAAAGACAATTTCTCCTGTCCTCATTCATTGCATTTATCAACCACCCATCCCAGGCCCTGACCTCCCCCATGCATTCCCCGGGGCTGGACATGGGTATCATTTGTCATCACAGCCTGGTCTTTAATGTGTCCTTATCGTTCACTCAGACAAGGTACTTGTCAAAGTACTTCAACATGAGAATGAATCAGAGACCTTGTCCATATTGAATGGCTGGGCCATTATCTGTAATAGCTGTCAGCTGTTTGGAATGCATTACCTGTTTGCCACTGAAACTCTCTCATTTGTTCATACGTTGTCTTGTTTTGCATTCACATGTACGCATGAGGACTTCTGGTCATTTAAAAGTGGGCACTGGAAACAATGGTCTGAATCGATGCTGTGGCTTGGACAAGTCTACACATACTGGCCGTAAAATCACAATGGCTGAGCGGTGTCATTTTAACTACATATTTGTATATAAGCATGTGTACATGGCCCTCACCTGTTAGCCTTACATGAAGTTGAACACTTGTTTTCTCCAAGGAAGTGCTTATCACAGACATCACCAAAAGCACTTTCACTTTTCTATTAATAATAATAGCTCAAATTTATATAGCTCTTTTCTAAATACCCAAACTCCCAAAGCGCTTTACATAAGGAACAGACTATATTCAGAAAAAAACAAAGCAAAACAAATACAACATCAGTGCAAGGTTAACAGTAGATAAAAGGATTTTTCATCACTGCCAGACAATAAAAACTTAAAAGCCTATATACTTTATCTCAATGCCTCACTATTACATCTCCACAAAGAGTAAGACTATAAACACACCAGCCATTATTGTACACATGAAGCACCTTCATGAAGCACCTTCTCCTCTCAGCGTGCTTTGTTCTTACTCTGTGGACCCACTAGAATAGATCAATACAATGCTGTTGCAATTATTACCATCAGCAACCATTTGGAATGATTGGATTTGCTCCAAAGGCTGAAAAATAGACTTAAGTCTACATCATGTAGGACTTTTTGCACCGCTGTAATTCTATAATTGGATAAATTGCGGGCCAAGAAAGCCATTTCCTCGAATAGAAACACACAACAAATATGTCAATAGCAGTTTTGTTTGTTCTTGACTCAAAAAAGCATTACTGCATGAAATTTACCCCTGGCAGCTGGGTAGGAGTTACTGTCCCAATGATAACTCAATCATTGCAAAATTTACTGCAGGAGTCAAATAATAAAAAGAAATTAATAACTATTTATGAAAATATTCACATGCAGTTATCTAGCTGTGTGCGGTGTAACCGCTATGTGTGAGAACTTATGGGGGAGGTCCCCACTGATGCCATCTCACACCTGCACACAACAGAGTCAAGGAGCCAAGAGGATCGAGAGAGAGCAGGGCATTTCTAAAGTTATCTAAAATACAAAGTGAAGTCATACTATTGTCTTCTGTATAAGAACCAAAATTACTCATAAAGCTCAAATGGGAATATGTAATTGTGTGCTGATGCATCTTTGACTGTCAACGAGGAGTTTGTGGATATGGTACGATGTAGATGTTATTAATTATGTTATTTATATGTAGTGAAATCCTGAAAATCTGCAAAAATTGATTAAATCCAATAAATTAACAATTTAATGCTCTCTCTTTTTTTTCTCTCAGAAAATAAGTTTTACACAGCCTGCTCTGCTACACTGAAGTCCACTGGTTGAGCAGAGGGTCTGTGCTTAAACATAGGCTATTTCAGTCGGGTATGTCTGGAATTGGAAATTGGAATATTCATGAACGATAGAGTTGTTCAAGACAGAGCTTAAATCGGACTGGTACAGTGGTATACTCACATAAGTACAGTTTAACAGTTATGCAGATTTTCTTTTTTGCCCACCTGAGAACCATTATTAGCCTACTTATAATTTTGTACCACCACAGTACTGCTGAATCTGCTTGGTACTGTACTGTATAATATGCATGAGGGGAAGCCATATCTGCATTTCATTTGCCCGCACTACCATCACTGGCACTGCAGAAGAAGTGAACTATAGGCTGTATGATGGGTCATTCACTAATGATTTGGTCAAAGGTGCTATTTTGGGTGAACTAAATGAACAAATCACTTCCTGAAAAGAAATAACTGACAGAGAGCCCGAAACTGACTGACTAATAACTTATTTGTCAGACAGTTGTCAGTTGCAACATTTTAATTGGCCTAAAAGACAATTCAATACTCTTTCCTCGTGGACTAAAAGAATATAGCCCTTATAGACATTAGCCAAATTGAGCTAATTGGCCTCTCCAGTGTAGTGTATCCCTGTGAATAAGCAACATACTATTGAATGCTGTCAAGCGATCCGTCAAGGAATACATACCGGAAAACAGGCCTATGTGTGACCCCCTCCCCTTGTACACTTGGTTTTGTGAGAACCATGGGGCGTGAACCTTCAGTGTCAGCTGTCAGTCAGTGGAGTGGAGGTGAGTGCTGTGCACCACTGCAGGGGTTGTGAAGGATGCAGAACTGAGAAGGAAACAATTCCGTCAAAAATGGGGAAAGTAAAAGCACTTAAGGCAGAAAATAACATTCAAAGTTTTGACCTTTTAAACTTCAAGCCACCATGTGCTTTTCATTCTTGCTTCATTCTCTCTTATCGTGAATCAGATTTCCCCTTATGATCTGGGCCCAATTACATTCTTTCTAGTGAAAGAGTTAACATTTTAGTGGGCCTTATATTCAATATATTTTAAATAGAAATATAAGCTATAGTTTCTCGACTCATTTCAGGTTTTTCCTTTAAGTTGTCACCTGTCTGTTGTCACCTGTCATCACGCTCTATAGTGTCTAATTTCTTCCACAATCTTTAAATGCTACAGAGTCTGTAGACTAATTTCACCATGTAAAAGTTGAGAACAGGAAGCAGTTGTCATCTGTTCTTCAGAAAGCTAGTCAAACACGGTGTACAGTGTTCACGAAAGTGTGTATAAAGATATCTTTAGTTCTTCTGGTAAAAAAAAAAAAAAGGTTTCACACATCTCTGTGTATGTACACAGTATACCACCACCTTCGTTACTGCGAGAGTGAGGTCTAGCCAACACCAACTTGGGATTCATGGATCGCTGCCCTCCACAATTTCCTTTCTAACATCTTGAGCTCTAGTGTTGTTAGCTAAGCTGTCGTGTGCTTCTTTCCCCTCCTGGCTTTGCCCTGGGTTGGCTCCCATAGAGTCAATTTACTTGCCTCAAGTTATGGGTGCCTGACGCAGTGCTCTGCCAGCCTCATCCTTCTCTCTCTCTGACATAGAGGTCCACATTTCTGATGCGGTCCGTCCATGTGTCACCTAGTGCCATCTGTAACATTCTTGTTTAGACTCCATCCAGGGCTCTTCCCTGTTGTAGGCTACTGTGAGGGTCCATGTCTCGGCCCCATACAGCAGTACTGACTCCACAGTAGATATGAACAGCCACCTCTTCTCCCATGTCTGATTTCCACACTCTCCTCATCCCATGCAAGGCTTTCCAGGCAAGTGCTCTCTGAACCTTCAGGTCCTGTTCAGTGGAGGCAGTCCAGGCTTAGAGGCATTTGAAGTCCTCGACTGGCTCGAGCACCGACTGGTGTCGGCAGTCTCAATGGTTTTGTCCTCTGTGTTGACTTGTTTTCTTGGCATTGAGCTTGAGGCTGATCTTCGTGCACTCCTTTTCAACCACCAGATAGTACTACCACCAGATTTCCCAAGTTTAACTCCAATTATGGTCTGGAGCTTGCCTTCCTTCCCAGCTTGTTCAGTTTGTTTGTTGCAATCCTTTGTATTGACAAACCATGACAAAGGAGAGGATGCTCTGGCTTGTAGAACATCTACAGCCACCTCTTGCACACATTGAAGGACATTGCTCTGTCTCTTTCTGTAGAGGGCCTGAGAGTTCATCGTTTGTTTTTTTGTGGCTTTGGCCTTGATTTTTATAGAGGGAGATGGGGGGGGGGGGGGGGGGGTGACATGCAGTAAAGGCCGTCGGGATCGGGAGTCGAACCCGCGGCACACTGCCAGACTGGATTACCAGCCAGGGTGCCTGGACCTCTGAGCCACAGCCCAGGCCGAGAGTTCATCGTTTGTGTGTACTCTGAGGATCTTGTAGGTGTCCCCCATCTCCTACTCATCCCTACAGATGGTGACTAGGACCTGCGGTAGTCCACCGCAGGTCACACCACCCATACAAAGCTCTCCACTATAGGGCTGTGTATACTATAATACTCCGCTCATTGTGAGTTTGTAGGGTGCTAAAACACTGATCTGCTAACTGCTGGTGCTTGAACTTTTGAGCACTTTGGGTTGTCTAAACAGTGGACACCGGTCTATAGCTTCCAAACAACAACAAAACATGATTAGATAAAGAAAAGGGGAAAAGGTAGAAAACTATAAGCTGCACAGAAGGGCTCTCTGTCATGACCTGGGCTGGTCTACAAATGTAGATCAAAACATTTGTAGCCTATACATTTGCACAAATTAATTATGTGCACTGCAAATGTACAATAGCAAATACCCCATCATCAACTAAAGGGGACAAAATGATTATTGTTATAGTAGATTGTTATTGTATTTTGTATACAATATATGATTATATGTATTTATTATGCTGTTTGTTTAGGCGCCGTATGTATGGGAATGGTGCGTATGCTTTCTGTGAAGTTTGGTGAACATGTAATGTATGCATGTTTTCATTCATTGATTACACTTTGGACTTGAAGCCAGCCACATTGTGTCTGCTTCATTTCTTTCCAGCTCCCCTAGAGGGGCATAACACCTATTCATTACCTCAGCAATCTCCTGCAAGCCATGCAATGAAACATTTCCTAAATAGACAAATCCCCTTGATCACACCATGAGGATATAGCATTGCAAGGACCTGAGCATTTTAAAGTGGCAATATCCTAGGGATTGCTGCATTGATATTACACCTTAATGCAATCTCAGGAGCCACTGAGCAGTCCAGTTTGATTGGATAATGCCAACACATTGAGCTCTGAGGCATAAGTCTTCATTCATATGTATCACTCAAAATAGAGTGGGTGGGGGTGAGGCGGGTGGATTTGAGTCGCAAATCCCAAAAAGCAATAACCATGAAGGAACAGGAAGTCGAATCCAACACATATTTCTACATTCTGCTGAACAGTAACCGCTTTGGCGTGGAAGAAGCCCAGCAGTAGTAAAATAACTAGAAGATGGAACACAAGGCACTTCAAAACACTTTTAAACGAACCAATCATCCCGAGTAGTTATGGAGACAGTCAAATCGGGAGATAAATCCTCCACCCGTTTGACGACACTTGAGCACATGATGAGGAAGAGTTTAATATACAATATATAACCGTGCTGCAAAAAAATTATAGACACCAGCCACTGCAGACAACAAGGGTGAGTCATGTTGTGTCTGGGCAGCTCATACATTTCTTATTCTATTAGTGAGGTGTTTGGGTATGACAGAAAAAGTCACTGGAATCGTGACTGAACAGGGTTCATTGGAAAGTCCAATAGGGCTAATCTGATATTCAAGGCGAGCCAAAGGTGCATGCGACACTATCCTTGAGCCGGTGCCAGCCGGGCCCGAGTGACATGGGACCACTTACAGAGGTCAAGGTTGGAGTACCATTAGTTCCTATGGGATGGCGTGGATTTGCAATTCAATAGGCTTCAGTGCAATGTGCAACATTGCACTATGTATGTTTGAAGACATGCCGACCTTCAGACATGTCACATGTGCCTTTCCTTTCAATCCCCTACTTTTAGTTTTCCAGAGCTCAGAGTATAAGCTGCAAGTCACTTGACTTCAAAGACCCCTTTGATATGCTGTTTCTGTAACATCAGTAGCTGATCAGTGGGCCCAGGAGATTCTTTCTGAAGCAAGAAGTGGGTGTGATCTATCAGTCACATTTCATTAAGATTAGATCTCACTCTATAGGTATAGAATACCGGTAATGCACAAATGAGCTCTGCCAAAATGTATTTTTTTTAATGGAAACAACAGTGATACAGAAAAGGTCTCAGCCAACAGGATGAATGAAAAGACAGGCTATAGAAGCTTCAGTCTTGTGGCTGTACGTGACAGTGTTGGGGTGCCACCTAATGGTTCACGTTCCTTGTTTGTGCAAGGGTATACTTATAGAGAACAGCTACATATTCAGTGTGTTTCTTGAGTTCAATTAGAAAGAGACTCAAGGCTGTAATTTGGCTTGAGCATAATTATATTGAACAGGTGGAAAAGTGGATGAAGATTTGGGTGCAGGATAACAATATAGTATTGATGAAGAGGCTTCCTTTATATTTTATAATGAGTGTGCCACATTGAAAAGGGTGGTGTTGTATTTTATGACGATTTTATAACCTGCTAAGCAGATACTATGGAGTCAGGCCAACATTGCTAAATGACATCATCCAGGAGGTTGACAGGCTTTATACAATATTTGAATTAATTTGAGTGATCTCTTGATCCAATGTTCATATAGCATACTCTCTCCATTTTTTATTATAAGATTTATTTACAATACAATTATGCAAAGTACAATAGCATTAACCTGGCATGACACAGGCATTCCTCAACACCAGTGAAATATCGAACCCCCATCTGAGATTTAGTGGTAGCCTACTTTTTAATCTATTAAGTACAGTGAGCACTGAGCAGTGTACTGTTAGAAAATTGTAAAAATAATATAATTTATATTTATTGTAGAACTACAATAATTTCAATTTCCCTAATGTGTGATATGAGCTTTGTTGGCCAATTTTCATGACAGCATGAGAATTATTGAGATGTTGAAATTCTGTCTTTGACTTTGATTAATAGTAATCAAAGTCAAAGACAGAATTCTCAATAATTCTCATGCTGTCATGAAAATTGGCCAACAAAGCTCATATCACACATTAGGGAAATTGTAGTTCTACAATAAATATAAATTATATTATACGTATAAAATATCATGGTATAATTAACGTTATTAGTAACAAAATATACTAGGCATATATATTTTTTGTTTATTATATGTTTTACTGTTATGACTTGTACTAGTACTCCATTACATTTACGAGGCAAATATTGTACTTTTTACTCCACTACAATTATTTTTGTTATTATTATAATATCATTACAAAACATAATTATACATTTCGGCCATTTGAAAATAGCCTATCTGCAAGTTCACAAAGCGTTGCATCACAACGCATTGTGAGCTTGTATAGATCTGCTTTTTTCAAAAGATTTATTTTTATACATTTGAAAACTTCATGTGAAACGGGACTTATTCTGCATAGGCTAATGTTATTAAGCCTATACTTTCTATCGGGTATACTTACAAAGTAGGCTACATTTTGATGACAATAGCACTTTTACTCGAGTGAATACCAGACTTTTACTTGTAACAGAATATGAATTCTACATTGCAGTAATTTAATACTTTTTATACGTTTTTAAGTAAAACATGTGAATAGCCTACTTTTCCTTCCACCACTGTAGCTCTTCTCACAACATTGACACAGGTTGGTTCTTTATAAACGGGCATTTATTGGGTGTTCTCATCCCAGCTGTTCCATGCCGTGAGAAGTGTAGGCTATGTTCACACAAAAATAATAAACACATAAAACAATCAACAAAGTGCATCGCAGTACATAATATTGACCAAATTAAACATACAAGGAAATGCGCGATGCGCAGGTGAACGTGTCCATCAAACAAACAACGCAATACTAATCTAAATATATAATACCTCGTTGGCCGCTTGTCGTGGAAAAGGTTCTTGAATCTTGAGTTGCTTAGAGTCCTTTGAATGTCTCTTTGACCATTTCTCCTTGACTTAATGTTCTTATAACTTTAGCAGTGCTGCACGTATACGTATAGCCCCGCAAGCAGAACCCGAATGTAGTAAAGTTTCTGACACTTTTAGTCAGCCCGGTTCGGTTCGGATTGGGCTGACCCAGGGGGTTCCGAGAGGGGCTAGTATACGTACTGCTTCCTTGTGTAGACCAGAGTCTGAATGAGACAGTGAGACAAAGTTTGTAGCACCTGAGTGCAATGCCATAGCAATGCCATGCAATCATGCATCAATCAGTCAATCAATCATGGTCCAGTGTTGCTACTGACAGACAGGGAACTTGGTTCTGCCTCAGAAAGTTATCATTTTACATTTTTAACCTCATATGAAATCAATTATGAACCACATATTTATTATACATCATGAAATTATTATAAATTATGCTTTATGAACTTATGACCATGAATTGTTGTATTTTAGCTATTTTTAAAGTAAACATTTTACAGCACTTACAACCACAGAACCACTGTGACTGTCTGAAGTCTGAACAGTTAAATCCGGATGCATGGAAGCAGAGTTCACCTCAGTGACCCTGGTCGTCCACAAGGTGTCAGACACAAACAGCATATATGTCTTCAGGTTCATAATGGTCTCTGGCAGTTCACTGTTCACTTTAGGCCTACTATAGCTAGGCTAACTGTCTAGCGCTCTTAAGATTTTGATTTGAGCCGGCCAGAAAGATAAAGTGGAAAAGAAGGTCTGGGCGTCTGCTACGGCAGGTCAAATATTAAATAGGCTAATAACCGAGTGAATATGTAGGCGGCTAGGCCTAACTCAACTGTGGCTTGCTTGTCCAGTATGAGAGGTAGGCCAACTACTGTAGAGCTGCAGTGGTTTCAATTATGCAAATTATTCGTCTCTGTGTAAAGTGGGGACAGCAATTTAAAACTCCACGGTGGAGTCTCCACATCTGTACCAAAAACGGTTGTAAAGCCATTTTCCTTAGCACATGGATAGCCCTGAAACATGAGCGTCACGTGAACCATGGCTAGGATATAGACTACTACTAAACAAAACTCCATTTGGTACCCAGGCCAGAACTAGGAACACAACGGAAAGAGGTTGATGTGATTATGTCGTCATTGGTGTGACGTGTGAGGTCTCGGGATTCGTGCGCTAAAGTCGTCCAGTCAAAGAAGCCGGCCGACCGTGAAGTTAATAGTGAAGTCAAAGTTAGGTCTCACATTATGCGCTCACGGGCAGATCAGTCATACTCACGCAGGAGAGTTTCGACAACAAATCACATCGAAATATGGAAACAGACCACCAGGATACTAATAGTATGCCTTGTTTGAGAGGTACAAAGCGAAAGGAAGTACTTCCTCTCTAATGTTCCGTGCTCATTACAGTCAAAATCGCGGATTTTTGCTTGCTTTGCGCAGAACCTGGAAATATTTAAAGAAATTAAAGGGTATCGAGGACGCTCTCCTAGAGGTGGGGTCGGGTGTGACTGAGTGAGCTTTCAGTCGTCTGTTCGACCGACCTTTCAAGCAGGTATGGCGATCGCAAGGCTCGACTACATTGCTCCGTGGTGGACATACTGGCTGCACAATTTCCCGCACTTCAATCTCACTTTCCAGCCGGTTGGAAACACTTTCAGACCAGAAGATGCAAGCTATCAGCAGGTTGGTAAAGCGTGCGTAAAGCGTGCGTAAATGTAGTTTGGGTGCGCGAGTCGCGACTGCCGTGCTGCCCTAATTCAGTATTAAAATGTTTGACACACAGAAACGTTTCTGTGGTTCTCTCTCACAAGCTTCATATTTGGCTAATCAATGTCTGTTTTTGCATTTTCTTTAAAAAAATTAAAAGTTAATGGTAGCCTATATCTTTCAACCTCAACTGTTAGAAGTAACTATTTTACAAAATACATTCGCTTGGATTTAATTGGAAGTGCTTTTTGTGTACAGTAGTAGGCCTCAAGACTCATCTTTTGAATGATTGCACATCCCATTATTGGATTATACAGAAAAAATCACACCTGTGTGAAGTGAGGAGGGCTAATATATTAAATTCTAACTCATGTTGAGGTGATGTAATGTTGCCAAACGGTGCCAACACAAACATTAAACGCCATTAACAATAAAGAGACAATATTATGACGTAATGAGGCACATTATGACGTAAATTGTCCCTTCATTGTCATTTACAATACATACATTGAACTCAAGACAAACATTAAACCTGTATACAAAAACAACAAAAAAAGTTTTTAATGTTTTAAGAAGTTTTGTGCCAAGAATCTATTGATTTGATTAAACAAAGGTGGTCATTTGTCTCCCAATCCAGAATCTGATGCTGTGGCTTCATAGTAAAAAGCACTTGTGTTGTATGGCTAACATTTGTGGCCATGTAGATGGGATACATTTCCCTAAGAAGGATTAGATGAACAAGATGTGGGCTATAAAGAAACTGAAATATTAAGGCAAGCTATTGGTCACCACTGCCTCACTGAAGGCATTATGTGTAAAGGACTTTGATATTTTGGCCTTTTGGATCTGTTGTAATTAAGTTATGTATCACACAATTAGAATTGTGTACAAATTGGTCCATTTGTACACTCTCAGAATTACAGACCTGTAGGCTCCATTTAGAACAACCTAGGAACCAAGAAAGTCCCTGGACCCTGGACCCTTTTCCACCGGGTTTGAACCGGTTTCCGCCTAATTTTGAACCAAATGTATTGATTCAGATCCCTAAAAGTTGGTTCGGAAAGGGGGGAGTGTCACTATTCAGGTTGGAAGATTCAGATGTGATAAACCATCTATCTATCTATCTATCTATCTATCTATCTATCTATCTATCTATCTATCTATCTATCTATCTATCTATCTATAAATGAACCAGGTCTCTGTGTGTATACATGTGTATGTCTGTAATCCACGTAACTCGAGAACCGTTTTCCCCACCGACTGTCAAAATTGACACACACGTTCCAGACCACCACAGTGTGGGCACTGGGCAGTGCCCGCGGTGTCAAGTCTCCATATATGGAGCAGGCCTGTTCTGACATCACAATGATGTGCTGGCATCTGCATAGACTCCATATTTGGGCATGCCTGACAAAGAACTCCATATATCCATATATTATATATAAAAGGGACAGACATAATAACTGCATTTCCAACTTGCATCGTTCCAAGTAGGCCAGTGGCCCAGTGCCCAACCGGCACCGCTCTAGTAAAAAAAACTGAACCAGTTCTAGAGCCAACATTCTTTAGGTGGAAAAGGGAGAGGGCCTCTGATACACTGATATCGGATCGTTTGTATCGTATCGGAATTGGTATCGGGAAGGAAAAAATGGTATCGGTATTCGGTACATCTCTTATGTTTTTGTACTTTACTTTACATCACAATGAAAAAAGCTCACATGACATCAGATTGCCGTAATGTGAGAGGGGTAACTAATTGGATTAAAAAAAGAAAATCACAAATTAATGTCATGTGCCAGACTAAGAACACAGCGTGCTACTTACAGTGTATGTGATCTTTCTCACATAAAATGAGATCAAGGGAGCTATTCTGGTACAGAAAACTGCATTTTACTTTTACAAATATTGAACACAAAATTGTAAATTTAGCCTCGCAGGAAACTGGAAATGTATTCTTTTATACCTTTTCATCAAAAGCCTTTTAGTAATATCAAAGGCTTCATTTTCTAACACAAAAAAAACACTTGAATCAACTAAATCAGTGGTTCTCAGCATGGGATCTGGGTAATCCCAGGGGTCCTTCAAGGCGGTCCAGCGGGTCCCCCAGTGAAATATGTGATAGTTAATCTCCACTATTATTACATGTACAAGAAAATGCAACTAGAGGATGTACAAGAGTTTCGCTCTTATCTCTGTACTTAAAGTACAATACATAAACAGTGTGTGTGTGTGTGTGTGTGTGTGTGTGTGTGTGTGTGTGTGTGTGTGTGTGTGTGCAGTGTGTGTGTGTGTGTGTGTGTGTGTGTGTGTGTGTGTGTGTGTGGCTGTGCATGCATGTGTTTGAGTGTGTGCATATAAGTTTCATTTATTGTCCACGTGTGGAAATGTGTCTTCGGTCTCAACAACAGTAAAAAACAAACGGCAACAACACTTACACAATCATTTTCTCATGGCAAAAAGTGCAGGACAACAGTGGCAAATACATTGGAAAAACAACAAATCTAGCGAGACATGGTGTTACGGTTAGCTTTTGGTACTTTGGTACCGTCTACCAGAGGGAAGTAGTTCAAACTCCCTGCAGTGCACATATAGGCTATTTATTTGCTCCAACACCGTTGTAGACAGAGCATAAAATAAGTATAGGCATTCGTCTCTCCAGATCAGATTTTGTGTTCTCTTAAGTCTTCTCCAAACTCTTCCTCCATGCATCAGCGGGTCACTGAATCCCAGCAGTGTCACCATAGTTCAGTTGAGAACCAGTCCAACCAGTGCCATGTAGACTCAAGCCTAAATTATACGTATATTCCCTCTGAGGGAACATAGGGATATGGGAACATAGGCCTGACCGGATATATTCTATGACTATGACGGTTTCACTCGTCGGACATATGACAAAATGTGGTATTATCACTGAGAGAAGCAGTTGTGCAATGAAGTATAAAGCTTCCCTGAGCCTTTTTACTACTGTCTAGTAGGACTGACACAGTCTGGCAACCTTGAAAATAACCCTTGTTCTTTTTGTTTCTTGATGTGGTGTACTGGTGTTGCCGTAAAGGTACATAAGGATTTTCAATAGCATACCGTCTCTCCTGCGAAATTAAATCAGCAAAGCCTTCACACTTTAGGCCTATAGTTTCAAACAGCCTTTATGAAAACATCTTCAGAGTAAGAAAAATCAATGAATTTCCGGTCAGTGAGCTGTGATACTATGCTCAATCTCCCTCGTTCTCTCCCTCTTTCATTCTCTCACTTCCTTCTTTTCTTTCTTCCCTCGGCCCCTCTCCGTTGCTCTGTTGTGGCATGGCAGTCAGTGGAAATTTGACAGCCTGCATGTCTAATTAAAAAACAATGGAGTGGAAAATTGGGGGAGGAGTGGGCATAAATGGGTGCAGTGGGCTTGTAGTCTAGTCTGGACCGAGCTGTAGTGACAGTCAAATGAGAGCCGAGGACACTGTAGTAAGGCTCTTTAGCCACTCACTGTAAGGCCTATGTACTTCGTCATATGACAAATGTAAGCTCACGATGCGTTGCATTGCGATATGTTGTGAGCTTGTAGATCTTATGTTTTCGCCATTTTTGAAAATTGGACAGAAATTGTAATTAATAATTAAAGGTAGATTAAGTGATATTTCTGTGCTAAAATAAGTGTTAAATAGCAGACTATATTCTGTTAGTACTAATTCCTATAGAGTCAGTAACAGGGGTATCCTCGTCCCTCTTTAGGAAACAGAAACGGTATTTTCAGGGTGGGACACCAATTTTATTCAATCAGGAGAGAGAACTCACACGGCATAATGTATACAGTATTAAACAAGTGAAATTTACACAAAGAAATGAGCAGAGTAAATTGGAACACTAAAATTGATGCTGATAAATGGGATTGGCTGAAGATTGGCTACCCACCTGAAAATGTATTTTCTGTTTATTAAAGATCTGGAGAGACACAGAGAGCCCTGCTATTAAACACTCTATCAATGATAGAGCAATTACATTTTATTTTATTGTTACCTAACAGCCTATAATGACATGGCCAAAATTGAGACACTAGGTTGAACGTGGTTTAAAACTCTTGAGCTCTTGGCTCAACAAAACAAAAAATATTGATGAACCTATCACAAGTTTAGGCAAATGTACGTACACGACTACACGTACATCGACACTTCATTCAGTTGAAATGACCATTTCCATCACATAGTAAGCCAGTAAGGTATGCTCTTCTATCAACACTGCCCATTGCGAAATGGGGACTTTGGACCATAAAATGCAAATTTAAGTCAGTAGAACGGATTGCTTGGAATTTACCATAGATAGAAGGAGATGACTACATGAAGTACTTTATTTTACACACGAGACCAGCATCTCATCATGAGTCATGACACATACTCATCTAGTATCCTTTGGTCTATTTCCTCAATGCCAGCTAGGGCTGGGTGTATTGAATTTAAATCAGTATCAAGATTATTTCCAACTTTTGCTTTCATTCCGATTATGGTATTACGAATGATAGTGAAAATAGCTGATCTAGAAGCTTACAATCCATCACGTTACGACACGCAAGTTTGTAGATCGCATACTTTTGCTATACGCCACCAGTGTCACACAAAGTATAACATATGGTTAAGGGGTACATTAGACTGATTTAGTAGATTATAAAAAAATCTAATACATTTATAAAATATATCTAATAAATTAAGAAACAAATATGTCCAAAAACATGCTTCCTCTATTATTCAGTTCACCTACATGAGCAAGACTGTTATTGGTACCAAAATAATGTCTGTTTTGATATATTTTCAGTTAATTGACCAGTCCTACTACATTCAGTATTTTATTTTTTATAATACGAGAGCAGCATCTCATGATACATACTTGATATGCTCCTTTGGCCTTTTTCCTCAATGACGGCCATAAATCATGTTATAACAAAGCTGTCACAGGAAGGTCACTCTAGAATTATACAGTACAGTATCATTAACTTGTACTGAACCATTAACTTAACCATTAATTCAGCACGTGGTGTTTGCCCTCCTCCATGGCAATCACAGCTCCTCATTTAGCCATATCAAATGTCTCCATTCTCAAACCAACTCGCGTGATGTTAATTCCTGACTGTAAAAGCAAGTGCTGCCATGTGCAGCTTAGTGCTCCCAGCGGCCTATCCTCTCTATTGTTTCACAGTGCAAGCCTTACAAAATCTGCTGGTTGAAGACCAAACATTTCATTCAAGCACATTGTCCATTCAGGTGAATTGCAAGACATTTTAAGATCCATAGCAGGCGCTTAAGTGTCAGATGGTAGTGCCATATGGGTCCTTTTCTATTTCTTTTCTAAGATAATTTATTCACACAAGTTCTGATCTTATAGTGTACCATTCAAACTACTGGTCCACTCTCAGGTCCTCTTACCAGTCATTTGTTTTCTTCTGCAGGCCGTGACTGTTTTGAGAATCACAAGACTGAATGGAAGACATTTAGTCACATGACACCCCCCCCTGCTACAGCCACACAATTCTCGTTTTCGCTCTTAACCCCACTCTGTACTGTTGCTATGGAAATGAGCAAAGAAACAAGAGGGTCTAGGTCAAGGACCACCAAATCGGCTCAAACCTCTGTCTGTCTGTCTGTCTGTCTGTCTGTCTGTCTGTCTGTCTGTCTGTCTGTCTGTCTGTCTGTCTGTCTGTCTGTCTGTCTGTCTGTCTGTCTGTCTGTCTGTCTGTCTGTCTGTCTTGTCTCTGCATCAGGCACTGATAATGCTGATTGATGGATCAGCCAGCAAACGCCATCCCTTGACCTCTGTATATATCTTTACATAGGAGTGTTGACCTCTTGACCTCTGTATATCTTTACATAGGAAGTGTTGCTTGATCCGGGTCGGCTGTTCTCACGCTGGTTGTTGTCATGGCCACGGAGAACAGATACACAGAGTCACTTACGCAGATGCAGCCATAATAGGCCTGTTGTTTTGGCCACTGGCTAACATCTTGTCTTTGTATTAATGGACAAATTCTACTGTAAAGACGAGATGTTAGCTAAAGACAAGGTTGTCTCACGTTGCCAGACTGTTGCCTCTCGCAATTTCCAAATGCTTCTGTCGTACAGTCTGGAGCAACGGAAGCTCTATCATGAGTACAATATAAGGCGGAAGTGGAGACTCCTCCCACTTCCATTTCGTCTTACAGTAGCGCAAATGTATCCTAATATAAATAGAAATCATCTAAGCATATATAGCTTGTTTCTTAGCAGAATAGGAAATATATATATATATATATTTCTTAATATATTTTCGTGAATGGAAATAGCAGCTTCCTCGGGACGTGTAGTTCCAGACTCTATATAGCATTCGGAGATTGTGGAATAGTTGTCTGGCTACGCGAGACTAAAGACAAGGTGTTAACTTCTAATCTAAAGGCAAGATGGACTCAAGAAAGCTGGCATGGGCCCCAAAGTCCTAAAAGCTTTCTACAGAGGCACCACAGAGAGCATCATGACTGCATGGCTGCTTCATTGCCTGGTATGGCAGCTGCACCGACCTCAAGCACAAAGCAATGCAGAGGGTTGTGCGGACACTGGACAGTCAAACGCATCAGTGGATGTGTATGACGAACGTTGTGTCAGCAAGGCTGGTGGAATTATGAAGGTGCAAGTTGGAAATGCATGTCCCACCCAGATATTATGTCTGTGTCCCTTTTGTGCCCGACGTCAGAATGATTTCTGTGAGATGATTTCTGTACAGTATGTGTCTCTCTCTCAGTGTCCATTTATTCCTATATAGAGTTCTGTGTCAGCCATGTCCAAATATGGAGTGTTGGGATGTCAGAACAGGCCAGCTTGCGGAGTTCTATGTCATGCATGCCTAAATATGGAGTGTTGTGAGGTCAGAACAGGCCAGCTCCATATATGGATGCTGGGCAGGGGCCCGGTCCAGAGCCCGGGCAGAGGCTTTTTGGGAGCGGTTCTGGACAACCGTGGGCCCGACCGACTCGACACCAGGAACTGCACCCCCTGTGGTGGTGTGGAACACGTGTGTCGAATTTGAAGTCGGTGGGGCTAACGGTTCTCGAGTTACGTGGATTACACACAGACAGACGTACAGACAGACAGACTTGGTGCATTCATAGATAGATAGTTATGGAACATGGCCTCAATTGCACCTTCTTAAACTAAATTGTGTTGTATATATAATATGGAACATAACCTACTGTGAAGCTGTTCACAAAACGTTTACCTAATTTTGCTGTGTTTTTGTTATTTTTAATGTTATGCTATCTATGCTGCTGCATTGTCTGAAGGAAGCCAAACAAATGTACATGTACATGTACATGTACACAAGATGTAACAATAAAGTACAACCTTGAACCTTGAACCTTCAGTGTAAGATCACCAGTTTCACCATGTAAAAAAGAAATAGCAGATCTACAAGCTCGTAGCGCAGCTACCGTGCTATGAGCTTGTAGATCTGCTATTTTTCAGCTGTTAAAGCATAACAATGTTTAAAACACATAAAGGGGTTCTCGCCCAGTATGGGTTAAAGCACTTTGAGCTGCATTTCATGTCATGAAAGTTGCTATACAAATAAATTGTTATTATTATTATTATTACTACTACTACTACTACTACTACTACTACTACTATTATTATTAGTATAATTAGTATTATTATACTGTATCATGTACTGTACTGATGTCCATGGGTCTCCCATGTTTTCCCTCCTTCACCCAGTCGCTGATCGTCCTAGCGTGTGTGGGGGCGGTGGGTTTGGCTCTGAGTCTCCTGCTGCTGGCTGGGTACCTGTGCTGCCTCTGCTGCTGCCGCAGGGACGTGGCCGAGGAGACCAAGAGACCCCATGGCTGCTGTGTCACCTGGGTCGCTATCATCACAGGCCTCATCATATGGTACGTCTCTGTGGTTGTCTGTCTTATAGCCCAGACTGAGTCTCAATAGTGTCCTCTGTTTCAGATTAAAATTAATAAACAATTTTTACTTTTTATTGATTATGTTAAATTGTCAATTTTCTACCAATTTAGTACCGTAGATTGCACTGATTACACCATTAAAGATGGGATGATTTGGGATCCCATTTTTGTGTTTTTACCTTTCAAGACGGGAACCATATTTGTAATTTTTGAATAAATATTTTGAGTTTTTCAGAAAACTTAGGTCTGGATTTAGAAGACGTATTTAGAATCGGCCTCATGTCTAATGGGTAAAGGACAATTGACCAGCCACTAGGCCTATATGAACAGTTTATAAGTTTTACTTATTTATGGGTCGATGTGCAAATTTGCAATAACAATGGATGATTATTATTAGTATTCCCAGTGCATTCTCAGTTTTAACCTGTTCCCCATTATTTTTGTGTGTTTTAACTAACCTTACTGCCTGTATGAGGTATGACTTGCTTGACCTATTCCTGTAGGCTCCTAGATGGTGCATAGGGCCGCAATCACACCATGGTATGTCGCCATCACACTCTGTTTTGGGCAGCTTTCTTCAGCTGGACCCGCAATAATCTGGTTGTCTTTGCCTCACTCTCAACTTCTCTGAATTTCTCTCGACTCTCGACTGTCTGAATTCCCCTATGGGTATTGATAAAGTATATCTATCTATGTGGTTGGTCTTCGCGAGGGTGTAGACCTTAAGCACTTAACCTCCTCCGATTCACGTGACGTCAGCTGCCGCTACTTTTTAACTGACAGTGAGTTTCACCAGGAGGGCGCAACATGTGTGGAGGGACACAGTGTTCTACCCAGCTCGTCTAATTCAGTTATCTTTAGACAGCTATACGGTGCCAGAAATCTGGAAAAAATCTATTATAGTTCCAGTCCCCAGCCCTGTCCACAAGAGAATAAGGACTGCCAGTAGCATTAACTTCCAATGTGGTCAAATCCCTGGAGAGAATCCTAACTGAGGAGCTCCGAAAGGAAACAGAGCGATCACTAGATCCACATTAATTTGCATATGCACGGAATTGCACAGAATCGTGGAACTAGTGATGTGATTTCTACATCAACACACTGTGTATTGAAGCCCTTAGAGGGAGCTAAAACATATGCAAGACTTGATTTTAGTTCAGCTTTTAATACAATCCATCCAGACATTCTTCTTCGTATGTTATCTGAGATGAAGGTGAATCCAGTTTTGATTAGATGGTATTTCTCCTTTCTATCTAATAGGCCACAACAGGTGAGATTTAACTTGGCGCTCTCTGATAAGGCAGTATGCAGTACAGGGGACAGTCAGTTCCTCCCTTTTGTTTATCCTATACACAAATGACTGTGTCAGCTCACAACCCAATCAGTGTCTAGTCAGGTTCTCTGACGTCACTGTTATCCTTAGTCTACTCACAAGTGACTCACAGTTACTCACAGTAGCCATACAACTGGAGTGAACCGGTTTGTAATCTGGTGTGATGAACAATTGAACATCACTTACAAATTAATGTAAGGAAAACCGAGGAGATTGTAGTGGATCCCAGGTCTATAGGTGACCACACCACGATCACCATACATGGTCATGACATCAAACAGGTCACCTCCTATAAATATCTAGGAGTGCACGTTGATTGTGATATGAACTGGCACTCCCATGTGACAAGTATGTGTGCAAAAATACACCAGTTTAAAAAGTGTTACAAATAAGTGTTTAGAACCTAAACGCACGCATGCACACACGCACAAACGCATGCACGCATGCACACACACACACACACACACACACACACACACACACACACACACACACACACACACACACACACATGATCATCATCATCATCATTGGCGATCACTCGTTGTCGAGTATGATGGTCCTCCTGGGGGGTCCTTGTTGTGGGTCCTCAGATGACTATGAAGGCCAATTCTGGAACCACATATTTTTATGCAGTGTGGGCGGGTGTGAGGTGCTGGGGGTGGGATGTGGAACGGCCTCTCTGATGGTTGTTGCTGCTCTCTCCTTTCGTTGCTGCCTCTTGACTGTGGCAGCCCGGCGGAGATTGCGTTCATGGAATATGGCTCCCTCATAGAGACACACACACACACACACACACACACACACACACGGGCAATTGTGTTGGTTGGAGCCCCCGGCCAAGCAAATCAATCCCCAGGCTCCACGTTGGTTGGAAAAATCTGTACCCCTGCCTGCACCGCTTGGATGCCCATGTGGTTACACACTAAATGGTGATGTAGTCTGTTGTGTACTGAAGGCTCAAAGGTTGGCCCACTCTATGAACATATTGACAGGAAATCCTTTCAGTCTCTCTCTGCATGCACATGTTGTACAAACAGCTTGCAGGTTTTCCTCGCTGATCACAGCACTGATCGCTGACTTCATGCTATCAAAACACATGGTCACTTGCTGGTCACGGCATATTTCGCCGGTAGATTGATTATCCGGGGTCACTTTAACAAGGCTCATAAAATGTCAAAGGCAAAGGCGATCAAAGCAAACTCAATTATATATGCAATCATTTAGCTCAATCTGCTGTTTATTTTATCCAGGGTTCTTGTAATTAGATTGCCACATATACTCACTGTCAAATCTATATAAATAGATATAAATGTAAGTAATATAAATGATTTAAATAAGCATTTATTTATGGCAGACAGAAAAGTATAAGCATAATGATGATGCAGCCTGACTTAGTGAGAGCGCTTTTTGGGAGGCGTTCCTCTTGGTTTCTGTAGAACAGAAATGAAGGTAATTCAGTACAAATTATTCCTCCAAAGAGCTTGATTGAATCTTAATCTTGTGACTGTCATCTAAGTGCTGGGTCTTAATTGAGTTAGCTTGCTGTTAACATTCCAAACCCCCAGTTGCAGTACAGAAAGCAGGCTTGTTGCAGTGTTAATTGCCTGGGCATGATACCGCTTATGCACAGAGCAATATTAACTCTTCCCTTTCTAGACACCTCTGTTTTTCAAAGGAACGGGATATTTAACCACTTAAACCCACTATACTTGAGTTTACCTCTGTACTACAATATCACAACGTGTCACTCATGTCGTGGTGTGTTGTTAGCTTGTAGATAAGCTATTTTGGGGGAATGTTCCCCATCAGAACAGGGATGCTAGAGCTCAAGTGGTTAACGACCAAATAAAGCAATGCATACAGCCACACATTACTGATAAATGAGTATGAGATTGCACAGATAGCTGTTGGCTTCCTCTATTCGGTGATAGAAAGTCTTAGTGATATTGATGCTTTTATGTCCTTCCTTGTGTAGTACAAGTGTGGTATCAGGACGTACAGTATAGACTCTGCAGGACAGTGTTTCTTTGAATAAACTACTCTCCTAGCTATCTAGCTGGTTCTCAACATGGGGTCTCTGGGGGACCTTGAGGGTTCCAGGGGGTCCCCAATGACTGATAGTTAGGAACCAAATTAACAGACGTGTTGGGTTCTGTAATTAAACCCATAATGCCCGACCTAAAACTCAGGGGACTGTGGTCTAATGCAGAATCAAACTGCAGAATCACTGTCTAGAGCCTATGAAATCGTAGCCTGGCTAAAAGCCAGACTCAAATCACACTGTCGTGTGCAGGCAATTTTTTTTGCCAACGGCTGATTCGGTCTGGCTTATTAGCCAGGCTAATGAAATCGAGCCTGAATTCATTCATTCTGACATAACTGTCAGTTTTGAGACTGGATTCGTTTCACACTGGATACACAGTATATATATAGTCATGTGATCAAGAAATATGGATAAAGATAAAGATAAAGACAACTTAATTGTCAATTAAATGTACATACAATTTAAAATTTGTCTTTGGCACACTGGCAGTCAGTTACAACAATAAAACATTACACACAGAGAGCATTAAAATACTATATAAACATTTTCTTATTTAAAATGTTCACAGCAGTTGGCACAAACAATGTTTTGTAACCCTTCTTTTTAGCAAATTTTGCCCTGGTATTTCATATTTCATCCTAATTGGTTAACATTGGCTTCCAAGGTTTGCAGGATTGGCCTGTTTTGAACAAAATGTCTCAAATCATAAATGCATAGTGCAATTTGAGGGAAATTTTGAATGCACATTCCTACAAGGCAGAGGAATAAATCCCACCCTTTTCACAATGGCTTGTTATAGCGCCACCAGCAGGTGGACTTTTGCAAAACACATTTTTGGAACAAAATGTCTCAATTTCCATCAAAGGCGTAAGATTAAATGGCACCCTTTTCACATGGGCCTATTATAGCGCCAGCAGGAGGCCACAATAACCTCCCTGACCTGGTGGAGACCAGGTCAGGTCTAGTTACAACTGCAACATGTACAAAAGAAACACACAAACCATTCTTTCTATCTCTGGCCTGACCTAATGCTTTTGTATAACACTGCTCTAATCTAATTACACAAATGTGTCCTTTATTCTGTCCCACTGCATCACAAGATTTTTATTAGTTAAAAAAAAACCTCCCCTTTGGTTGCTCTTAAAAAAGCAAATTATATTTTGTGTGTGTGTATGTATAGTTTAAACCAGGGGTGGGCAACTCTTTGGGCATGTAGATCACTCTGGTAAGATCTACCAGTGCCATAGATTGGAAAGCAGCATTACTTTTACATCTTATTATATGCTGCAAATTAGAATAATACAAACAGAATAATATAAATATGAATAATATTCAAACGTAACATTGAATAAGTCAATCATTTCATGTGAATAATAAAGGAAAGTTACTACATTCTGACTAACTGGGGAGAAAGGTACTATGCACACATGATCCTGTTTCATATACAAATCAAGTTTTGATTCGTTTTGATAGTGTTGATTTCATCGACTAATACTGTTCGTCAACTACCTTTTTCACTGACGAAAACTAAATAGAAACTAAATGAAAATGAAGCTATGACAACTAAAACTATGACTAAATATATTGACAATTTCATCAACAAATAAAAACTACACTAAAATGTTAGAAAGGGACTAGTGGACAAGAGATCCAGTATAAGTCCATTTACACTTGATTGCATGCTGAAAAAAACTAAACTATGACTATCACTAAAACTAAATGAAGTTTCATTCCAAAGACTATTACTGAACTAAAATAGAAATTTGCTGTCAATTGAATCAACATTGCTCTAGACAACCGGATCTCTGTATCTATCTATCAGTCATGGATCTGCAGAAATCTTTGCGCATTAGTCTGCATGATTCATCACTGAAATAGAACTGTGTGAAATGAAAAGAACTTTCTGATCCCCTCCTCGCATTCATCAAAGAGCTGATCTTTGGTCACCATTTAAAAACTCTGAACTCTGAAGTGAATCACTCACGTTTAATGGTTTAACGGTATAAGTTGTTGGATGGCTAATGCTGCTAGATGTTGATGGAGGGCCCAGCTTATATCCACAGCCACCCATACGGCAGTGGCTCAGGGGTAGAGTGGCCGGTAGAGTGGCTGGATGCGAACCGTAAGGTACCCAGAGTTAGTGTCCTTGAGCAAGACTGAACCAGTAATTGCTCCTGATGTGCAGGTTTGTGCCTTGCATGGTTTCCTCCGCCATTGGTGTATGAATGTGTGTGTGAATGAGTGAATGTAATGCACAATCTGGATAAAAGCGCTATATAAATGCACCATTTACCATATTTACACTAATACACAGTAGTCACCAAATGGACCCTTTTGCTTAGATACAAATGGATACATTATTTTACTGTGTAGATACCCTGGAAGCTAAACGTAGAATATCTAGTGTCCCATGTCATTACAGTGTCAGTAGTGTGTCATTAATGCCATTTGTCAGAGAGGCTATAGAAAATCGACAGGTGGGTGCTGGGCTAAAGAGACTCCAGTAGATGGATGGAGCACACCTACTGTATAGGTACAAAATACTTACCGGTATTTATTAATTTGTCTGACAACATTTCGATCTAGTTGAACTTCATCAGGTCATGTCAGTCTGTCAGACTCACAAAACTGGATGCAACTTTAATGTTTTCAAATAACTCGGAGCCAGAATGATACCTGCTGCTGTTTAGATCCTCAGATGATATACTGTGCACTCTGTGCACATCGAAAAGCAAGTAATTAGAAAACAACATGTGATATGTCTTCTTTTATATTCTTGAACTGATTATATGACAACGGTCTCAATTGTTCAGAAATAATGTTTGTTATGAGCTGGTCCAGCCGGCTCCATTCACTGCCATGTATTCATTGAACTTCCGGTGTGAGTTTGGCTCCCCTGAAAGTGTCCATGAAAGTGTCATGGCGCAGCCCAGTCATGTGAGTGACGTGACCATTGCCTTTCCTTCTCAAAGCTTCCTTGCTTGGAAGTCAGTTATTCCCAACCTGTGGGTAGTAATATTTTCTCATCTCTCATCTGACTGTGTTAAGTGGTCCGATGGGTGAGCCCTGAGCCAGAGTAGTTTGGGAACCACTGCAGTAAGTCATATTTATCTATCCATGCAGGCTTGTGTACTGAATTGATGTAATGGTCTGTGATGCTGTCCATGCACACATGTGACAGGACAGGGACAATGACATGGAAAGCAACTTCCCTCCCCTCAGGGAGAGTGTGTGTGTGTGTGTGTGTGTGTGTGTGTGTGTGTGTGTGTGTGTGTGCGTGCTCATGTGTGCTCATGTGTGTGTGCGTGTGTGTGTGTGTGTGTGTGTGCGCGCGCACGCTCATGTGTGCGCGCGCACGCTCATGTGTGCGTGTGTGTGTGTGTATGTGTGTGCACGCTCGCGTGTGTATGCGGTCCGTGCGCGCGAGTGCGTGTGTGTGTGTGTGTGTGTGTGTGCGTGCTCATGTGTGCTCATGTGTGTGTGCGTGTGTGTGTGTGTGTGTGTGTGTGTGTGTGTGTGTGCGCGCGCACGCTCATGTGTGCGTGTGTGTGTGTGTGTATGTGTGTGCACGCTCGCGTGTGTGCGGTCTGTGCGCGCGAGTGCGTGTGTGTGTGTGTGTGTGTGAAACTTAGGCCGGTAATTAGTGGTCAGAAATCTATTTCATGACACATAGCAGAAAATATAATTTACCCCGACCTCCAGACATCCGCTGGTAAAAAAACAACAACACGGTACTCTCTCTCTCATTCACTCACTCACACTCTCTCGCCCTCCCTCTCTCTCTCTCTCTCTCTCTCTCTCTCTCTCTCTCTCTCTTTCTCTCTCTCTCTCACACACACACACACACACACACACACACACACACACAGACACACACACACACACACACACACACACACACACACACACACACACACACACACACACACACACACACACACACACACACAAACTTATCATGTATGAGAAGTTCGGTTTAGTATGCCTGATGAAAACAAGGTCAAATGCAAGCTGTGCAAAGCCAAGTTGTCCTAACACTATAATCAACAAGAACAATGCTCATGCGTATGAAGATAAAGCATCCAACAGAGATACCTAAAATTAAAAAGACTTCACAACAGCTGTCTGATAATAGTGTCACTGTGAGGTCGCATTGCAGGTGAAACCACAGCGTAAATCACAAAATCGATAAAACGGTTATCACACTACAATAAAGAACCTCTTATCAGACACAACACTCACCACTGAATATGTGGCCTGTGATTAGTCCATTTTGATTTATGATACGTAGCTTGCGGAGTTAGTTCAGTCAGATATACTCGAGCGGCTTCATGCTATGCTCAAGGGCGCATACATATACTCGAGGGGTTAATATGCTGCATTTCTATGTGGGTGTGTTTGCAAGACCCACATGTCAGACATACGCTGATGTGGCCAAATGGGTGAGGTATATATGCTCACAGACTGCATGCTTTCTTCCTGCCTTCCTTCTACATATGATTCCTGGTTGTTGTTATGTGATGTTATTTTTCTGTTCCCCATGGGGGGTTGTTATTGTTTATCTATCTCCCTGCTCTTAATGTTTAACTAGAGTGGTGCCCATTGGAGCCTCTACAGCGGTGCCCGTTGGGAACTGGCCTACTTGGAACGATGCAATTTGGAAATGCATGACCCACCCAGATATTATGTCTGTGTCTCTTTTATGCACATATAATGGAGTTCTTTGTCAGGCATGCCCAAGTATGGAGTCTATGCAGACGTCAGGCCAGCTCCATATATGGACACTGAGCAGGGGCCCCGGACAGAGGCCTTTTGGGGCGGTTCTGGACAACCATGGGTCCGATCGATTCGACACCGGGCACTGCACTCCATGCGCTAGTGGCCACGACCTTGGCTGGACCTGGTGCGGCTGCACTAATACAGTAACTTTGGGGCAGGCCCGTCTAGAGTTGGACAGTTGGGCCTGTTGAGAACTCTAGTTTCTGCCGGCTGCCAGGCGCGGCTGCATTAATAACTTTGGGGAAGGGCCGTCTAGAGTTTGAAATTTGAATGGACAGGTATAAGTTAAAAGGGAGACATAGAAGAGGAAGGATGGATGGGGAAGGATCAACATATGGAATGTCAGGAAAGGTCTCAAATATATCCATATATGGAGATCTAAGGGTTTGAGGTCAGATGTAGAGTTGCTGGCCAATAGTGATGACATCAGGGATCTCCATATATGGGCTTAACTGCGACAGCAGGTCGCATTTACTATGACATCAGGGTCTCCACATCTCCATCCCTGATGATGTCACATGATGTCACAAGACCTGGGCACCATATATGGTCACACTGATGGTGCCCGACACACTGACGGGAAATGCTCGATTCCATAGTTAACTGCAGTCGCAATAAATATTATAATAATATCTATTTGTGAGTTATCTGACTGAAATTGCAGTCCAGCTGAGTGAGTCAATCAGCGTTATGAAGGATTATTATGAAATATAATAAAACATATTGCTTAGCAAAATGCAAGCACACCATTCTCAAGTTTTGGGTTGCTCTACTCTATATAATAAAGGTGAACAACACTAATAACACCTGCACCCGTTTAGGGCACTTTACAGAATTTTTTAACGAAAAGAACATGAAAAGAAACAGGCTAAAATAGCACACATGCACATGACTGCACACACACTTTACAATTTATAAATGTAGACATAGCAGCATTGTTATTCAGAGCAACTTGCGTGTAAGTACAGTACGAGTAATTTAACCTTAGCCAACAAAACAACAGGCTACATAGTCATAAGTAGAGCACAAGAGAATAGTGCCTCAAAGTAGGCCTATCTAGGATACCCGGTAAACAATCAATCTATACAACAACATGATTTTTTGATCAAGCAAAGTATGGAACGTATGCTATAAAAAGACATGAATCAACACAGTGTGCAATGTGCATGTGTGTCTGGTCAGATGCTAGATAGCCCTAAGCTGTGAATTTATAGACCTGCTATTTTTGAAATATTTAGAAAGTTGAAGTGGTCTGTCTGTGTCAATATTTAACCAACAAAAAGTAGTGTGACTAAATAATAACTGCATTGGATCTATTGGACCACAGGTTATTTTTGGCCATTTTGGACGATATACAAATACACAGCAAGCAGGTATATATATCTATAGATATGACAGGATTAGCCCTGGTCCAGGGCTTACAGCGAGTCTCTCTCTGACGCCCTGTGGAAGTCTCTTCCGCAGCCCTCTGGTGATATTCTCACCGTGCGTGGGATTTCAAATCCCAGCAAATAAACAAAACGACGTAACTACTCCGAAACAAAGCCTGCTAGACCTTGGTAAAAGTCTATTGTCGTAGCTGGGAAGCGTCTCAGGTCCCCAGTTTCTCTCTAAAATGCACTATTTTAGTCATTAAATAAAATTAATCCAACCAGATTTGCGCAGGCAAAACCCGGAAATGCCATAGTAGAAGAAATGACTCTGCCCGGTAAATTCAGGGTACATTGCATTATTAAAATGGCACAAAGTGCATTTTAGAGAAGCTGGGGACCTGAGACGCTTCCCAGCTACGACAATAGACTTTTACCAAGGTCTAGCAGGCTTTGTTTCGGTGAGTAGTTACTGTACATCATTTTGTTTATTTGCTGGGATTTGAAAATCCGCGCATGGGAGTGAGTATATCACCAGAGGGCTGCGGAAGAGACTTCCACAGGGCGTCAGAGAGAGACTCGCTGTAAGCTATGACAGGATGTGCATCTGCGCAAGCCTTTCCCCAAAGTCCTCACCTCACTTGCACCCCACCCCCATCACTCACATTCTCACTTCAGAAGGTGATATCATTGCCTGTGGTGTCCATCTGGCTGTACGTGGATGAGCATGGCCTATATTTATCGTGTGGCTTAGTAGACAACAGAGGGTGCTAGGCGACATCGACAGTGTGACACATGATGAAAATGTAAAAACAGAAGTTGATATCAGTCATTTCATCACTTCCCACTTCTTGCTGAGAACGGTGTGAATTAAGAATGATGTAGCTTTCAAGTAACTTGGGGGTAGCTTTATGACTTTCAGAATGATGTAACTTTGTAAGTAGTTACATCATCAAGTAGCTATTTTATTTTGCTATGTAGTTGGGCAGCTTGACAAAAGCTACATCACTACATTTTCAGTAGCACTATGGCACATCAACATAAAGTAGCACAAGTTGCACAACAGATGAGTTTTGAGTGCAGTCTGTCTATATCATATTTGTCTCTGGAGACTTGGATCACACAATTTTCAAATGCTTCCGCCTAACATGTCGGTAGCATTCAAAGATTGTGAAAGAGTTGTCTGGCCTGACAGACTGCCGTCACATCAAAAAGAGAATTCTCCATCTCCATCAAGTTGTAGCTTTGATGCAGTTTTATTTAATCACTCAATGTCATAATATGTCCTCAGCCACTTTGCCAACTATCAATATACTATAGCTAGCAACTGTACTTTTACTGAGTAACTTATTTTGAAAGGGAGCTTTTGGTATAGCTCAGTTACTTTTTATAACTGAGCTATATTATAACAGCTATATTAGTAGATTAGTAGTCACTGCCCAACTCTGAATTATATTACACTGTAGGTGTGTCTGTGTGGCATTGTGTGCACGTGCATGCAATCGCGCATGCGTGTGTGTGTGTGTGTGTGTGTGTGTGTGTGCGCGCGTGCGTGCATGTGCGGGTGTGTTCGTGTGCTCACCGTGCACATGTGCATGAACGTCTCAGTAACCACAATTTTGTCTAGAATATGATGGATGAGCTTTTGCTCCCAAGGCAATGTGACCCTCCCCTAGATGATGCCCAGAGTGCACCAGACCACTGGCCTCTGATCTCACTGCTATCACATACAACAAAGTTGAATCCTTCATTACTCTTTCGGTCAATAGTACAGCCTAGTGCGGTAACAGTAGTGGTACACACACTGATGACGCTGGTTATACATAGTATCAGAGGCTTAATGGCTGACGTATACAGTATGTGGCAAAAATAGTCGTCCCCATTTCTCTCATCACTGAGTCCAGAAGTGCACAGTTCAGTGACCATGACAAGGTCATTGGCCTGATTTAGTTGACTACTGTATGACCCAAAATGTTATTATCTTTTTGGGGCAGCCAAATGATCATTCCAACCAAGTTTCAGGGAAATCCGCCCCCTCGTTTGCGAGTAATTTTGTTTGCAGACAGACACAGAACACACAGAAAAACCCGTAATGATGTGACGCATCTTCCAGAATACTCTGAATACTCTTTTTCTGTATGTACTGTAGGAAAACTGTTATTCAACAAGAACAGTTGTTTCTTCATGCAAAATAGATTATGAGTTCAAATTCAATGAAGACACTTCACCATAATAGGAAGCTGCTCATTTATGATTGTTGTGGGTGCATAATATTATGAAGATTACACAAGGGTTAGAGCTGTGGACTTTCTCAGGAGAGAAACTTCATCATCATGAGAGAGATATCATGTCTCCTTCCCTCGGCTTCAGTGTGTTTCCTGCCAGGCTAGGTCAGCCAGAAAGAAGAGAGAAATAGAAGAAAATATATATTGCTGGGAGTTGTCAGTAACTTGTTAGTACAGTAGTTATTTTTTTATTGTGGGTTTAGAGAAGACGAATAGAACAAACACACATGTTGGACAGGGAGGCTGGGACGCTGGCAGACTTTAAAGACATTTTGAAAAAAGAACGAAGCCAATGTAAAGTTATCTTTTTGCCTCAAGGCTCTACGTTCCCCACAGGGAAATTGAAAAACGACACTGTTCCGTCTCAGCTGTCACGGGATAGCCTCGTTTGGTTGTCCAAAAAAGCAATATGATGTAACATTGAGTTAAATATTTTTTGTGCCTCATCCTAATCACCTGTTTTCACAGTTCCGCTGTTGGGGTGGGTTTCTATGGAAACAGTGAGACCAACGACGGGGTATACCAGCTGACCTACTCAATCTACAATGCCAATCACACGTTGGGTGGCATCAACAATCTGGTGAGAAACACACACATGCCCAACGTTAGGGCTGAGTCTTGTTTTAACACTGAGCGTGTACAAAAAGTGGACCTCTCAGGATCCCAGGGTTTGTTTTTGTTACGCATTATTATTATACACACACTGCTTAATTGATTATCGTGCTCACTGTTTTCCCTGCACATTAACATGATATTACAGTTAGTAAATAGCAGAGATAACCCCCATTGATTAATGTAATGTGCATTTGCAGCTGACAATCATTGAGGGTTTGTTTTAGCCTCTTGGCCCTGGGTTGGGGGATTTCAGTGACTTGTGGTCCTGGCTGTGTAATTGGGGCTAGTTGCAAAACAACTCCTGACCTGCATCCAGGGTGGGCAGACTTTATTTGCAAAGCGTAGCGGAAGAATGAACAGGGGGATAGAAGAGCAAGAGGGGTAGGGGGTCACCTCAGAGCCCAGGAGGAAACGGTAATCACAATAAATTAGCAGGGGATTAACTCCCATCTGCATTGGATGAAAGGTACAGTAAGCCTCTCTCTCTCTCTCTCTCTCTCTCTCTTTCTTTCTCATTATCTTCAAACATGCTCTCTCCTTCAAACTAGCTTTTATCCCACAATGTTGTACACAAATAGCCCAAAGTAGAAACCGGATCGCATATTTATTTTCGACTGTGTGCACCGAATGGATTTTGATGATTTCATAGTTCATTACTGTGGGGTTTTGATGTTGCCTTGGTATTGATTTGATACTATAGCTGCATGTTGCATACTGGGGATAGCTTGTGAGAATCACAGCTATTCTCCAGGGGAGCAAACACTTCCTGCTAGAAAACATATAATGACAGCTTGAGTAATACATTTGCAGAGTTGTCTTGCTGTCTTTCCCAATCTAATCATAAACATGACTTGGATGATTCCACGGTTTGAGTTGGAGAGAAAATAAGCTGTTATAGAGAATTGCTATATTTGGCATTACAGAAGTCTCTGTAGCAGTATTGGGTATTTGGGGTATTTCCGTAAATCATTATGGCATTTTGGGTCTATGTACAAATCACAGAATAAACTACCAATACCGAGTGCCTTATTTCACTTTCTATCAACTGTTCCTCTTTTTTACTGCTGTGATCTTATTTGTGAACTTAAGGCAACTTTCAGGTGCTTGGTATCCCCAAAACTATCACACTAGCAGGTGAGGTTGCAAGGAAATAGTTTTTTAAAGAAGTGCTGCAACCCTCGAGTGTGACCCATCTTGTTAAAAAGGTACGCCCAATCTAGAGAGGCTTGTCTTACTATCATTTTTTTAAGTCAAAAGACCCAGCTTCATCCAGATGCATTTTAAAGGTGTACATGATGGTTCACACCAGTGAAGGTTGAGGGTGCTGACTGCAGTGCAGACGAGTAGATAAGATTCACTCAGAGCTCCATGGCAGGGCTGTGAAACATGATGAACATGGAGACTGGGAGTGTTTTTACGGGCAATCAGGTCTTTCTCCCCCTGGGGAGTACTGAAGTGCAGGATGAGCTGTGTATTCTCTCAACACATGGCTGCTCTCTGGGGTCGCACGTAGACCGAAGACAGCATGGATTCACTCCAAGTTAATGGAAGGTGTGTGTGAAAGGTTTAAGGCATAGTGATACCGAGATATGTTTTCGGTTGTGTCGAGTACCTTATAGCGTATACGATCCTGGTCAGAATATGACTTGATTGTATATGGTCAGGTGTCTTATTTCTGCCCACTGAATTAAATTTAAAAGTCCTGAAACCTGACAGTTTTTTGGTCATAGTTCTGACTTTATATGATATACTGTACAGTAGAAGGGAAAAATATTAGATAAAGTCCAAATTAGGTATAATTAAACTCACAATTCAGGCCCTTTTCATTTTATTCAGAGTCATACATGGGCTTCCAATCCTTCCATATCGATTTCAAATGTAGGCAGTGTGAAATCAGAGATATCAATAATTTAAGTGCTACAGCAACAACAGCAGTCAAGTGGATTCTTAACATTGCAGTTTATAGTGCTTGTTAAACTCCTATAAGTGATTCAGAACAAAATCTGTTTGAAACGTGCATTTGTAAATTATTTTGTTTGATGAGAATATATATTTCTATTTCATCCAAAGCACATTGGTCACATCAACATAATGAGGTGTAAATATAGACTTCCTCTATTTGTAAGAAATCAGGTCCTTGTTCTACTGTATACCCAAACACACATCCAACCTGGTCCTTGTTCTACTGTATACCCAAACACATCCAACCCACATGCAAATATAGACACAGATGTACACACAATCACAATAAACAAAGAGCTGTGCAAACAAAAGCTGCAGGCACACGTGTCAGGCAATTTTTTACTACTTGCAACAGCCTTGAATTCCATTTTAAAGGAAAAAAGGTTGCAAATGTTATGTGAATTGTTAGTTCTGCTTCAGTGTTTTTTTTTAAGACAGTATCTGGTGGCTAAAATTGACCTGCTGTTAGCTGTATTGATGTGTTTCTTTCCAGGGTTTTTTTTATAACAATGACAGTCACTCTATCAAAGTAATGTACATAAAGAAACATGTGTTCATTCCTCCACATGACCCCCTAGGCTCTCAACTTCACACACATTAGTGATACGATCTCTCACCCAGTGTTATCATCCTCTCACACCATTATTGTTTATCAGAATAATACAAAGATACTTTTCCATTTACTGCAACCCCACCATAACATGCTGTTGCCCCCCTGCTTTTGTTCCCCAGGTTGGGGGTTCCCTATCCAGTATGGAAACTGGTTTAATGCAGCACCTGGAGCGACTGGATGAGATCTTTGCCAAGAGGAAAGACTATGTCAAGGTTCTCCGCTTCATGCAGCTCATGTCTTCCAACATCATCAGCCAGCTGACAAACCTGCCGGATATTGGCAAGGCCAATGTGGACCTTGCAGCCATTGCTGACCAAACAGCCTTCTTTGAGTATTATAGGTTGGTGGAATCAACCACTTAAACCCTCTATTCCTAGTAAAACTGACCTGAGTTGCAACTGTATTTGGACCTCTTGTTTCCATGATAACCAAATGTATTTTCTCAAAAATAGCTATTCCCCCCAGAATAGGGATACTGGGGTTCAAGTGGTTAACATTGCTCAGTTTATCAACAATTTCAACTTTTGAATATGCACTTTTGGTCGATATCTGTGTCTCTCTCTCTCTCATGTGTCCTTCCGTGCACACATGCACAATGCAAGCCATTGGGACCGCGTAGAGAGTTATAGAGAGAGCGAATAGAAATAATTTCTTTAATATTATTTGTCACAGCTTACACAAAAACGAATTTCACCCAATTCTTTACACAAACCAATAGATGAAATTTTGTGTAAGCTCCATGATTATAGATATCGTTGACTAATGCAGTGGTTTCTAAAAAATGAATGAAGCAAGAACATGACACATGATTGGTTATTTAATTAACTCTATCTCTACCACTAGCTGTTAGCATAAACCCCAGTTCCCAGTGCCAGCATACATGTTCATTTTAAAAGACGGTGTTTGCCCGCCCAGCCCCCCCTCCCCCACCTAGCGTCGACGTCCGTATATATACAGACTTGGGGAGTTAATGAAATAAAAGCACACCAACGCACTATTTGTTGTCAGCACCGGCGATAATGACAGGAGGGCTTATTTGTGGCTAGTTTTTAATTGCTGATTACTTTTTTTTGTTTGTTGCCTATAGCCTTCTAAGTGTAGCCTGGTAGGTAAACCATCCTAGTTGCATGAATTCACATTATCATGTCTTCTGCAGACCGGTCTGGCCCCAAGTGCTGGTGGTTGTTTACTTTAGTAGAAACCAAAAAGTGGAAGAGCCAATCATGTGTCTGCATTCAGGTCCCTGCGATTGACAGATGGTTGGGCTGAAATAGCCAAACACATCCCATCCCAAGCTAACACATCTCCCCAAACCTTCACTATTAGGATTATGGTGTTGCATTCATTGTAGCAGTATCGAAAGTGGTCATTGGAATTGCTTACTGAATCTTGACATGATTAAATACAGGCAGCGACTGCTGTACTGTATCACAAGGCAGTGTTACCTCCTTGACCTATTTATATAATTAATGTCATCAGTTTGTCCTCCATTGCCAGCTCCACATGGAGCGTTCTCTATAGCCTCAGGACCTGCATGGTCTCACTGTTCTGGACCTGCTGTTGCTGTGTGCAACATGACACCAATCTCCTGTGTAATGATTGGGTTTCATAGTTACTACCAGTCAGTCAGCTATAGCCTATAATGCTTGTGGAGAGGACTGTACACTGCAAAATCCTGAGTGTCTGGAGTGCAAAATGGGTCCATTTTTACACTCTCAGCATTAACCACTTAAACCCTATATAAATTACTTTATTGATCGGGAGTCACCCAGGGTCCTATACCAGCCCCCCCCTGTTTTTTCCCTCTACACCAGGGGTTCCCAAACTGTGGTGCTTGCACCCCTTGTGGTGTGCGAACACCCTCTAGGGGAGATGTACATAATATAGAGCAGCTGCGGGAATATACACCAGCTGCATGCCTCTCAGCGCAGTGCAGTGAGATTCTGTGATTATTTGCCATAATAATATAAAAAATGTATAATTCTCGGCCAAATGCAACGAGACTTAGGGCCTATTTTACCACTGTTTCGGCGCTGTAGTGCCAAAATGATTTCGGCTCGTCAGAAATTTTCAGTAGCACCGAAGAGTCGACTTTAGGACGGTCGAGCTTACAGCTTGAGCTTACAGTATGGTGATCTGTACCGTCTGCCAGAAGGCATCAACTCATATTCTTTATGGAAGATGTGGTTCGGGTCTCTTGTGATTTTGAGGCCCTGCTTCCTCACTGTACTCTCAAATATCTCTTGAAGAGAACATGGGCGCTGCATACCTATGATTTCCCCAGCCCTCTTGACTAGGTTGTGAAGTTGGGATTTGAGTTTGACGGACAGGTTACCAAACTTACCAAACCATGTCGTGATGCCATAACGGATGATGGATTCTATAGATGTAGAACAGTAACATGATGTTTGTTGCTACACCATGGACCCTGAGCCTTCTCTGAAAGTGCATGCGCTGGTTAATTCGGGAACAGACGGAGTCAACTTGGGGAGATTGAATAGCAATCTGTGTTAAAATCTCTCCTAGTGCGTACACATTATTATTCCACACTCCTGTGGCATACAATTCCAAATCAGCCATTGTAAGAAGTAGCTTGGAGCACTCCAGGAGTATTACTTCTAAAACTAGTGACTGCTAGTTAGTGGTAGGCCTAATTGTATGCATATGCTGCAATATGCAGTACAGTATTGTGTTCCTCTTACACTTTGTTTCATTTTAGTATTCAGAAGTATCTGCATCAGCTTTATTGTCACATCACACGATTACCGTAGTGTAAAATCTCTAAATATTGCAGTTACAAGAGTTGGAATAGGAAAGTGAGGATAGAGAGGAAAGGAACAGGTAAAATTACTGGAAGGCACAGTCAAATAAAATATACAAAGTCCAATATAAATAAGGTGCTGATTAAAAAGTTAGCAATGGTTATATGGCAGAAATACTACACTCTTGTGTTGCAAATCAGCCATTGTAAGAAGTACCCATATGGAAAAAAAAGTAGAAGAAACATATATGTTGTCCTGTTGCCTCCAATAGTAAGTATTTACATTTTTTATGTATGTCATTTACATATATGTCATGTAAAGTACATACTAGATTTTATATGTGAACTCTTGAAAGTGGCACCTTTCATACAATCCTCATATAAGACAATAAAGTGAATCATGTATGAATCAAGTAAACAACATGTATGTGATCTATGAGGTAAGTACATGGCAAACTGTATTTTCCTTACATGTTCCATACAATGTTTGTAGTTTTAAATTATATGAGATATATCCTTTCCATATATAAAAAAATACCATAGTATGTATTTTATAGTTTGTAACCATTTAATTTACAAGAAAAGTATGCTTCTTTTATATGATTTTTATAACATTGTTATATGTCAGCCAATACATTATACCTTATAGTTATAAAAAAAACATATGTTTTATCTATGACTATATATAAGTTTTTATATGTGAAGTGTATGATAGGTATAAAAAACATATGCGCTATAGACCCCTGGGAGATAGTTGCTGAGATAGAGCACCACACCTACTATACCATCAACTCCCAATTCTTCCCGCATCACTTGCCGCACCCAAGCTGTGCTACTCATACGCTGAGTTGCCAGTGCCCAGGATCGAACCCACGAACTTGTGGTCTTAAGGCAAGAGCTCTACCGACTGAGCTACCCAGACACATCCTGACATATGTGAAGTGTTTGATATGCTCTCTTTATGTTTTTTGTTTTTTTTAGAAGATTCTTATAAGTTACCATAGCAGTATAAAATACAATGCATTGGGAGGTACATGGGGGGACATTGGTGGTGACACTGGCTGGGGGGGCACTGGCTGGGGGGGGCACTGGTTGGGGGGGCACTGGGGGCTTGTGTCACACTGGGGGGACACTGGCTGGGGAGGACACTGGCTGGGGGGGGGGGGGGCATCACACTGGGGGGACACTGGCTGGGGGGCACTGGGTGGGGGGTGTCACACTGGGGGGTCACTGGCTGGGGGGGCACTGGGTGGGGGGATCTTAAATAATGTAGGAGTCATAAAATGTAAAAGGGAATACAACTCATTATTTTGTCATCTCATGTTATTTCATTGTAAGATTAGGTTTTGTTTAATTTGGATGTCTCTGTGACATACATGGCCTGTATTGTATGGTTTCTATACAATATCCTATCAGATTTTGGTTTCACTGATGTTTGCCCAAATCTACAAGTTTGACAACACACAATTACTAAGGATTTTGTATGTGGATTTACTGCAGTAATTATTTATAAGTTCATATATATTTCAATTTATACTAATTTACTAAGAATATTGTATGTGGATTTACCGTCACATATAGTTCTTATAAGTTACAAAATTATATAGGTTTCACTTTACAAAAACTTACTATGGCTCTTATATGTGCTTTGACTGTTATATATAGTTCCTATAAATGACAAAATTATATAAGTTTCACTTTACAAAACCTTACTATGGCTCTTATATGTGCTTTAACTGTTATATATAGTTCCTATAAATGACAAAATTATGTAAGTTTCACTTTACAAAAACTTACTATGGCTCTTATATGTGCTTTAACTGTTATATATAGTTCCTATAAATGACAAAATCATATAAGTTTCACTTTACAAAAACTTACTATGGCTCTTATATGTGCTTTAACTGTTATATATAGTTCCTATAAATGACAAAATCATATAAGTTTCACTTTACAAAAACTTACTATGGCTCTTATATGTGCTTTAACTGTTATATATAGTTCCTATAAATGACAAAATCATATAAGTTTCACTTTACAAAAACTTACTATGGCTCTTATATGTGCTTTAACTGTTATATATAGTTCCTATAAATGACAAAATTATATAAGTTTCACTTTACAAAAAAATACTATGGATCTTATATGTGCTTTGACTGTTTTATATAGTTCATATAAATGACAAAATTATATAAGTTTCACTTTACAAAAAAATACTATGGATCTTATATCTGCTTTGACTGTCATATATATTAACTACAAGTTTCATGTAAAACATATACAAATTTAGTATGTTTTTTTCCATATGGGTAGCTTGGAGCACTCCAAGATTATTACTTCTAAAAACGCAAGTGCCTGCTAGTTAGTGGCAATCTTAATTATGCATACACTGCAATATACAGTACAGTATTGTGTTCCTCTTACACTTTGTTTCATTTTAGTATTCAGAAGTATCAGAATCAACTTTACTCAACTGAAATTATTTTTCTCTAAATATTGCAGGATAGGTAGAATAACTGGAAGGCACAGTCAAATTAAATATACAAAGTCCAATATAAAGAAGGTGGCTGATTAAAATGTTAGCAATGGTTATTATGGCACTATAGAAGGCAGAAATGCTTCTTGTGCAGGTGGAAAACATATCGGGCATATAAAATTAGCAGGTATACAAAATTACAGTTTCATGTGCAAGGTTAAGGTGACCGTGACATGGATAAAAAACTAAAAACTAAACTGCACAGCGTATAAAATCACATCAAATAGCAGCAGGTCTAAAATCATGGAATTATTGACACAATTTTTTCATTTCCAACATTTAGCTTTTTATGAGTGAATGACAAATGAAACCTCTTGATTCTTGACATTAATGCTTTGTGTCCTGGCGATGGATGTTTTGGGCCGCTGTCATGAGGTTTACAGTTCCACAGGGGCTAGTGATGTTGAGAATGAGTCAGTTAAGTGCTCCCAAGCGTGTCTAGATCAGAAGCCACATTCATACACACTTTAGTTAGGGATTCAGGACAGTGTGTGGTCCATTCCTGCAGAGGACACTTTAAGAGCATGAAAGATTCATGAGTATGGATTTTGTCCTGTTAAATTATTAAGCTAACAGGCTGGAAATGACCTGGAACAGATGGGCTCTAACTAATATACAAGCTTGCTAATATGCACTGCATACATACATAGACGCCTTGAGTCATGTGTGTATCACCTTTTTTAATTGTACATGTGTATTCTGTAAACTGTCAGTCAAATTGATGGTGTTGATCATTTCGCTTATACTTACTGTAATATCCTGGCCTTGTCTTGTAGATGGTTGACCTATCTACTACTGCTGATCCTGGATCTGGTCATCTGTGTGGTCACCTGCCTGGCGGTGGCCAGGCAGTCGCGATGGCTGCTTTCTATGTAAGTACTGGGTGCATTTTAATGTGTGTGGATTTCAAACTCTATTTGAGTCCAAATTTGCAGAGCACCGTTGCGTCATGCACAAATATGATGAAACATTATGCACAGCCAGCACACGTGTGTACAGTAGGTCTTACAACTAGAATGTATGGTTGATATGGTATAGATAAGGTATAGAACACGCAAACGCTGCTGAAAATATGCATAGAAATATGTATATATTAAGAAAGAAATACCCATTTATATTATTATATTGTAGGTCCTTAAACCATAACCTCTTCCTACCCCACCCAGCCCACCGGCAAAACCTTCTCCAATCTGGTCACTAAAACTTTGGATAGAATTTTATTATTCACATTTAGTAATGATATTGGGCGATATGAGGAGTATAGAAGTGGGTCCTAGAAAAAGCCTAATTATTGCTTGTCGTAATGTTGCTGGCAGAAGAAGACATACGTTTTAGTAGAATTCTGAAATTTAGCGATCTGGTCCCAGTGTTTTATTTGTTTTGAAGGATTTAATGGCTTCCTGCATTTCTGCATTAGAGATCTTAACCCCTAAGGAAGATTTCTGTTCTTCTGAAACGAGGGAAATTCAATTGTAGAAAAAAAGGAAAAGAAAAAAAGATGGCTATTTTGAACACAAGGATGACCGAAACATCTGTCTTTTTTAATTCCCCTTCGCACTTGCGATTCTGGACACTGGACATTGGATCATGATTTATAATAGACATTAAAACAATTTCTCATGCCTCTGGGTGTATTTTTGATGTGCCTGTTCGAGTTCAACAGTGTGTGGATGTCCTATACCCTGCCTATGATGAAGTTTATATCTACTTTCCGGTTTCCAGCTGAGGCGAAGCAAGCTGGTCAGCCTCTCTGGCACCATAGAGTGCTGTACTGTACAAGAACCTAGAGTAGGAGTCAGGACTATCATTTCATTCTCACTTGGTCCATGTATTTATTCTACTCACATGCTGCACAAGTGGAGATTGTACAATTATTGTGGAAGCCCAATTCATACTTTGTGAAATTGTGAATGCACTTTTCATTTGCTATTTTCAAGTTATTGTTGGACAAGCAAACCAACAGATCAGTTGCCTGAATGCGGTTATTAGGTGCTTAGATCTCAAAACTCCCCTTTCAATTTATAATAATAATAATATTAATCTAAGTAAAGAGAAAATAACCCTTTTGGGCAATTTTCCACAGAAAGAAAAACAAGTCCAATATGGAATTGGAAGTGGGGACCGGCTTCAAAGCCTGCAAATCCAGTGGTTAAATGTCCTCCCTCTAGGAGCAGTGTGTTGAGTTTCAGTGTCAGTGGATGATGTTGACCATTCTCAGCTTCTCCTCACATCCCTCTCTGATGGACCCCACTAATGTCTATTGATCGCCGGGGCAGGATGAGCCCCACTCCCCTAACTAAGTGCTTTCAGGCTACTTCATTGGTGATTTTAAGGCAATCAGGAGAAAGGGGGTTGGGAACCGAAGCCCTCGACTGCCTTTTACGTCCATCAGGGAGCCACACTCTCTCTCTCTCTCTCTCTCTCTCTCTCTCTCTCTCTCTCTCTCAATCTCACTCTCTCTGCTCACTGTTTATTACTTTCTGACTCCCAGCACTTTCTCTAGCCCGTTATCACTGTGTCACAGGGAGTGGAGTGATGTCTAGACATTGTGATGTTTATTCATAAGCAGCATCTGTTGTGCTAGAGAGTTACACTGTACATTTTCTTCAGAAAAAAACTCAATTTAACCCTCCCAATTTAGTCATTATGACAATTTCCCAATTCCCCACACGCTTGTGTTTAATCGTGTCACTGCAACAACCCCTACTGGTTGGTTTGCGGACTGGTTGATCCTATGGGATGGTATTGAAACCACATGCCTTCTCCAATACACGTGGCATTACCTTGACACTATTTTTCACCTGCCAGTGAGGAGTCTCTCTCAGCGGGAGAACGTATCACATGAAGAGGAATACCCTATTCCTCACAACACTTCTGCTGACATGGATGGTGCACTTTAGGCATTCAAACTTATCACTTATCAGCGAAAATCGCAGTTTTGAATCAAACATTTTGTAATTTCAGAAAACATTTAGGGGGTGTCATGTAAATCACAAAGGAGAAAGAAGGATGTTCTGGACAAAATTAAACCTGCGTTGCCGACACCGTTGACTAATCATATTACTTTCGTTCTTGTGACCTGTACAATAATGTTTATTGTAAACTAGGTGAAGTATGAATGAAATAAGGTGTATAAAATGCTCTCATGTTCTGTTTTAATGTGCTATTGTCTTGTCTCTACATGTAACTTGCTTCCTCCAGGAGCATGGCTTTTGTAATGGTGTCACTGGTCCTGAGTTGGACGTCGCTTGGAGCAGGAACCGCTACGTCTGTGGTGAGAATAGACGCCATGCCGACGCAATGATACATTTATGTATGAGACATTATCATTTATACACACTTGAAATCCATCCCGCACTTTTATCAAGGCAATGAAAATGCTAGTATTCTTTTAAGTGAGTGCTTATTTTTGAATAAGTGAGCATCAGTGAGACAGATCTATTCTATTGTATAATGTATATTGATCCACATGGCCTTAAGCAGATTAGTGAGGCATCTGGCTTGGTATTGTTGACTGACTGTGGTGGAACGACCGTCCAAATGTTACAGTTGTGATTCTAAGGTTGTCATAATTAGCAGCTGAGCACTAACCTTCCCATCCCTTCTAAATATTTGCCTGGACCATTCCGAAAATAAAAATCTGTTCCGTCAGGTTAAATTAGACTATTGTGCCTGCATTTTATGTTTCCCTATGGTCAGCCATGCAGTAAAGCTGATTACAAGCTCATGCTGTAGCCTTTTACAGTAGGTTACTCAACCTTTGGCACTATATCGTAGTAAACAAAGCTGCTTCTGAGAGTAATTACAGTGGCAAGCTAGCCAATCTCTCTCTTTTTCTCTCTCTCTCTTTCTCTCTCTCCTCATCCCTTCACAGATTGTTTTTCTTTATCTCTTGCTGTGATCTGGCTGTGGTCAGTATATTTGGACTTACTGTAGGTGTAAATGAGCCAAACTGTATTTGGGACAGATTCCAGGGAAGCAACCTTCCCCCCTGCCTGTCGTTCTCCTCTCCTCTCTACACCCCCCCCCCCCTCCTAATTGATGCAAGTTGGAAATGCATGGCCCACCCAGATATTATGTATGTGTCCCTTTATGCCCATATATGGAGTTCTTTGTCAGGCATCCCCAAATATGGAGTCTAACAGTCTTTGCAGACGTCAGAATGATGTCATAACAGGCCAACTCCATATATGGAGTCTGCGCATGGGCCCTGTCCAGAGCACGGGTTCTGGACAGCCGTGGGTCCGATCAACTCGACACCGGGCACTGCACCCCCTATGGTGGTGTGGAACGTGTGTGTCCAATTTGAAGTCGGTGGGGCGAACGGTTCTTGAAAATTTACAGTAGATGAGCAAATCGGCTAACCAATCACATAAATGTAGTTGTTCATGAGATGATGTATGATGATGTATAATGATAAGAGCGCCCCTCACAAGAATACTAGATCTTTGAGTAGCCAACGCAAAAATCACACCTGTGTGAAGTGAGGGGCACTAATATATTAAAGTCTAACTCATGTTGATTAGGTGATGTAAAACAAATGGTGCCAATTAAATTCCCTTCATTGTCAATGGCGTTTTTAAAACAAACATTGAACTAAAAATAAACATTAAACCTGTATATAGGAGGTGTTAGCACCCCTCAAAAATCTAAATTGACACAGATTCTTTCCCGGTTTTACTGGGTCCTATTTTATACTTTCAGAAAGGTTAAAAAATAGCCACTCTACAAGGCAAGCTCACAAGTGCATCATGACAGCTTATAGATGACAGCTTGTAGCTGTCTATTTGTGCTATTTTCTTTACATTCTTGAGTATTAAATTAAAGTGCACATCCCTACACTATACTATTGGATGGGCCCCTGCCCAGATAGTCAATGAGATTTGGGTCAGAGGTAAATCCTCCGCATGCAAGTGGATTATCGAAGATCCCTTCCTACACAAGTTCACTGATGGGAAGTGGATGTGGGACAGGGCCCAGAAGCAAGCATGATCATTTGGGACAGAGTCACATGCATCTCTTCACCATTACCCAAATTCACGAATATCTTATGAGAAGCAACAGTGACTTGTTGTGTATTAGCCCGTCTGACACCTGCATCAAGTTGAGACTCTGGAGCAGCTGCAGACCACTGCACGCACAGCCTATACAACGACTCCACTATATTGTGCAGCTAAATGGAAACATGCAAGACCACGGCATGCACCAGCGCCGGTCGGGGAAATAAATAGACCAGACATTAACAAAATGTCCATGCTAGTGTTGATGGATTGGTAGAATTTTTTGCAGTATTCACAACATTGGTGTGCATTGCTGTGCAACAATATTATTCAATCTGTGAATGCTATTGCTATGGTTTGGATATAATATTGTGATAGAAAGGAACTGTGGAACTATGGACAGTGAAATCAAGACACTAATCATATTGTGTTTGACAGAGGTCAATGTGAGGTTTGGTTTCAGGCTATAAGATGACATGAGGCATTGATATTTGACACATTTGATGGGTTTCCCTCCATCCTTCCTTCATGTATGAATGGTAACCAGAGGGGTGTGTTGTGATTTGCCTCACCCCTTAAAACTGTAAACATACAAGTAGGCTAGTTCCACCACCAAAATAATATTAATAATGACAATAATAATAATAATATAATATATTATCAGTATTGAGTCAGTTGATAATTATGCTCATGTTTCACATTACTGTTGCTTCCTTTTGACTGCAGGGTGCCAGCGACTTCTGTGTGTCACCTGATAAGTTCATTGTAAATCAAACCAAGGAATTCCTTACTGCAGGCAAGTTACGTTTATATTACTTATACTGGTACCTACATGTGCTTGGCTACCAGAAATGTCACAGAATGGTTAGCTTATTGTCACACTGTGGTAAATATAAAATTTATATTTACCACAGTGTGACAATTCTGTGATATTATGTTATGAGATTTAATCTCATAACATAATATCACAGAATTGTAAACGTGTCATAGTATGATAAATAAAAATAGGAAAATGTTCTCTCTTTCTCTCTCTCTCTCTCTCTCTATCTCTCTCACTGTCTCTCCTCCAGATGTGGCACATTATTATTTGTTCTGCAGTCCAAATCTACCCAACCCCTTCCAACAGGTATTGGACAAATGTTATTTATATTAATTGTCAGCTGAGACTATCTGAAGTACTTTTCCAGATTTTGAGAACCATATTTACTCATTTCCAAAAATACATTTTACACATTGCCAAGTAAAGCTGTTTATCAAACCCCAATCGGCTGAAAAATTAGTTTTGAACAACAATTTAATTACTTTCAAGTGATAACCCAAATAAAGTTTGATCAAAGAATATCCCTTCTTCTTCATGTGGGTCTTCAGTAATTAGCTGAGTCTAGACCGAACACGAACTGCCTGAGGGTATTCCCATGCTCATCGCTTTTTATTTATTTACTCATTATTATTTTATGCAAGGATTTAACATAATTTAATGGTATTTGGGCAGCCTCTGTTGAGCAGCATCAAGGACATTAAATGCGTGACCAATTATCACAAGCCTCATGCCTGTCTATGCTAACAGCTTCCATTTAGGTCTTAATATGATTGCTAAGTAGATAGAGATAATCCATTCATTTTGATGACCTAGTTGATGTAAATATTGGTCTTTTATGTATGCTTGCGATTTGGGGGTAGGAATTCGGTTTCTGTGGGCTACATTTTGTTGAAATACTGAACATGGACCACTTTTTGATTATGTGTGTTTGTGGACGTTTTGTGGGTTGCAGTCTCTGACCGTCTTCCAGCGGTCCCTGACCACTATGCAGATCCAGGTTCAGAACCTGCTCAGATTCTCTGTGCCGATCTTTCCCACCTCTGAGGTCAGTGGCTGGCCCAGACACTGCTATGACTCCCCGTCTGTGGTATAAGTTGATGTCCCTAATCCCCAAGTCCTCCCCCGCACCTAAATGTATTTATTCATTTATTTATTTGTAACACAGCGGGATCTTCTGGGGATCCAGCGCCTGTTAAACTCTACCGAGTTCAATCTCCACCAGCTAACAGCTCTGCTAGATTGCCGTGGGCTGCACAAGGTGAGGTCAGATGAAGGCCAGCAGCCTCATGTAATTGGATACTGCATTTTGTTGTGCTGCAACTTTTCAGTCAGTACACTAGTATGTGTGTGAGGATGCTTGTATACAGTATGAGTACGCACTCATGATACATGCTGCAAGTGCATGCCTATTGTTGTAAATCTTAGCATATTGTGTGTGTGTGTGTGTGTGTGTGTGTGTGTGTGTGTGTGTGTGTGTGTGTGTGTGTGTGTGTGTGTGTGTGTGTGTGACTGTGTGTGTACGTGCATTTGTTCACACATGCATGTCTGTACAGGATTACGTGGACGCTCTAATGGGAGTGTGCTATGACGGTGTGGAGGGTGTCTTGTACCTGTGCTTGTTCTCGCTGCTGGCTGGCAGTGCCCTCTGTGCCATGCTTTGTGCCATCCCCCGTGCCTGGACGCTCATCGCCAGCAGGTCACATCCTGTCCTTTCTATTAATGATTTTAAAGCCAGATTTATGCTTAGTTGCTGGTGTGTCACGCATGGAAAATAACTCATCTACAAGCTCACAATGCACCATAGTGCAACTCTTTGTGAACTTGTAGATCTGATATTTTCTAGTGTGACAACAAAGTATATCAAGCACTTACAGTCAATATTTCATGTCAAGCTATATATATACAATATATACTATATATATTAATTAAAACATATTCCTGTAGACCACCTGTAATTATGCCATCGACCACTGGTAGAGAAACATCGAGTAATGCACACATGGCATCAGGGCCATATCGGCAAACTAGACAAGGGCAGCAAAATGTGGGCCAATTATCAAATAATTAGCCTATTGCTGTGTAGAATATATCAATCGCATTCTTCAAACCAGGAATGTGACTTCAAGCTGCCATGCTTGACTTCACTCATGACCCATGACGATAAGGTCATAATGTCTGAATTAACAGGCTGTTAATAGACTATAAGGAGTTGACTTATTTGAGTAGACATCTAGAAGCTGGAAGTAAACCACTAGGCGCACATCAAATTCACCTGTGACAATCCCTGTTTCATTTGCTTCAGGAGAACAAAGTTAAAACAAATTTAAATAAATAACACTTGTGTGAAGTGAGGGCCTTAATATGCATATGTAAGCTATGCATACATTGCATAGGATCTCAAAAATACAATAAAATAAAAACTACCTCAGCGGTATGAAACCATATAGACTTGATGTGTGTTTTATGCATGAGAAAGTGGTGTATATGAGAGATATATCTGGTATTATTTAGTTTGAGGAGCTGAAATGAGGTATTTGGAAAATAGCTGTGCTACAATTTTTTAAACCACAGTTATTATGCGTAACCTACCTGCTTTTGTCAAAATGCCAGCATATTACGTCCTGCATACTGACACATTGACACACATTTCTTTTTGCTGTATGGCATAGGTCTATTTACAGTATGTCTAGTCGCTGGTATCAAATGTTGCAAATAGAGAGGAGGTATAATTATTCTTTACCTATAGCAGAAGTGCATGCTACCCATTTCATGCCCTGCCTGACATGATGATGACCTGTGTATGCCACCACCCGTGTGTGTGTGTGTGTGTGTGTGTGTGTGTGTGTGTGTGTGTGTGTGTGTGTGTGTGTGTGTGTGTGTGTGTGTGTGTGTGTGTGTGTGTGTGTGTGTGCGCGTGTGCGTGCGTGCGTGCGTCATGTTTACGTCGTTGTGCTCTGCAGGGACAGAGATTATGACGACATAGACGAGGAGGACCCGTTCAACCCCCAGGCTCGACGGTTGTCTGCTTACAACCCCAGGTCCAACATCCACAGCTTCTGCAGCTATACAAGCAGCCTGGGCAGCCAGACCAGCCTGCAGCCCCCTCTGCAGTCTGCCTCCAACATCATGCCTTCCACTGAGTACATGTAAAATGATAATTTTATGATATATGCATGTGTTTGGGTGTGTACCAACAACTATAGTACAATTGGAGAATTGTGCAGAAAATTGTCCTGGTCCTGGAGAAATGGTTGTTTTAAGTGATTTGTAAAGTTATGCTTACAATTAGGAAAAGATTCAGGTTAGGTTTAGGCATTTAGAGGTTGGTTTAGGAGTAGCCACACGTTATTGCTAATAGAATATCTTCAAATACCTCTCATCATGTAAGAAAACTCATTGACTCCTGGATCAGTCTCAGCTTCAGCTAAATGCAGGAGCTATAATTGTCAAGATTTTAGAGCTCCAACACGAATGCACGGGATGCAGCATCTCTGTCACGCTTTAATTAGTGGTTTTAAGAACATAACAAAAAATAAACTAAATTGATGTGTCAAGACATCATGGATGTGTCTGGGACATCAATTAAGAGACAATGCTGGAGGAAGGTGTTATTCTTTGCATGCCCAAAATGCCACACTTTGATTTTCCTCTGCAGAAAATGATTTGTGTCTCATCCAGATCCAATCTGTCATTTAGAGATGATCGTCCTTAGACCGTGTAAATAGGTCCTAAAATTGTTAAATGTTTCACACAGAGCAGTAAAATCAGTGTGCAGGCTGAATGTGTTTTTCAGCCTTGATTATGAGCTACGAGCTGCTTGAAGTAACCAAAAATATTGATCTAGACTAAGTCAGGCCCATTTATTAATTAGCAAAGATGAAATGTAGATAAAATTCATTTGTAGGCTCGGTGCATTATTGATTCAAAAGTGTCGCTTGCTTTGTTTGTGTTAGTCAGAAACAGGCTGTATAATGTGGAATAAACAGGAAATATTATCTGATCATTTTATTCAGCATTCATCTAAATGAATCATCAATGGGATTAATTTCATTAGGAATGGAGGAAATTGGCTCATGTAACTGCAAGCTGACAAGGCACACACTGGAATTCAGAATGAGTTATGGCTTGCAGTGTGCCGCTGATCATGTAAATGACTGTAGTTAAATAATGTCCTGATCCTAATTTAAACTAGATTCCATTCCATTCTCGGTGGCACACTCAAATGTGTATTATTTTCTTCTTATGAAGAAAATAGGCACCTCCCGCTAGTGGGAGGTGCCTGAAAAGATTGCCCACCCCTGCTCTGAAGTGAATAAAAATTAAATAAAATGAGTTGTTTTCAAAGGCAAAGTCTTTGTGGAACTTCCTGTATAGGCCTGCAAAACGGTTGTGGTTGTGGTGCTGTTAATTTTGGGGTTAGGTTGTAAGTCAAATATTGTGTGTGTGTGTGTGTGTGTGTGTGTGTGTGTGTGTGTGTGTGTGTGTGTGTGTGTGTGTGTGTGTGTGTGTGTGTGTCTCATTGTGTGTGCGTGCGTGCACAGTGTGCTTCTGGCGCATGCACACACACACACACACACACACACACACACACACACACGCAGGGGCCAGGGGGGGGGGATCTTTGAGTTAAATTAACACCAAGGACTTTGTTCTGTTGTGATCTCTATAACAGGAATCAATCCATGCTGTTTGGAGGGAACCCTCGCTATGAGAATGTGCCGCTGATAGGGAGAGGATCACCACCTCCATCGGTGCGTTTTGGCCCCATAGGCCCTAGTGTCTTATACGTGACCACAGTGGCACGACTAATGTGAACGCCACTATAGCACACAACAGAAATGCACTGTGCATGTTAAAACATATACTGTCAGTGGACACTGTAGACTACTAGACACTGTAGTATAACTATTGACAGCATAACTATTACACTGTAAGTATTTCAAGTGATGAAAGACTGCTCTCTGCTGGACATCGACTGTGGTGCATTCATGTTTGTCAGTTGTAGTGCAGAGAGTCTCACTGCTAAATTGTGTGTATACTCCTATCCTATTCATTGTTGTAAATCTAAAGCCTTTTTGATCCACAGTTAGCACATCTATCAATCGGGGTGAGCTGCTCTGGTCAAACCATGGCGTTTTGTCAGTTTAAAGGCCACTGCATATTGTACTCTGCCCAGCCCGCTTGAACTTACCAGTCTCTATTTTAATGGCATGGCTCATCAGTGTTTCCCTAATGCTGGCGTTAAATTAAAGCTAAGCCTGGTTAATCCACAGTTAACGCGACTATCGCTTAGGCTGCTGTCTGGTCTGATTGTTGTTCTGGGTCACAACCTTGACACTAAATCAAACCGTCTCTTGTATTTAGCACTCATGCTAGGAGGTCTGGTACTTAACTTGAACCATGGCACCAAGGACAGATTTGTCAGAGCTATAGCTATATCTTCTGAATCATTATGTGAAACTTAAGTAGATTACATTGAGAAAGCTTAATTCCACGGTATCAAGAGTCGTTCATTTTGCTCTCTTCTGATTAGTCATACTTAGTGTAGACTGAGCAGTGCATGAAAGATGGGTCTTTCAGAAAGAGAGATGGGTGGGAGCTTCTAAAAAATTTGGAGACTTGTTCAAATGTAATAATATCTAATATTCAATAATGAAATTAACTGTCACAGTCCAAATTAACAGTAAAGTTAAATGAACTTGTGTAAAATGCTTATTTTATGCTTTATTTTATGTTTGCACTATATATTTGTAATAGTTTTTAATGTAATATTAGTTGTTGCATAATAGGTACTAGGTAGGCTATTCAGCAACAAAACATTAATCTATATTTTGCAACTTGTGGATTTTTATTGGTTTTTTTTGTTCTTTCTTTTCATTCTTTTACTCACAGACATTTAGACAGAATAGACACAGTAAGTTATGTGTTGAACAACTAAAAAAAAAAACTTTTGCTGGCTGTGCCAAACTCAATGTCTTTCCATTCCTTCAATCTAACACTATACCTCATCAGTGAAGCTTACCAATGCTAATCAGAATGACCCAAAGATCTTCTCAAAGCTCTCTGCCTCTGTCGCTGTCGTATCCATACATGAATGTTACCTATGAGTGGAACTATTGCTTGCACAAATCTTGCCTTTAACCCTTCTCCATCGTTCATCACTGCACCATCACCTTGAACCACCCCTGATTCATCAGCTTCTAAAGAAACAACAGTTCATTGTCAAAACCAATGTTCCTCCATTTTACACATAAACATTTCACTCTTGAATCTTGATGTCGCCAGCCGCTGTGATGTAAATGTGCTAAACTGTTCAATGTTGTTTCCCCACAGTATTCTCCCAGTATGAGGACTACGTACCTATCTATGACTGATGCCCAAATCAGACACTTTGGGACTGATTTCCAGGTATAGCCTGCCACCTACTGGTACATTCTCAGGGAGGAGCTGACTGGGAGGTTGTCTGAATCCTTTCAGAGCCAAGTGTCTTCATGGCCTTTTAACAGTTCACAAACAAACGCCATAGTGCAATGTCTCAGTGTGGGACATTACAGCACAACCAGAATAACAAGTGTTCATTTAACTCAGAGTGTAGTGTACCCAAATGGATCCAATTTGGTATTTGTACAAATGGCTAATTTAACACTGAGAATGTTACAGTGTACACGTACTCTGAAAGCCCTGCATACGGTTTTGAGTGCAGGTTGATGATACTTGAGACAATGTTGGTGTCATTATGTACAATGATGAATAATGCGGCTCTTAATGCACAAGGATTTATTTTGAGCCAGAAGAGACTGTGAAGTCATTTATGGACCTATAAAGAAAATTGTGTGATGACTTGGCCTTTGTGAATATGATGGACAATGTGACTATTTTGATTTAATATTTATGGGGGAAATGAAGTAATTGCCAGTGCCACCTATTGACAGACCTTTGATAGTGACACTTTTACAGTCAGCTAAACCATACAGCTCTAGGTTTCATTTTATTCCTTAAAGTGTCCATGTCTCCTCCCAACAAAGAGACGCAACGATGTCCAAACTACAATGAATATGGGTGCATATCTAGTCACTAAAAGACAGGACGCAGAGCTGGGCGTGGCAGAATTGAAGATGTTACGACTCTCATTAGAAGTTACGAGGAAGAACAAGATCAGGAATGACCAGATTGCAGGCACTGGGGATAAAGTAAGGGAGGCGGCGAGTTTGAGATGATTTGGGCTTGTGTGGAGGACCGATAATGGCTTTATTGGGAGAAGGATGCTGATGATGGAGCTGCCAGGCAAGAGGAGAAGAGGAATGCCAAAGGAGGTTTATGGATGCAGTGAGAGAGGGCATGCAGGTGGCTGGAGTGACTTTTTCATTCAAAGTCTCGGATTGTAGCTTTAATGCTTTGAGGACTTTGTGTTCAGGGTGATGAAAGTGAGTTAGGCACCATATTCTTCTCTGCTCAATGTAGCATTTTATTAACATCAAAGAAATGTATACAGATATTATTTTAAGTGCCAGACAAAGATGCTGTTCATGCTGGTCCATTGTGATGTCTTTGTTAGTTCTGTTTGCAGAGAAAGGTTGCATGTTGGAGCTATCATAAGATTGTGTCTTTTGGCCCCCATATTTGTATTTAAGTGAATTACTGTTCATCAGGGATGTTAAATATTAGCTTATAGCTAGCTGAGGGGTAAACTGCCTGTACATTAGCATGTGAAACATTGCCCTTGAAAATTTTTATTTTATTTTTTTGTTTGTTTTTGCATTACAGCTACACATTAGTAGCTACTGCAGTGCCCAATCGCAGAGAATATAGAAATGCACTGGTCATTTTTTTATTTTTTATTTTTTTGTTATTTTCTTCCATGTGGTTATGAACTTATGATGTACAACAAAGTAGCCTATATAGGTTTAACGTGTTTTGTGGTTAAGATTAAGATTACCAGACTGAACTGTTGAAAAGTGTATAGGATAAAAGCCAATATGCTGCTATAACAACAGTGTAAATCTGTCCTGCATCTGGTAAAACGTGACCACTGTACCACTGGGAAGTTTAGTATTACCCACTCTATAATCCTATTGTGAGTGATATGCCAACCTTTTCAGTTCATGAGCTACCTTTCATCTCATACTCTCATGCATATGTTTGAGTATCAGGCTGAATTGATATGAATTATTTTATGCATAAACTAAATTAAGCAAATGTGTATGTGTGTGTGAGTTCATAAATATAATTATGTGTTGGTCATACTCTAGCATAATACCGTGCCACATAAAAAAATATACAACATACACAGTATGCTACTTTAGGATGTTATGGTTTTATATCACGTTATCTGTAGTGACATAGCACTATATTTTACAGTCTATGCCTCTATGGCATAGCAGTGGTGGCAATTTTGTGCTGCCAGCCTGCCACAGATAGAAACCCCATACATTTTTACTGAATAAATTAGAATAGTCCTGAATAAATTCTGAATAAATTATTTTATTAAAGCCTGGAACAAAGCTATCCACCACAGGCTGATGAATCATGCACATAAAACATTTGATAAGTTAAATATTTGAAAACCCTAACAAAAATGCTATTTATTAAATATGGTAAAATAATGTTAAATATTAAAATATTTAATTATGTCAAGTTTTCACTTCAGCTTTCATTTGTGTGACTGTGAATCACGTTGTCTTCCTTTTACCCTGGCGAAAGTCTTATTCATTCCGAAATAACCAATGGGATCCGGTCTAGAGCCCTCCCTCTTAACTGGTCACTTGTAAACTACTTGCAAATACACAGAACAGGTTGGATCCGTTTCCGCTCTAGACCCACACAGGGATAGGTGACCTGCAAAACGACTAGATCCCAGTTTAGATCATAGATAGAGTATAAAGAAGGATAGATTAGATACCGAACTGGAGGGTTTAGTTTAGATCGGTCTAGATTGGAGCGCTAAACTAACTTTGTCCATCCCCAGTTTCCATAGCAAAGACCGAGAGTGGGCTGGCCGTAGCTAGCAGCCTAGTCTCAGCCAGTGCTAAGCCTATCAGGCTGTCACCCTCACCATGGGTATAGAACGGTTGTCTTGTCACATGGCTTACGTACACGTCGTACAGTAGGTTTAGCAACAATCAATAAGTAAGTAATAAGTTAGCTCATTAGTGCAGGGTTGTCTAGCGGGGAGGGATGTGGCTGAACAATGGGAAACGTTTTTGGGGGAAAGAGTCGCCCTTCTCGGATAACGGAGCAAGACAAAGCTGTCCTGGTGAGTAAAGGCAGCCGATGACAGACAGGCTAGTTGATGGATTAAGTTCAACGTGAGTTAATTTACCTACACTGGATTTAGATATAGACGGACAGAGTTGTCAACTTGTCATCAATAAACACTTTCATTTAATCAGTATTCTATAGGCACTAGGCAGAGTTAGAATTAGTTATTAGGAAACAGTACAAATTCTAACATAACAGTTGCAGCATGGATTGGAGAGCTATAACAACAGGTATTGTCCAAGTCCGTTTTGCAGTCGTGCATCTGTATAATTCAACCATGCTATGGATGACAATATCAGTTCTACTGCAAAACTGTCTGCATTTAGAAAAACATGGCAGACATTCACACCATACCTTGTTTGTTGAACTTGAACTAGTATATGCCAGCCTGCATGCTATTCCTGTAGACCTGCAGTTGTCTTGTGTTTTTCTAGCAACTGAAACAGCAGAGAGATAAGCTCAAGCAGTACCAGAAGAGAATCACCCTGCAGCAGGAGAAAGAGAGGCTTCTTGCCAGACAGCTGCTGAAGGATGGGAGGAAAGAGTAAGTATCATATCATGTGTCTTTTTTTAAAGACTTCAATGACTTTGAATTGTCTGGCAGTGGTTATTCAACTATTCATTTACATAAAGAACTTCTCAAATGCACTGTACAGTAAAAACTCCAGATGTGCTCGTTTTCATTAATGGGTCGCTCGTTTTCATTAATGGGTCGCGCTGCTGCCTCCTGCATTATGTGCAAATGCGAAACAGATGGCATGCAGCGCCGTTTAGTGACTTATGACGAGCGCTTCCAAACTCCAACACACACAAATAATCGCTTGCACAGAATTTCTTGACAGAAAGTAGCTCATAACATTTATGAAAAACAAGCTCGGCAGATTGAAAGAGCATAATTCAAGCTTGGACTACAGCTGCAATGTTGGTGAGTTTAACATCGTTTAAGACAAGCAGATCGCAAAAGCAAATTGGATGAGTGGGGAGTCAATGGAGGGTATTGCAACTCTAGATTCATCACATTATATAAAAATCTAGAGTTGCAAATTGTGGCTAGTATGTCCTGCCATGTATGTAATACCAGCCATTCTAGCCCTAGAATGTCTCTGTACAGTTGGCACAGTATTCCACATACAGGAGCCATAGATCAGTGTCGTATACTTGTGGCTGCAGCGGGAGAGCGGTGGCATAAATGTGATAAATGCTCTGTTTGTAATCACCCATTAAATAATTCCAAAGACGTGGAGTGAAATATTGTCATCTAGTTTCATATCCATGTGAAAGTTCTGGCTCAAAACCTGTATTAAAGTAAAGTCAATTATCTCCACTTTTTCACGAGATGCACGCAGATGACTTTCTCTCCGGGCGAGAGGCCCGGAATGATTGATGGACTGATTTTACCCACACTTCCTGTTGATTACGACAAACGTCATCACCATTTGACCAGGCAAACACAAATGTTTGAGTCACACAATTGGCAGGTGTTGTGATTAATTACCCAGCACCTATCGCAATGCACCTGCCAATTGTGTGTCCCAAACATTTGTGCTTCCCTGGTCAATTGGTGATGACGTTTGTGGTGATCAGAGGAGGTTTTGATGAATGAAGTCCAGCTGTCATTCCGGGCCCCTTTGCCCGGAGAGAAAGAGTCCGGGTGCAGCTCGTGAAAAAGTGGAGATAATTGACTAAATACACGTTTTGTGCCAGATCTTTCACATGGATATGAAACTAGAGGACAATATTTCACTCCACGTCTTTGGAATTATTTAATGGGTGAGTACAAATGGAGGATTTATCACATTTATGCAGCGCATCTTTCATTTCTACCAGGACCGGGTGCAAGCGATCTATGCCCGTGATACAGAATTTACGAAGTATATGAATGATCACAGACATTCTAGAGCTAGCTTCATAATCATGTTTTTTTCCCCATGTTATTCGTCCCTACAGGAAGGCACTGCTACTTCTTAAGAAGAGGCGATACCAGGATCAGCTGCTAGACAAGACTGAAAATCAGATTTCAAATCTAGAGCACATGGTAGGCAGTAGGCGGTTGTATTGCTCAAGAACGTTGCATGACTTGCGTCACGTTTTTCAGTTGAAAATCTGTTCTAGCTGTTGTTGAGCTATACTTGCCAAAGTATAAAAGAGACGCCAGCAGTGTATGTGCCGATTTCTTGCATAAAATATAGAAATATGAGCTCTCCTGCTGGGCACAGCTGACTTTGAGCCACCTTAGCCCCTTTCGGGACCCTCGGTTACCTTTTCTGAAGTTTGGGCGTCGGTACCCTAGGCTCCCTGATCGCTTATTCCACTCTCCATAGGACGCAGATTTACCCACTCTCTGTTCACGGAGAGCCGTGCTGCCGCTTGAGTGTTGGTGAGATGTCAAAGATGCATAACACAGCTATAGGAGACAACGGAAACGTGTACGAAACGGCATTAACCGCCGATGCTGTTAAGTATTTTTAATCTTAAAAAAAAAGAAATTGCTTCACTGAACTTCTCTCTCTTCCTTATTGACTTCCCCTTGTACCGCCTCCCGAGCGGCGACTGGCTAGCTGCGCGTCCCTACGTTACTGCCTCGCACCGACCACCCTGCCCTGGTGTGGGAGGCGGTACAAGGGGAAGTCAAGGAAGAGAGAGGTTCAGCGAAGCAAAAAAAAACAACTTAACGGCATCGGCGGTTAATGCCGTTTCGCACACGTTTCCGTTGTCTCCTATAGCTGTGTTATGCGTCTTTGAAACATCTCACCAACACTGAAGCGGTGGCGCGGCTCTCTGTGAACAGAGAGTGGGTAAATATGTGTCCTATGGAGAGTGGAATAAGCATTTAGGGACCCTAGGGTACCGACGTCCAAACTTCAGAAAAGGTAACCGAGGGTTCCGAAAGGGCCTATGAGCAACCTAGAGCAGTGGAGTCCATGAAAGACTACAACTCACTTATTTACGTGGGGTGTCACTCACAGTGTTGGGCATCGTTACTGTCTAAAGTAACGTCGTTATGTTACTGGATTACTGCCTATAAAAATAATCCTGTTACGTTACAAATTACCTTCTGAGAAAAGTAACACACATGCAGCGAAAGAAACCGAGAGAGAGATACTTTTAGTAACGTTATTTTTCGATTACCGACCATTAAAACCCATGCACCTCAAGAGAAAAAATGACAACTGCAGCCTACCAGTGTTGTGGAACTTGCATTGATGTCGATCTCTTCCTTTCCCCAATAAATTCAAAAGTAGTGTGAACAGAATGTAAACAAGAGCCATGTGTGTATGTGAGCTGTGACACACCAAAAGTAGTGACCTATTGAATCCTGTTCCTGTAGGCTACATTCGAATCGTTACGCAATCACCACAGACTGCAAAGCATAATGGGTCACTGATGTCTGTGTAACAATTGGGACACAGTGCATGCTCGCAGCAGCCTGTCACTTCTCTGTGATGCAGAGAGTCTCAGAACTCATTCATTCAGGAAACAGCGCAACATGTGTCAGATGGATTATTTTTCCTTTGTGGCAACAGGAAAAATAAAACTACATAACGGCGTTATAAATTGCGCCGTTACACCCAACACTGGTCACTCCTACCTTAGCTTGGACATTTCGCGGAATTCCAGACTGCAGTGCCAGAAATCAGCCTAGGCTATCTGACTCCATTAATATGCAATAATTATCATAAACATGTAGATGCATGGGCAGTAAACCAAATAGTCTCACTAACCTGAGTGAATGTTGAGGTATTACATATTTTATTCATCAGCATTTATATGCATTTCTATTTACATATTACTTTCAGTTTTTATTTTGTTCTTTTGATTGGGACATTCATGTTAATGATTGTGTGGTTAAAGGTGCTGTGAGTTGTTGATCTTTTGTTATAGTAACTATTTATTTGTTATAGTAACTGTTAAATAGCTCTATATTCTGATAGCAAACATTGCTAGAGTCTCTAAACTGAGTCTAGAGTGTTGAGTAACAGGGGTCTCCCCATCTCTCCAGTTTTAAAGGAGAATTCCATGCTAGAATGCTTTCTTACCTTGCGTTGCAGTTGTGAGGTCCACACCAAAGTGGTCCAGGTGTCATTATTGGCTATTTTCCGCTACCTGAATGGGGTGACGGTAACCCCTTTTGGGCTAGTTGTTGCTATGTGCAGTATATAGCAAAATATATATATATATATATTTTAGAAGAATTTAAAAGGTGTTTTCCTAAATGGGTTGGTTACTTTAAGCTCTATACTTTGTTGACCAGGGTCCCTGCCAGCGGTGTTTTCCCCTATACACCAAATCTCTGCTCTGCTTGTTTATTTACTATGTTTGTTTGCCTATTTTTGGTATGCTATGGTCCATGTATTTAAAAATGCAAACATTTCTCAACAGGTTCAAGACATTGAGTTCATCCAGATTGAGATTAAAGTAATTGAGGGGCTGAAGGTCGGCAACGATTGTCTCAAGAGCATGCATGAGGTAATATATTCCTTTACTATGTGTATTTGCCTGTTTTAATCATTTGGAAATGTGACCCTAAAGGTCTTACTCTTTGCACACTGGTATGTTTTCAGAGCATGTAAAAAAGAAAATCGACCTCAGTTTATGTCAATCACGTTTGCACACTGCCACCGAATATTTGATCCATATAAAGCTTTTTCTCACCGGGGTCAAGTTCGGTAGGCTCTACTAGGCTGTGTCCAGGCATCTAGAGCCACCATTTTGTTTTTGCCAACATGCTCGTTGAAGAGCACAAAGTTACTCAATAACCGTCCATCACCTGTATGTTGCTGTTTTAACTGATTGCTGAATATAGAATTATATTAATGATTTGTTGTAACTAATTGTTGTTGTATTACTGTTTTATTTCATGTAATCTCGGCATCATTGTTAATGAGGGGTTCCCTCAATGGTCTCTCCGAGAATTTAAATAAAGGTTGAATGAACTTTACAAAAAGCAACATGCATTGCAGATTTCAAAGACGGAGTCTTGCACGCGTCTGCCCGCGTGGGTGTCAAAATAGGCAGCCACACACACACACACACACACACACAGCGAAAGAAACCGAGAGATAGATATAGAAAAACACGGTGACATCGCATCTAATCAACTTCTAGTGAAGCAGGCAGGGACCCACACTATAGGCTCTTATATAAAACTGTGTTGTACATTAAACTTTTTCAAAAATGATGATCATCTTCACTGCTACTGCTACTGCTCCACTCCATTTTGTTCTTTGAAAACATTGCTACGATTATAAATAATATGCATCGCATTCAATGTGCAAGGATGTTTTGCGTGACCTTTCATGTGATAATTCACCTTTTAAGCTGTTGATATTTGTCAGTCAGTCAGTAGTACCATACACAACCATACACACATTATTTCAATATCAACTTTGCTACAAGCATGTGATCTCTGGTGGGCGATTGTGAGTTTTTAGTTAGCTTAGCCTGTGCATATTGTTTGAGGATTAAAGGATTAAGAGGCAAATCCTTGACTACAGCAGTGTGGCTGCACCATATCCTAGGAAACAGTGTTCACATCTTGCTCAGAACATTCTCTCACCTCACAAGTCAACCAAGGAAAATAAATTATTTGTTAAAATATGCTTTTATTTAAATAGCCATATACTATTTGCTTGACCACAATGTTTATAATGTTATTTAGATCGCATTTTTTTTAGTGTGAGAAGCTGGGTTTGATCTTCACCTGAAATGCTAGTTACTTTGGAGCTTTTACATATTGTTCTTCACACTATATTTACTTGACCAAAGTTCATTCCATTTACTCCAGTCCGCTCTCTAGATCTATCTGCTAAATGCCTAAATGAAAAATTGAGTATCCTTGTCACGATTGTGTGCCCTGCCCTGCCCTGCCCTGTCCAGTGTGCCCTGCTGTGACTATACCCAGTGTGTTTTCTTCATAGAGAAAACACACTGGGCATGCCAGTGGAAGTTGCTCAGTGGCGTTTTGAAGCACCCGGAAGAACCGTCTACTTCCGCCTTTTTTTCCCGATTTGGGCACCAAAATTTGGTGCCCAAAATGCGGAAGTGCAAACGCGCTCAACGTTAAAGCGTTTAAGGGTTTCGTTAAAGGGTTTCCTCCCGCCTGCAGTCCCTCCTCTTACCACTAGGGCCCAGTGCTTCAACGTTGGAGAGCCTCACTGGGGCCTTGGTTTTCTCCCTTGAGCTCCCCAGCCCCTATCCTCTCATCTTTGGACACTCACTGCTTGCCTAGAATGGACTCATGCTAACTGCAGGTGTCAGCCCTGCCTAGTTGACTGTCTGTCTACTGGTTCATTGGCATGCTGTTTGTTTATTCTGGGTTTCAGTTGAGATGTTGTGTATGTTTTACAGTGTGTGCTTGTGTTAACTTAACTGTGTTATTCATTCAGTAAAGTTGTAGCAAACTTGCATTTTTTACTTTACTTTACTTTGAGTTCTGAGTTCCTTCATATGGGTCCAAAAACACCCGGTTCCTGACGATCCTTGTCTTGTTCGTGCAGGTCATGTCCATAGAAGATGTGGAGAGAATCATGGATGAGACACAGGAAGCTATTGAGTATCAGAGGGTAAAACTCATTTTCATTGCCCACCACATAATTGATGTCCGGCACTAGCACACTGAGCTGTTGCTTCCTGTATAATGTTGTCTAGTGATCCTGGAATTGGATATCAGCCAAATTGCCAGGCTCATGTTCTGCCACCTAAGATTTCTCTGTCATTAAAACTAAAAACTGAATTCCTACTTCATGAATTGCTGTGTGATGGGACTGACATTTTGTTTTATTAATTGGATAAATTCAAATGTTGGGAGGATGCCGTTTGATTATATTAAATCTTATGGAGACATTTCTCCATAAAGGGAAATTATACTTTAACTTGGTTGGTCAGCAAAGAATTCTACTGTGCCGTCATGCACATCTTAATACACAATTACTTTGTTGTTGTGACAGCAAATCGACGAGATGCTGGCTGGGTCTTTAACACAGGAAGATGACGATGCTGTTCTAGCAGAGCTGGAAGCTATCACTCAGGTTGGTGTCCATGTGCTTTTGCTGCCTTTAATGTATCGAGGGCAAGGTCAATTTGACTGAGCATTTACTGTGTGCTCTTATAAACAACAGAGCTTCACATTCATTCATTGACATGCTATCACCCAGGATGAGTGCCCACAACCACACATTTTACCTGAGTTCATCCACAAGAGCAGTTAGGTGATTAGGTGGAAACTCCCGTCCAGGACAGGCTTCAGAGTTCCTCCTCAGAAGACTTGGCTCAGAGCCGAAGTATGAACCCATTTGATTTGGCGTTAGGAGATTGAGTGCCTACTATCACTCCGAGGACTACTATCACTCCGTTGTGCATTTCAGTAATTGTTGCATTTATCAGTCTATACTATGGTTCGGTGTTAACTGTGTTCTTAGTGTCACCTTTCAGCACAACTTCAGCAGCATTTCAGAGGCACTCAGAATACTGCTCAGTTTCATAGCTCCTAATGCTGATAATGTAATTTGTATGAGAATCAATGACTGTCAAGCTTATTTATATTAATGCACTTATTAAGTGCATTATCATGCACTTATTAAGTGCATGATATTGGATGGCAATCAAAAAAACATTTGAGGCACTCTTGATTATTATACAATAAAAATCCTTTATTAAATGATAGATTCACTGGCGCGTTTTGACCAGGAGTGAAGCGATAGGGTATGTCACCTACCCTAATGAATCCTCTCCGATTCCAATGTTCCACCATGATTCTAAAAGGATTTTTTATTTTATAATAATAAATAAGAGTGCCTATGGTGTGTTCAAGTTGCCTTTTTTTCCTTTTTCTTTTTACTTGCAGTGCTAACACTATTGTTCTTAACCAGTGCAGCACTCCCTACTTCAATGTCATTTGTCTTTCAGTTTTTTGTTGCTTGATAAAACTTGTTTTTCAAGGGTTTCAAAGTAAAATATTATTTAAAAAAAAAAGGTTACCATAACGTTACCAGAAATTTGTAGTACACCAGCATATTTATGGTAATATTGTCGCCAACAGATAAATGATACAGATTGTATTATTATATATTGTCTGTGTTACTGTTATAGGGAGAAGATGTAGCACTTCCAGATGTCCCTACTGAACCACTGCCAGAGGTCCAAGATGCAGCTAAACCTGAGCCAGGTTGGTATTGGCTGTTCGTCACTTTCTTATATGTAGGGATGCACCGATATGAAATTTCTTGGCTGATACCGATGTTTAAAATAACAAGTTTAGCCGATACTGATACCGAATATGTTTATTTAGTTTTTGTTGTTTTTATTTCCCCCTTTTTGTGCCAGGGAAACAAATCCATCTTCAATAAAATAAAGAAATGTTCACTTTTCAGAGTATACAGCTTGGTAGGCTGCAGATAACCAACATAGCCATTAGCCAACGCAAAATGTATGCTTATCAACAAAAGATAAATATCTGCTACTGTCAGTTTTATTTGCAGATACCAAAATTGTCCGATACCGGCAAATACAAAATGTGGCAGATACATCAGTGCATTCCTAGTTCTATGGCTCGATTCATACTCTTATTTTACCGCTGTAGTGCCGAAATTATTTCGGCCCGCCAGAGAATTTCAGTAGCACCGAAGAGACGACTTCAGGACGGTACCCGCCCCCCCCGAACCTCAAATTACGTCACATTGTAGGATCTACAGAGCCCAACCGACTTTTATTCGGCTCTAAAATAGGAGTATGAATCACGCCTAGCCGTCATACAATCACCTGCACTTCTTAAAAAAAGGATCCCACACCCCTACAGTATATACTGACATCACTTTTACCTGAGGATGACCATTTGTTTGTCTTTGATTCTGTTTTCTAGAGCGGAAACAAGCCAAGAACAAGTTGGACAGAGAGATGCTGACTGCGTAGAAAACTTTGACTCGTAGAATGCATGGAGCAGACATGCTGTTGTCTCATTGATTCTCTTACAGTATTTCATCTCCGAGGAAAGGAAGCTGTGTGTTTTTAAGAGGATACTTTGATTGATTGAAATATTTATTAACAGTTTGCAGAATTACAGTACATTTCAAGCACAAACTCAATACAAAGACTGTGAGTGGATGACCCAATTAAGCATCACACTTGTTTACAAGAGGGTCCACCATGTTCAATTCATAAAAAAACACAATGGTCCTTCACTTATTACAGAAGACTAGCACACTGTAGCTGTGCTCTTACTTACTTTTTACTTTTATTTTATAACAAATAATGAACTACATATAGCAAAGAAATTTATTTTGTTCTTTGTATGAGTTGCATTGTAAGTATTTATTAGAATGATGGGAGTACTTTTAGATGTTTTACATATTAAAGTCCATATTGTGGCAAAGTGTGGCAAACAACATTTTGATGGTTTTGTCGTTGATTTTTTTCTTTTTTACAAAATTATTATATTTTATCTTTTTGTTAGAATTACCTTACTTTATCTAAATTATAGCTCAACCTACAGTTAGAATGGAGAATTTGCATGCATTGACCAGAGGGGGGCACCACTCCAAGGTTTTATGTTTTGTTGGAACTAAAACAGGTGTCAACATTCACACCCAGTGATGTGTGGCATTATTGACAATGTAAAAGCCACTTGTAGTCGTAGATATGTGGGAAACCCTAACAAATCTTATCTTCAGCTGCCAATACACTGTTTACAATCTTAATGGGGTTCTCAAGAATCGAATTAGGGTGTACGATACAAACGGTACCTCCTAACCCTAATTATCCACTGTGAGAAAAATATATACAGTATACTTTTCGTGCTACTGAAAACAATTGAGAGTGGAACTGAGCTCACATAAAACAATTATCCCTATTAATATTGACTAATGTTGGCAAGATGCATTTTTTTTGTGGGCTCAAAAAATTATATATATATATATATATATATATATATATATATATATATATATCTCCATCCAGAGAGAGACTTTATGGAACTTCAGTTGGGGGGTGCGTGAAGTGCTGCTATGTGTTTCATGATTAGGCGGCTAACTGCACCTGCATAGGTTTTTTTAAATGAGTTTTTTGTTGCTTGATAAAACTTGTTTTTCGAGCGTTGGTTCAACCATTCATTGATCCATTCTACCAATAAGTAATATGACTTTTGCATAATAAACAATGGAAAGGCGGTGATTCATTCAGGCACCTAGCGAGGCGGCGCATCAAATCTCTACCTCTGACAAGACACAGCGACGCTCCACGTTCATCAGTAGTAGCTACTAGAGTAGAGGCTGCGTTGAGTTGGAGTGCAGGGTGCTTTAGGAAAGCGCAGCCAGCGTTTTATTCTTTCATACTAGTGTACGCGAGTTAGCTTTTCTGTTAGCTGTGCGAACGAGCCAGTTTATTTACGTGTATATATTTTGCATTTTACGTGGATACCTTTTTTTCTATCAAGGATAATACTGTTTATGGTCTTGGCTGAAGATTTCAAGATGTCTCGCACCGACGAGGTCCACCGCGTAACAGAGAATGTCTACAAGGTAAGTGTTGTTCAACTAATTAATAAAGTTTTCACCTTTGCGATAAATAATGTTACATTGTATTGATTCAAGACCAGGCGATAGATACTATGCCAATGTGTCAAATATAAATTTGCTCAGCCATTCTTCGATCATCAGCGCATATCGCATCATGATCATTTTCACGATAGAGCCAGAGGTATCAGAGTATACCGAACGAAGGGCAGCTATCTACCTGATCAGACCAGTTAAGTTATCAATCCTTTAATTGCTCTGTCAGTGCCACAACAAATCCAAATGCATTTAAGTTTGGCTCATATAGTTGTTTGCCAAAATGCCTTGATCTTTCTAGAATTTAAATCTCTCTCGCTCGCTCGCTCTCTCTCTCTCTCTCTCACACACACACACACACACACACACACACACTCACTAGCTTATTTATTAACCATTGAGCTTTCAGTGTATTGCTGACTTGCTGTGATCACCATTTTATTTGTGTAGTGCTTTTACATGATGTTTGAACAAACTACATTTGCTGGAGTAGAGGGATTTCAGGAGGTATGGTTATGGGTGGGCAGGTCAGCTGTGTTGCAACAGGTAGCCAAACATTTACCCTATAGGGATTTCAACATCCAAACCTGTTCTGCAAAAATATTTCTCTCGCTCCCCCCCCCCCCTCCCTCTCTGACTTATGCTCTCATTTTCTATACCTGTCCAGTCACGATTAATAGTGTTTGAAAGTCTAATAGAACCTGTTAACGCACAGGAATGACTCCAAATTTGACAGCCCCCTGTGCATACTGTATATATTTGATAATTATGAACAAGATTTGTGTTACATTGACATTGATGGACAAAAAGTTCAACTTGGGTCTACATTAGACACCTGGATGGATTAGCTACAGTAGGAAGTTACTTTCCTTTCAAAATTGAACCATTTGTTTTCAACACTCGGTTGCCATGTTCCAGACTGAAAAGCACGGTCGATGCCAACAGAATGTTGACATGACTGAGGGTGCCACACCTGCATTGGCACTGGGATTCTTTAGCACTGCCCTGGTGGTCACCAGTCTGTTACCCTAAACCACCACTATTTCCTCTTTAAAGAAGGCCATACTCCAAAAATAGGATGAGGGGAGCTGCTCAATTCTCTATAGGGAATATGGCCATCTATCAGAAAGGAGGTCAGATGAGCAGAGAGTTGTCAAGGATGAGTGACTACTGACTTGTGCTTATTTTAGAGCCACCAGGGGAAGGGGACTCTCTGTGCTAAATTGTTTACAAAGCCAGATCTTATCCAATACTCTATGCATTCTACCTATTCTGGTGGTCTGTATAGGCTACGTTGGACATGTGATCCTTCGGTAGAACCGGAGGTGGCACTGACTCAAGCGGTAGTTTCATGAACTTGATGAAGCCCTGCATGGTTCGAAATGTTGTTGTTTGGTTAAATTAGAAGTCTATTGTGTGCGGACATTCCCTTTTTCTTCAGGCAATGCAAGTTGCCATCTTAGAATAGGTACGAATCCCGGCTCCTGGCTGTGTGTTGAAGTGTCCTTGAGCAAAGACACTGAATCCCTAACTGCTGCCAATGAGCAGGTTGGTGCATTGCTTCCAGCATCAGTGTGTTGATGTGAATTAGTGAAGGTAAATTGCACATGTGCGCACTGCATCGCACCATTTGAAACCTGCATTGTGTCTGTGTTGATTCTCACCCCAGCAGCGGTTGTTGGCTACTGAGAAGCTTTACTCAGACCTGTTGACACTTCAGTCCACTGGTGGGTAGTGAAGTGGAGACGAGAGAGACAGCATCACTGCCAAACCAGGGATCTGGCATACGGCCTGACAGCACAGAGCACATCGTTTCTCAGTTCTACCCAGCCCTGTAGCTTTGAATTAGGAATGGAAGGGGTTCATTTGTTAAGACCCCAAGACGCATACCGGTATATTAAATAATAATGTCGATTGTATATATTGTATATAGGCTATAGTCTTTCACAGGACTGGTAATGGACAGTATATTTTATTTTATTAAATACTCTCCAGTGACAAGTTGTTTGAGTTTTTGGCTCCATATACTGCTATTATTTTAGCAATATCTGTGGTTAAGACCACACTGTCCACTTTAATTTGGGGGTGGGTATGAATGAATATCTCAAATGGACCCGTTAAAAGGACCAGACGCATTTAGACAGATTCTATTCAGTAATCACACTTTTTTTAATCACACAATTCTCTTCCCAGCCTTTTGGCATATCAGCTGTTATGATGTATGTTTGGCTCTAGATTACACAGAGCCAGTATGGACTGGAGTACAATTGGTTGTCTAAATAAATCCAAATGGACAAAGGTCTGCCGCTGCGTTGTCAAGCCAACTATGATTCATTCATCATGTTTGTTGTTTCTTCCTAATCTTATATGACGCAATATTGGTAGGGAGAACAAACAACCTTTTTGTAAGTAAATCATGAGATCATGTGTTCCTTCAGTTTCAGGATCTGGGAGAACTTGTTTACTTGTTGTTTAATAACCTTTGCAGTTTGCAGTCAATACTATCTACTGCTGCCTGCTTCCTGATAGCCATGTAGTCAGTCATGTTTGTGATGTTTGAGGCTTGTTCACCTCTTATGGCTCTTTGTTACACGGCTGTGGCGCTAAGATGAAAATAACACATTAGTATAAATTAGGCTCACGACGAGTCATTGCTTTGATTTATCATTGATTGTAACCTAAATCTGTCCATCGTTTCATGCCAGAGTAGGAACAAAAACATCTGTCCGAATCCTTGCAGAGCTGAGTATTTGAATCCCCATGGTGGCAGGTTATAGTACTGTAGATAGCATTCCATTGTGTTGGAGGCTGCTCCTGTGTGCTTGACTGCTTGCGTGATCATCTGTCTTGTCTGTTCACTTGAGGAAGAGTGGGGTAGAGAACTAACTATATTAGAGTCAGACTGATATTGGCTTAGCCGATATTTGCTTTTTCTAAACAATATCGGTATTCAATCATGCAGCCAATTTGTCCTGAATTTTAATCACATTAGGCTTGGTGTCGCTATATTAGGCAAAAACTAAGGTATTTCCAAAATAGCCAATCTACAAGCTCGCAACATGTTGCAATGCATTCTGAGCTTGTAGATCTGGAATTGGAAGTGATTTTGCACTTTTCGGCAATATCGGCCAAAACATCGATAATCGGTGGTCTCTTCAAATTCGTGAATCGTGATCGGCTTCAGACCCACAAATCTGCCATCAGCCAGGCTCTATTCACAGCAGGCTTGGCTCTAGGATGAAATGACTGAGGGGGCAGTTGAAAATGTCGAGGGGGCACACATCATTTTTATTTAGTAAAAAAACTAATTTGCAACTGAGGGTGCTAGGCCCACACTGGCACCCCCGTGGCACTGGGCCTGATTCACAGTTGGTGGAGAGTGGAGACAGTAGGAGGGTTGTACTGTACAGATGCTGAGTGATCACAGGGGGAGGAGAGGTGTGTGTAGGTGTGTGTGTGACTGTGTGTTCAACAGGGCAGGGTTTGTAAGCACAGTGAGGGCAGGGTGTGAGTTGGACTCCCATTGTTGGTTTGGTAAAGTCTAAAGGCACTCCTCGACTTGTCGATGCCAATCGAAAGGCAACAACCCAGTGAACCTTAGCAACCAAGCATGATCCATCTGTGATTCACTTCAACTGTCCCTCAGTCACGTAGACAGGGAGACATTTTCCAGACATGTTGATAAGGACCTAGTCATCCGTGCATGTGCTGACCAGCTGAGGAAGATCTTTCCGTCTGACACACCATGTCATGCACATGCATTGTGTGTCACAGTGTTAACAGTGATCTCCACCAGCTGTCTGTGTCACCGCCGGGCAGCTCCTGCACGTCAGGGTCATGTGCAGTAGTGCACCACCAGGCCAAGCCTCTTAAGGCTGCTGTCACATCAAGTCCTGTGCGTACGAGCGTGCACATGTGTGTGTGTGTGTGCGCGTCCAGTCTGGTACCTTACCCTGCAGTTCAAGTGTACTTGGTACCCAGTGTTGTCTCATTTTGCACTAGGAGGGTTTTGGATGATATGCCCTGCCCTGGGAGATTTAGGATGTGTACCATCTGTGCCAGTCCTCAGGACAACACTGCTGTTCTCATTCAGTACACTCCCAGTCTGTCAACATAACTGGGGGACAAACAACATGCTGCTACTTCTTTCCCAAATACTAACTAAGTTAATCAAATATTTGACACATGATATCACACTCTGGACCTGACTGATATGGCTGGTGGTCATTTAAGTTAAATTAACCACAGCAACCCTATTCTGGGCATAATGGTATATTATAACAAAAGGTGAACATTTGACAATTGTATATGAGTAGCCTAGGATTTAACATTCAGAAATGTGTTGACCTATATAATTACTTACACTTACCAAAACAGCTTTTCCAAAATATTCATGCAAAAGTTGTTAACAGGTGGTTTCTTAGCAAAAAATGCTCCTGAAAAGAAGGAATGGCAGAGAGAGAACGTGTATTTTTCTACTGCATGCATGTGCTGAAGAGGGCTCTATGTGGCAGTTGATGAAAAAGGCTGTGTTGCTTTAATAGCGAATACGATTAGCCATTGTCTTACTGAAAGCTAACTCCTGTTGAAATATAGGCCATTGTGACTCATTTTCCCCATTGTCTAGCATTAAGAACTACCATGCAGTCGTTGCCAACAATTGGAATAAAGAAAGATGCTATGAATCACCTTACTAACTATTCTTTTGTCATTGTCAGACTGCACTGGCCTTCACATTGCTTACATTTGATCACATAAGGCTTATGGCTTGAGTGCCTGGACACCAACTCTAAAATACAGCGCTTCAGCAACTTTTCCAATCCGATCCTTTTGAATGATTGCATTATGTTATACAGGACTAACGGGAGACATCATCATAACATCCACTGCCTGTGTATCTGAAGATTTCTTTCACTGGGCTTTTGTGTGTGTGTGCGTGCATTGTGCACAGTGAGCAGTATGCTGTGCTCCATACGCCCACCTTCTCTCTGTGTCTGGGGGCGGATTGGTTTAGAGACTGAGATATTCTCTCCTTTTCTTTCACAGAGCTCAGCTTTTTAATTTGTTCCTCTGTTCTTTTTTTCAATGATTGATGAGATTGGAAGTTGGAACAGAGTAGTGAGAATGAAGTAACGGCTTAAATGTGAGACTATACCGTTTTATTAGGTGCCATTCACAGAAGGACAGTTCTCGGATGAGTCACTTTTCTGACAGATCGTAGTTTAAAAAAAAATCCTCACTTGGGTACAGTGATTCAGGGCTATTCTTTGCATTAAGATGCATGAAGATGCTTTTGCGTGGGGGTGGTAGGGAGAGAAGGAGAGTTTAGGAGACATTCCACATCCTTGTTGAAATAGTCCATAATTACTGTGATCGCGGCCTAGGCTGTAATTATCCATAGAGAGGGAGAGACATAAGGGAAAAAAGAACAGAGAGTAGAGGATTCGGGGAGTGTTGTGGCAGTGGACGGTATTCTTCGGTCATGGGTTAAAGTTGACATGTCTGTGGGTAGCAAATCATTCCTGTGGCAGCTTCCTCCTCCAGCTGCAGTAGCACTGGCTGACTGTGCACCGGCCATGGCTTGCACACACCCACCAGCACCAGGCCAACTGAGCAACGACCCACACTGATCCCCTCAACCCAACACCATGCAGTCAAAGCCATTATTAGTTCATGGGATTTGAAGTCCATGGGATTTGAAGTTGAAGAATGCACTAGTGCCAAAGTCAACTCCCTTGTGGACTGCAGATGAGCTCACCCGACTGAGTTCTCCCATATTGGGAGATACCAGGTCTGAGTTATAGATCAAGAAGAGGGGAGGTGTATAAAGACGGTTAAACATGCAGTCTCTGTAAAAAAGAATAATAATTAGGAGTCATTCATCAGTAAACACTAAAACCAGCCTTGCTGCAGCTAGCTATGATGATATTTAGATTTTTCTAATTACTGGTAAGCCTACCTGTAATCTAACATTTTCATTTTCCGCAAAGAGTGGAGGGAATTAATTTGCAGCAATACTGCAGTAGCCATTGCACATGACCTCTCATCGAGTTATTTACTAACTGACTCACTGAAATGTGTCAGGATGACATGAACACTTATCTGGAAACAAAATGTTAAACACTAACACAGAAAGAAAATTCTGGGGCACCCTCTGGCCTGGCGGTCCAGGCGCATGCCGCTCTGGCCTGACAGCGCGTTGCGTGTTTGAGTCCCGTTCATGACGACCTTTGCTGCATGTCTCTCCCGTCTCTCTCTCCCTCCTTCTTTCCTGTCTATCTTCACTGCAACTATCAATAAATGCACAAAGAAAAGTAAATTCTACTTTAAGATTGCTTCAGCTGTAACAAAATGTACAATTTGAAATGTGTTTTGAAGGAGTAATTATTAATGCCTTGTACTGTACCTTCTGTATTGGATGGCTCTAAAAGTTTTAAAGAGGCATTTGCTAAACTGCATCCATTAGTAGTTACTGTACAATGTCTCCAATCAATGGCGGTGCTGTAGAGAATTTCAATAAGCAATTGTCTCTCCAGTGTCTCCACTGAATACCTCAGATTTAACCAGAGTCTAAATGATTTTTAATTGACTGGAGTTATAAAGCTAATTGCATGACACATGTTGATCTCCTCTGAATCTCTTCTTTGGAAGAACTCCCAGTACACGTTATGAAGTTACATTTAAGATTACTTCCTGGAACTTGCATTTGGCAGAATAATATACAATAAGTGGTAATTTAACTTTCACTTTTACATTAATTAAATTAACACAAGTGTAAAATCACAAAAAGACTGACTGCCTGTGACTGGGTAAGGTTTGCAAATGCATATAAGATGCGAGTAATGTGGTACTACTACAAACCAGTCTCTTGGTTGCCACAGTAACTGCGATCTGTGGTGTTGGATTTAGCCTATCTGGGCTGGGGGTGTCACTCTCTGGCCAGTAGTTATTTTGCCAGTCTGTGTTCAGCAGGAGGCTGGCTGACTGACTGCAGCTTGGGGGAGGTGTGTACTGTCACTGTGTAGTGTTGCTTGAGAAAAAATGCTAGAGAATGTTGACCCGGTTTTGCTTTGGACCTCTATCCGGATGATGATTATAATGGATAGGATGGTTATCAAGTCGGACTCGTCAAATATCTCATTTGCATTTCTGGCCCTTTGTACCTATTGGCAATATACAAATATGAATGAATACATGGCAATTGTTTCTTTCTCCTTCAGTCTCACTACCTCTCTCTCTCTTTGTCAAACACACACACTCAGCGGTGCGGTAATGTTCTGCTATGGGGTCCGCTGGGTCACACAACAATAGTCTCTAATTGGACCCCTGCTAGCGGTGGGTTAGACTCGTACCTCATGGTGACTTCAATAACTGAACAAACCGCTGAGTGTCGGCCAACTTAGTAGCCAGTTCCCCTGACACATCACAAAGCTCGCCATAGGTTTGTATTCAGGTCACGGAACAGTTTCTGTTTTTCTCCTTAAGTGGAAACTGTATGTGTAATTGTGTACAAACAATAAACAACAGGTTTTAAGGCATCTCCTGTCTGAATATGGTACCATTACTCGAATGTGCACACATTTCATTTGCTTTAATGACATTGGGAAACACAATTCCGTGTAATTGCAGGATAAGTGCCAACAGTGCATATTTGTTTGGCTGGGTGATTGTTTTAGCAAATGTGATTTGTTGGACACCTACAAAGTTATGAGAGAAGAATCTGTTTTCTCTTTCTCATGAAGCACTCTTGCAGCAAGCTCAAATTGCATCACCAGAGTAGAGCTGTGAACTGAGCATCCGAAATCTAAATGAAAGGTTCAGAGCGTGTGTGTTGGTAACATTATGCACATGTATGGATCCGGATGTTTCTCTGTGCTTGCTGCACTGTAGCTGTTAAAACAATATGCCTTGCAAGTTGCCACCAGTGTAAGAGAGATAGAATGTTGGGATGCTACCAAATGTTTCTCATTAGTAATTTCACTAAGTTGCACTGTCTGCAACTAAAATAAGGTCCATTGGTGTGATAAATGAAGTTCATATTGTAGGCCTCAGCCCGACTCTAGCAAACCCTCTAACCCCTCAGAGGAGCTTCCATAATGTGATTAAGGAATAGAGGACTAACAGCATGGCTGTCATTAGTCATATCCATTCACTATCCAGTTTATGCATTCCTCCTCGATTACATCATTAACCAGCCACTTAAACCCTATACCTTTGTCCCCCCCAAGGGTTTAAGCACCCTCCTTTTTCCATCTATGCAGAAATTCGTTGCTGAAAATAGCTGCATCAAGATGAGTTGTTAGCTTGTAGATCTGCTATTTATTTTTGCCAAATATTTGTTCCGGAATAGGGAGGGATGCATGGGTTCATGTGGTATATCATCAGCCTATAAGATGAAAATGAGAAAAGTTTGCATTACTTCTGGAAAGGTGACGGGTAGCACACTGGAATTGAAGCATCATGACATCACAAGAGGTTGATTGTTATACGTTCTGTGCTTGGTACAGTACTGGCTCATAAATGTACTTGCACTCAAACCCAGTTACAGTTGCAATGTTCCGGAAGCCTTCCTACAGTATACTGTTAACTGTGAAATTAAATGCATGCACTGATAGGTGTTTATGCAGAGCCTGGGCAAATTTGCTTGGCGTGAGCTGACACACTGACGGTGAAATCGATGATGACCCGTCCCAGGCTAGCTACCACACGTCACACATCGCTTAGTCACTGTAACAAACATATTCCAGCAGCACAGGTTTGTGCTTCGTCACACAGCCATGTTGCTCAGTCCACAGAAGTAAAATACTTACAGAAAATAAAAAACAGAAAAAAGGGCCAACATGAGTTGACATGGTTTGTTATATGTGGACAGGACACTTAATTGTTGTTGTCAAGCGGTGCCCACATTTCCTCAAAGTATTACATTGGTTTTAATAGTAGCTCCTTTGGCAGGCTTACCTCCTCCAACTGTGACATTATTTTCTGGAGTGTGCAGTGTGGATAATGTTGGGTGGTGGGCTGGTGGCAGAGCAGCAGACCTTTTCAAACGCAGATTTCTAAAATTGATAAAACTTATTGTGGTGAGCTTGCGTGGAAGAGTGAGTCGTCAGGCGGACAATAACATTTTTATGCCCCACACACGTCCAGTAATGGCTTGTACTTGATGCAACAACAAACTACCCAACTACTCATTTGAATGACCCCCCCCCCCCCCCCCCCACAGCGGGGTGGGCCTATCTGATTAATTTGGTCTATCTAATTTGCTCTCTCTTTGATCTGGAACCAAATTACACCTCGAGCCACTTTAGTACACTGCCGCCACCACCACACCATTCCCTTGAGCTATAACGCGACTCACCTCCCAGGGTCACCACCACATATATGGTTATTTTCTTTTACATTATTTGACTTTCCAGCATTCAAAAATGTAATCTTTCTGTTCTACCCCGGATTTGAACCGGGAAGCACCCTATGATCCAACGGACCATTGGTCCGAGGTGCGCTGGGGGTCGGGAGAGGGTCGGTGGTTAGGTTTAGGTGTCTGCCCCGGGGGAGGTTAGGGTTAGGGTGAGGGTTTGAGGTAGGTTGTCCATCGGACCAATGGACCGTCGGCATATTGACGCGGACCCATTTGAACCTGGGTCTCCTGCTCAACTTCTGACATTTTACCTCTGAGCTAATGGAGCCTGCCTGCCATAGCTCTGGGGAGAAATTGAAATCAAACCAGAAACGGGATTGGGTCCAACCATTGTATAAGTTATATTGTATATTAACATACTCTATCATGCAGATTTGACAAAATAAATTTTACTCACACACAAAACGACATAATAGCACTTTAAGCATGCAGTATGTGCTGGGTGGACTCGAGTGTGATCAGGCCGGATGCAGATTGCTGTACAGTATAGGGAGGGGGAGGAGGGGGGTGGTGAAACGGATGATGACATTCACTACTCATTGTGAGTGATTCCCACTGGTCCTCATCACTTGGTGGCTCTCTCTCTCTCTCTCTCTCTCTCTCTCTCTCTCCTGAAATGGTTTCCTTTGCAATTGTCATTGCTGTTTTTAATACGTTTTTATGTGTGCACTTTTTGCAGGACATAATGAGTAGCTTGCAGAGATGGATGAATGCCCTAGAGTGGAAATCAGCAATGTTTTTTTTCTCAAAATACATTGACCTCATTTTGTTTTGCTACCTCTAACATTGAGGAGAAATCAATTTTGGCACAGAGGAAAATCTTTTTTCCCCAACCCCTTCATCATTTATTCTATTCTGTTCTGTTCTGTTCACTTCAGCACTCCTAACAACATGGCACAAATCTATCAATCTGAATTCATTCATTTTGCATGAGGCATTCTTTTATACTTTGATACTTGATGGTTATTTTAACTATTGTCTCTAAAGACAAGCCTGCAAGGGTCCATCTTCTTCACTCTACGATATGTGTGTGAGAGATATGATCTATCTATTCCACTATTTTCCGTGCATCCCTTCCTCTTCACCCCACACCCCACCACTACCACCCATTCTTGTTCTGTGCTTCCTGTGCTGACACTGAAGAGCTGTTGGACCTCCCCCACCACCCGCTCTCTGCCTCTCCACGTCATACCACTTCAAGTGGCTCTCGACCCCATTTTCCAATTAGCCGCCATAATTAGGTTAACGAATGTAGTACAAGAGAACAGGGATGGCTAATTTAGCAACGTAGGGAAGAGATGCGGAAACAGAGGTGCACTGTGAAGAATTCATCCTCGCATCTCTTATGTAATGGTCATAAGTGCAGCTAATCATCACTCTGCTTGTTTACGTGCCTTTATTCTATTTAACTATAAATATTTCCCTGCATCTTCCATCGTTGTTTTGCCCTTTGCCCTGTGTGCTTGTATTCTATTCATCCAATGGGAGGAGGTCAAGATGGATGTGGTGGTGGTGTTGGTGGTGCACTGGGCTTTGCCTTATGTAATCCTCCCACCAGTTAGAAAGAAAGAAACGCCACCGCTGTTTATTTATTATGAAGTGTGTTTGTGTGTGTCTGTTTGGGGAGCAACGGCGGGGGATGGTATGAATGTACTGTATCTAACTCTGCATGCTCAGTGTGTGTTTGTGCTCATGTGCTTTCAAACCGATCTGCCTCAATGACACATGCTTTTTAAAGAACTAGAAGTACACCGAGAGAAGAGTTATGTAGGATGTGTTCATATTTTATCTTCCCAGAAATGCAGAGTGGTGCGTGCTTTATTTACAGCAGAAGAATATTAGCCATATGGAAAACATACACATAATTAGTTCAGTCAGATAACTCACACACTGATTTAACCAATATTTATTATAGAATGAGAATACACGTGTGCATATAATATTTTATCTTGGCATTCTAGATTTTTCTCTGCTACATTTTTCTCCCTGCTCGGTAGGATTAAACACCATCATTAAACATTAAGAGCAGGGAGATAGATATGTAATAACAACCCCCCATGGGGAACAGAAATAACAGAGCCCACCGGTTGTGCTGGGGTGGCGGTGGGAGAAAACATCACATGACAACAACCAAGGAAGATTAGAGAAGGAAGTGTCCTGGTCACGTGACTGTGATGCGCCATGACACTTTCATGGGAGCCAAATCTCGCACCGGAAGTTACATGATACAAAGCAGTGAATGGAGCAAGCTTGACCAGCTCATAACAAACATTATTTTTTAACCATTGAGACCTTTGTCATATAATCGGTTCAGGCATATACAGTAAAAGAAGACATATCACAGCTTGTTTTCTAGTCACTTGCTTTTCGATGTGCACAGAGTCGCTGGCCAGGGTGAGGTAGTTTAGAGACCAGGATAAAAAAAAAACCCCAAAAAAACTGTGCTGAAGTTTATTTCACACACAGAGCATATATTCAGTAATGTACATGATGTGAGCAAAGGATATGAGACGATGACAAGAACAGAATGAATAGGAATAGAACATACATCTCGTATCATCGTGCACAGAGTGACGGCAGTCTATCTGATAAGTAGTTGACAGCCATAGCATTAGGTGGTGTATCAGTATGTGCTTACGCAGATGAGTGACTATATATTGTACTGGGTCAAGCAGATAACAGTCAGTCTGATCATAACAGAGTTTATAATAAAGTCTGTGAAGGGGTGTCAGATTTTTACATGGTTTTTAGTATACGGAAGTGGTTCCCAAACTTGTCAGGTTGAGAGAGACCCAAAAAAGAGATTTGACGTTTGCACTGGACCCAAACTAGTGAAAATGGCAGATTTACAAGTGCACAACGCATCACTTCGCGCTGCGTTGCAAGATTGTATATTGTCTATTTTCACAACTTATTTTTATATATTTTTTCATTCATGTGGAATTTCTTAGATTAGTTGTTTTAACATTTATAAAACTTTATTTATTTATTTTTTATTTTATTTATTTAAAGAAAATTTAAAGAAAATGGATTTGAATGGATTTTTACTCCAGCCATGACCCATAAAAATTGGTCCCACTGTATGGGAAACAGTGGTATGTATGCCGTATACCACTGTTGGTGGTGGTGGTGGTGGTAATGTCCTACTGAGCCAGTGTGCTCCAGTCCTAACCTGGTGGGTGGGCGTCCAACTCCCTTCAGGCCCTAGACCCAGTTAGGAGAGCAAAAGTAAATCCATTGGCTAAGCAGAGGAAATTACCTCAGTTTTCAGCCTGAGGGGACCTGATCTCCTTGAAAGTGGACCTGAATGACCCCACATCCAGCATCTCCATTTTATTGGCATAGTTGTAGCGTGACCATGAAACGGTAAATAAATCTACAGTATACACAGTATACTATACACCCTAAAATGAAAATATGCCACAAGTTCAGTTGATGGAAATACGCTCGTTAACATGGGTTCTATTCTTATTTTGACGACTTTCATTGTAATCAGCCTGTCAACAGGCAAACCACTCCAGTCCAAAAGCAGCAGCAGTCAAGGAATGTTGTTTTTGTTGTTGAAGTCTGTTCTGTTGCTGTACTCTGTAAGTTCCTGTTCACACTATCTAGAAAAGAACTCGCTCTGGCTAATTTAGATGCTAATTTAGTCTCTTGACTCATTGTTGGCCATGAATTGTGTCATTGTGCGACCTGTACAAGTGGCCGACTCATAGGTATTTACAGGTTGGCTGTACTGCACTCAGGCCCCTTGAACCACTGTTGACCAGATAACAACATAGCAATCATGTGTGCGCTGACTGTGCGAGCACACGCACGCACGCACACACACAAGACTCTCGCTCGCTCTGTCTAGTGTCTACCCATGAAACGATCCCTCATTAAAAATGAAAGACTTGACAGGAGACGGGTGATGTCTGACACAACATAACGGGAATATAGACAGTGATTGAGGCTTTCTGCCCATCGTTTCCGGTAGACGCACATGGGCATATTGTGCCATCCCTTTCACAGCGTGGGAAAGGGCTAGCTAGCTAGAGCTATTCTTATGGAGTATTCTCTCTTGCAGTATTGATGGCTAGTGTAGGCACTGCTGGCTGCTGCTGCAGTGCTGTGGCTGTCTCTTCTCTGTCCCCTGGCTGTTCCTGACTAGCTGACTGGGGAGCGGATAATTGGAGGAAGCCCTGAAGGAGGACAGCAACAGGAGGAAGGGGGGTGGAAGGGTAGGAGAGGTTTGGAGGCGAAGATGGAGATGGGAGATGTCATGTATCACCCAGTCTGGCTCCTCTTGACTCTCGCCGTGCAGTTTATCGCCTATTGTGCGATACTACACGTTATTATTTACTCATTGGCTGGTTTGAGGATGTGCCACGTTGGCCTGTAGGATTGCGAGGCTGTCCCGTCATTCCGCTCGGTAACATGCTGTCACTCGGGCAGTGAGTGAGAGCCTGTCCTACACAAAGTGCTGTGGTGTTCCTATAATTGTGTCCATGATGGTGAGGACCACATGAAGGGAAAGTGGGTATTCTTTGGGTCACAGACAGTACATTTATATGTGACATTTGACCTCTGATTTAACCCAGCTTAAAACACTTTTTCTGCCCGCTAGGTGGTAGCATAAGTACAGCTAAGCTATGCCAGGCATTGACTCCTATTGTAACAAGCCTCCGTTTAATTTCCGGGTTATATCAGGGAGGAGAGGGCTGTTCTTGTGAGGAGTGATCATTGGCATTCGCGCATACTCTTTACCTCTCGTCAGAAAGGTTACATGTAGGAAGCATGAGGCCAGTCCGCTGCCCCCCCAGGTTGGCAGAGGAAGTGTAGCGCCTAGGATTACATTTAGATAATTGACACTGGGTGAAAAAATTTGTTGCAAAATCGTGGGATAAAATGTTAAAAGTAGAAACGGTTACATGTCCGGAGCGAAATTCAGAAGTTACAAATTAAATCTGATCATCTGATGCGTGACAGCTCACCATGGAGCAAAATGGAGCCTGAATGTAAAAATCCCATAGCTGGTGGGGACGAAGGCGTTGCATAGTAACCAGAGCAATGCTAGAAGGTAAATTGACAGTCGCCACTATAAAATGCTTGCCTGGGATTCAGTCATTCTACTGTTTCGCTATGGCTGCCCCTCATAAACCCTAATGCCCCTATGCTTGGGTGAACATTGAGTGAAAACTCACAACAGAGAGAAATGTGATGCTTGTTTGTAGATATGTTTGGAGAAGAGATTTGGAGAAGAGATCGAGTGTCACATACACACGCAATGCAGTTTGCACAAACAGCATTGTGTGTGTGTGTGTTTACACACATACGGAAATGTATTTTCTTCTCTGGCCTTGAATCTCTGCTGACAACTGACGTGCCTTCTCTGTGTGTGTGTCTGTCTGTCTCTCTCCATTTCAGACCATCATGGAGCAGTTCAACCCCTGCTTACGGAACTTTGTTGCCATGGGGAAGAGCTACGAGAAGGCCCTCGCCAGTGAGTTTCTTTTTAATGTATAATTTTTTCTCTCTTGCCGTTTCTCGACTTCATCCTCGCAGGTTGAGTCAGATAGATGAGATGACCACACTGTGTGGGTCTCTCTCTTGCTCTCTCACCACCCTATGTATATCTATCTCTCTTTCCCGATTCACTGAAAGAAAAAAAAAAAGTATTTATTCCCCTGCTAAACGGGCAGGCCTTATCATCTGGTCTGCAGCCTCTGGCACGGCCTCTATGGGGAGAGTGTTTGGGGCAACACAAAGCCTACGGCTTGCTAATCTGATGCGGTCCACATTCAGAAGTGGATTGTTTTCGATCAGGTGATGGATCACTTGTGTAGTAGATCAAATGAACAAAGAGAGGGGGTGGCGTGCGCATTGTAAGTTGTAGATGTGTGTGGTTTCCCAATGCGGGAGACCTGGGTTCAAATCCAGGTGATTGCATTGAAGGCTCGTCCGGGTCGAGTTTCCCAGTTGGATTGTGGCGTTCAAAGGGGAATGAATGTAGCCGAA